>NC_048575.1:63497622-63814497 GCF_013265735.2 Oncorhynchus mykiss | reverse complement strand
GCCAGACGAGTAGGAACGGGAACGAAAAGAAGGTTCCTAGGACAAGCGCGCGGCGACGGAGTGTGAGTGAGCGCTTGCTTTACCTGCCTCTCAATTCCCCAGACAGTCAACCCGACAACACGCCCCTCAGGGAGAATCCCCTCGGGGTCAGTGGAGGCTACTGAAGAACTGAAGAGACGAGACAAAGCATCAGGCTTGGTGTTCTTAGAGCCCGGACGATAAGAAATCACGAACTCGAAACGAGCGAAAAACAGCGCCCAACGCGCCTGACGCGCATTAAGTCGTTTGGCAGAACGGATGTACTCAAGGTTCCTATGGTCAGTCCAAACGACAAAAGGAACGGTCGCCCCCTCCAACCACTGTCGCCATTCGCCTAGGGCTAACCGGATGGCGAGCAGTTCGCGGTTACCCACATCATAGTTACGTTCCGACGGCGACAGGCGATGAGAAAAATACGCGCATGGGTGGACCTTGTCGTCAGAGAGGGAGCGCTGAGAAAGAATGGCTCCCACGCCCACCTCTGATGCGTCAACCTCGACAACGAACTGTCTAGAGACGTCAGGTGTAACAAGGATAGGAGCGGATGTAAAACGATTCTTGAGGAGATCAAAAGCTCCCTGGGCGGAAACGGACCACTTAAAGCACGTCTTGACAGAAGTAAGGGCTGTGAGAGGAGCTGCCACCTGACCGAAATTACGGATGAAACGACGATAGAAGTTCGCGAAGCCGAGAAAGCGCTGCAGCTCGACGCGTGACTTAGGGACGGGCCAATCAATGACAGCTTGGACCTTAGCGGGATCCATCTTAATGCCTTCAGCGGAAATAACAGAACCGAGAAATGTGACGGAGGAGGCATGAAAAGTGCACTTCTCAGCCTTCACAAAAAGACAATTCTCTAAAAGGCGCTGGAGGACACGTCGAACGTGCTGAACATGAATCTGGAGTGACGGTGAAAAAATCAGGATATCGTCAAGGTAAACGAAAACAAAGATGTTCAGCATGTCTCTCAGGACATCATTGACTAATGCCTGAAAGACAGCTGGAGCGTTAGCGAGGCCGAAAGGAAGAACCCGGTATTCAAAGTGCCCTAACGGAGTGTTAAACGCCGTCTTCCACTCGTCCCCCTCCCTGATGCGCACGAGATGGTAAGCGTTACGAAGGTCCAACTTAGTGAAAAACCTGGCTCCCTGCAGGACCTCGAAGGCTGAAGACTTAAGAGGAAGCGGATAACGATTCTTCACTGTTATGTCATTCAGCCCTCGATAATCTATGCAGGGGCGCAGAGACCCGTCCTTCTTCTTGACAAAAAAAAACCCCGCTCCGGCGGGAGAGGAGGAGGGGACTATGGTACCGGCGTCAAGAGCTACAGACAAATAATCTTCGAGAGCCTTACGTTCGGGAGCCGACAGAGAGTATAGTCTACCCCGGGGGGGGGGTGGTTCCCGGAAGGAGATCAATACTACAATCATACGACCGGTGTGGAGGAAGAGAGGTGGCCCTGGACCGACTGAACACCGTGCGCAGATCGTGATATTCCTCCGGCACCCCTGTCAAATCACCAGGCTCCTCCTGTGAAGAAGAGACAGAGGAAACAGGAGGGATAGCAGACATTAAACATTTCACATGACAAGAGACGTTCCAGGAGAGGATAGAATTACTAGACCAATTAATGGAAGGATTATGACAAACTAGCCAGGGATGGCCCAAAACAACAGGTGTAAAAGGTGAACGAAAAATTAAAAAAGAAATGGTTTCACTATGATTACCAGAAACAGTGAGGGTTAAAGGTAGCGTCTCACGCTGAATCCTGGGGAGAGGACTACCATCCAGGGCGAACAAGGCCGTGGGCTCCTTTAACTGTCTGAGAGGAATGTCATGTTCCCGAGCCCAGGTCTCGTCCATAAAACAGCCCTCCGCCCCAGAGTCTATTAAGGCACTGCAGGAAGCTGACGAACCGGTCCAGCGTAGATGGACCGACAAGGTAGTGCAGGATCTTGAAGGAGAGACAGGAGTAGTAGCGCTCACCAGTAGCCCTCCGCTTACTGATGAGCTCTGGCCTTTTACTGGACATGAAGTGACAAAATGACCAGCGGAACCGCAATAGAGACAGAGGCGGTTGGTGATTCTCCGTTCCCTCTCCTTAGTCGAGATGCGGATACCTCCCAGCTGCATGGGCTCAGCACCCGAGCCGGCAGAGGAAGATGGTAGTGATGCGGAGAGGGGGGCAACGGAGAACGCGAGCTCCTTTCCACGAGCTCGGTGACGAAGATCAACCCGTCGCTCAATGCGAATAGCGAGTTCAATCAAGGAATCCACGCTGGAAGGAACCTCCCGGGAGAGAATCTCATCCTTTACCTCTGCGCGGAGACCCTCCAGAAAACGAGCGAGCAAAGCCGGCTCGTTCCAGCCACTGGAGGCAGCAAGAGTGCGAAACTCAATAGAGTAGTCTGTTATGGATCGATTACCTTGACATAGGGAAGACAGGGCCCTGGAAGCCTCCTCCCCAAAAACAGATCGATCAAAAACCCGTATCATCTCCTCCTTAAAGTCCTGATACTGGTTAGTACACTCAGCCCTTGCCTCCCAGATTGCCGTGCCCCACTCACGAGCCCGTCCAATAAGGAGAGATATGACGTAGGCGACACGAGCAGTGCTCCTGGAGAAAGTGTAGGGCTGGAGAGAAAACACAATATCACACTGGGTGAGGAACGAGCGGCATTCAGTGGGCTCCCCAGAGTAACACGGCGGGTTATTGATTCTGGGCTCCGGAGATTCGAAAGCCCTGGAAGTGGCCGGTGGATCGAGGCGGAGATGGTGAACCTGTTCTGT
Source organism: Oncorhynchus mykiss (assembly GCF_013265735.2). NCBI lineage: Eukaryota > Metazoa > Chordata > Actinopteri > Salmoniformes > Salmonidae > Oncorhynchus > Oncorhynchus mykiss. The sequence continues at coordinate 63,811,668 of NC_048575.1, read as the reverse complement.
GAGGTTGGAGACTTGGGTGGCCAGGGTCTCAACGGCATGTCGAGCAGCAGACAATTCCTGCTCGTGTCTGCCTAGCATCGCTCCCTGGATCCCGACGGCTGAGTGGAGAGGATCCGAAGTCGCTGGGTCCATTCTTGGTCGGATTCTTCTGTTGCGGTGCGTGAATGAGGACCCAAAAGCGAATTAACTTAAACAGAGCTTCTTTAATTACCAAACATAGGTAGGCTCAGACGGACCGGCAGATTCCGACAGGACAAGACAAGGTTACAGCAAACATGACGACAGTCTGGTTCAGGCATGAAACACAACAAACAAGAATCCGACAAGGACAGGAGCAGAAACAGAGAGAGATATAGGGACCTAATCAGAGGGAAAAAGGGAACAGGTGGGAAAAGGGGTGACGAGGTGGTTAGGAGGAGACAAGGCACAGCTGGGGGAAAGAGGGGGAGAAAAGGTAACCTAACAACGACCAGCAGAGGGAGACAGGGTGAAGGGAAAGGACAGAGACAAGACACAACATGACAGTACATGACACTTTCTGTCCAAAAATTATGCAGAAAAATTCATCCATGCTTTTGTTACTTCTAGGTTAGACTACTGCAATGCTCTACTTTTCCGCTACAAGGATAAATAAATATACTTCAGTTAGTGCTAAATACGGCTGCTAGAATCCTGACTAGAACTAAAAAATGGCTTCCTGTCAAGGCAAGGGCTGATTTCAAGGTTTTACTGCTAACCTACAAAGCATTACATGGCTTGCTCCTACCTCTCTCTCTGATTTGGTCCTGCCTTACATACGTACACGTACGCTACGGTCACAAGAATTTCTAAGCAAACAGCTGGCGGCAGGGCTTTCTCCTATAGAGCTCCATTTTTATGGAATGGTCTGCCTACCCCTGTGAGAGACGCAAACTCGGTCTCAACCTTTAAGTCTTTACTGAAGACTCATCTCTTCAGTGGGTCATATGATTGAGTGTAGTCTGGCCCAGGAGTGCAAAGGTGAATGGAAAGACTCTGGAGCAACGAACTGCCCTTGCTGTCTCTGCCTGGCCGGTTCCCCTCTTTCCACTGGGATTCTCTGCCTCTAACCCTATTACAGGGGCTGAGTCACTGGCTTACTGGTGCTCTTTCATGCCGTTCCTAGGAGGGGTGCGTCACTTGAGTGGGTTGAGTCACTGATGTGATCTTCCTGTCTGGGTTGGCGCCCCCCCTTGGGTTGTGCTGTGGCAGAGATCTTTGTGGGCTATACTCGGCCTTGTCTCAGGATGGTAAGTTGGTGGTTGAAGATATCCCTCTAGTGGTGTGGGGGCTGTGCTTTGGCAAAGTGGGTGGGGTTATAACCTGCCTGTTTGGCCCTGTCCGGGGATATCATTGGATGGGGCCACAGTGTCTCCTGACCCCTCCAGTCTCAGGCTCCAGTATTTATGTTGCAGTAGTTTGTGTCGGGGGGGCTAGGGTCAGTTTGTTATATCTGGAGTACTTCTCCTGTCTTTTCCGGTGTCCTGTGTGAATTTAAGTATACTCTCTCTAATTCTCTCTTTCTCTCTTTCTTTCTCTGAGGACCTGAGCCCTAGGACCATGCCTCAAGACTACGCATGATGACTCCTTGCTGTCCCCAGTCCACCTGGCCGTGCTGCTGATTCAGTTTCAACAGTTCTGCCTGCGGCTATGGAATCCTGACCTGTTCACCGGACATGCTACCTGTCCCAGACCTATTATTTGACCATGCTGGTCATTTATGAACATTTGAACATCTTGGACATGTTCTATTATAATCTCCACCCGGCATAGCCAACGTGCTTCAACACCTGCATTGCTTGCTGTTTGGGGTTTTAGGCCGGGTTTCTGTACAGCACTTTGAGATATCAGCTGATGTACGAAGGGCTATATAAATACATTTGATTTGATTTATTGATGTCACTTGTTAAATCCACTTCAGGATAGATGAAGGGGAAAAGACAGGTTAAAGAAGGATTTTTAAGCCTTGAGGCAATTCAGACCTGGATTGTGAATGTGTGCTAGTCAGAGGGTGAATGGGCAAGACAAAAATGTAAGTGTCTTAGAATGGGGCATGGTAGTAGGTGCCAGGCGCATCCGTTTGAATGTGTCAAGAACTAACGCTGCTGGGGTTTTCAACAGTTTCCTGTGTGTATCAAGAATGGTTACCACCCAAAGGACATCTATCCAACTTGACACATCTATGGAAAGCATTGGAGTCAATACGGGCCAGCATCCCTATAGAATGCTTTCGACACCTTGTTAAATCCATGCTCTGACAAATTGATGTTCTGAGGGCAAAAGGGGGTGCAACTCAATATTAGGAAGGTGTTCCTAATGTTTTGTACACTCAGCGTATACACAAGTACAAATGTAAACTCAGGTACATAATCAGACACTGGTATCGTTTTCAACAAAAGGAGAAGGTTGCCGTGTCTTGTAAAATAAATGTGTAGATCCACATAGTGTACATTTAATTTTCTCCAATGCAACATGCTATTAACCCATTGATTTTTAAGATTCTGGGTTTGGGTTTTTCCAGTGGGTCAAAATCAAGTTTCTAGCAATCAGACAGGCATTTGCCAAGGCATTTGCGTCCACCTTTGTTATTCCAGAACTACCAGCAGTTTTCCTAAAGATACTGTAGCTAAAGTATCAGTGGGTCAGGACTTACGTAGATACTTGTGTTATATTGGATATTGCATAAAAATAGCATACCAATAGCCTTTTAGTTTTGGACACAACCAGAGCACATGTGCATGAGGTGCAGTGTTATGTTGCCATGTTATACCTTTACATTTTAAACACATTCCCATCAATACCTCACCCACACTATTCACCCTCCCTATCCATAACATATGGGATGTCAAATAAAAGTTAAAACAAGACAAATACACTAAGTTCCAAAAGGTCCACTAAATAAAGTTATACAATACAAAAGCACCTGTCCACTAAATACAATTGAACATTACACAGGGCTGTGAGCAGTGTAGCTTGTCCCCGAGCTGGTGGACGAATGGATCTTGGCTCTGCCTGCTGGAGGTACTGCTCATTGGTTCCAATGTTAAAGGGGCAATCTGCGGTTGCTACATCCATTTTTGGTATGTGTACTATATGTACCTATTGATTCTTTAAGAATATAACGTATGAATGCCTCATGAGCTTAGTTCAACTGTCGTACCCTTTACAGAACCCAAATTATAAACTGGGTAGTTCGAGCCCTGAATGCTGATTGGATGAAAGCCATGGTATAGCAGACCATATACCATGGGTAAAATAAAACATGTATTTTCTCTTGTAAGTTGATAACCAGTTTATAATAGCAATAAGGCATCTCGAGGGTTTGTGGTATATGGCCAATACACCACGGTTAAGGGCTGCATGCAGGCATTCCACGTTGCGTCGTGTATAAGGACAGCCCTTAGCCGTTGGTATATTGGCCATATACCACACCCCCTCTGCCCTTATTGCTTGAATATAACATTGTTTTAATCCAATGTTTGTAAACAAAGTATATGTAAACAAATACTATATAGCCTCAAACATGGTTATAACTATGTTTTTGATATCATGGATGGTCAGTCCCTGCATCATTCGCAGGGCTCCAGAGTGGCGCAGCAGTCTAAGGCACTGCATTTCAGTGCTTGAGGCGTCGCTACAGACACCCTGGCTCAATTCCAGGCTGTATCACAACCAGCTGTGATTGGGAGTCCCATAGGGCGGCGCAGAATTGGCCCAACGTCATCCGGGTTTGGCCGGTGTAGGCCGTCATTGTAAAATAAGAATTTGTTCTTAACTGACTTGCCTAGTTAAATAAAGGTGTTTACATTTCTCCAGCCCCATCCCTCAGCTTTTTACTGAGACGGGCTAGGAGAATGCTTTGTTATTGTCGCTTTAAAAGAAACAAAGAAAGTTTAGCAATGTCTCACTATCATGGATAAGGGAAGCATTTCTGTGCTGAACGGATTGTAGAGGTAGAAATGTTAATATTACAGTATGTGTAATAATTTACCCTGTATACTTACAGCTTGTATTAGGGGCGTATCATTTACACTGACATCTTCAGGGCCACATCGCCAAATGGGCCTATAGGGGATACTACATTTCAAACAAATCTCAAATTATTGATGCGATCAGGAAAACATATTGGATCAGGACATTGTTATATGCCCATACAAACCGCCACCATACTGTAGATTCTTCAACTAACCTGGTATTGGCAATACTCTTAGTTCTCCATTCCGGAAAATAGTTATCTTATGTCAGTGTATTGTTGCAGGTGTATCTACAAACACCATATAAAATAGTTAATCCATGTTTAGCGTCTAGCGAGATATGGCTCTTGCGTGTGTAGATCTTTGTTTTGGTCACACTGAGACGCGCAGTCAATTACTTTTACACGTGGCTGCGGCCGTGCGAATAGAAACGTTTAGTTCCTGCAAAGATGATTGGAAATGCAAGATGTGTGGCAGCTAAGATGGCGAGGAACCTCATCCAGTAGTTTTATACTACTGGAGGAGGTTAGTTCGTTATCAAATCAGCATTTAGTTCTCTCTGGTGTTTGTAGAACCATCTGCAACTGGACATTTATAAGATAACTGTTTTGCAGATTTGAGAACGAACTAGCTAGTACATAATGTTTTGAGAGCCATATGTTTCTTATAGCTTGGTGAGAGCGTGGTTGTCCTTTGGTTATTTTGCATACCACTTTCTGGGAATGTAGCAGGATAGTTGGTTGGCTTTGAAACAGAGAAACAATTGCTTTCAAACTAATTGAGGTAAGACAGTAATTCGGCTCATAGATTACGCATGGACACATCCAGCTAGAGGTTTAAATATACTTAGTAATCGCCAAAGTTCTGTAGCATGTCTTTAATATACCAGTTACCCACATTGATCTATCTACTTTGATGCTGAAATCAATCGAAACCACCCTGAATGATGGCACAGCTGTGTTCTGCATTGTATGGCTGCTCTGCTGGGTTCAACACTGAGGCAATTATGACTGTCCTGTTTTTTTTATGTTTCCCTGGCCTTTCCCTGCAGTGATTGCATTTGAGCTCCAGCAAAGGACCTCAGGATGTGTACAAGCCAAGTAAAGCTCTTCCTCCCTCTATCCACTCAAAGACCTCTTCATCACGGTTGACAACTCTACAGTCTCACCCTCCCAGAGTGCAAAGAACCTTGGCGTGACCCTGGACAACACCCTGTCATTCTCTGTAAACATCAAAGAAGTGACCCACTTCTGCAGGTTCAGGCTCTACAACATCCGTAGAGTAAGACCTTACCTCACACAGGAAGCTGCGCAGGTCCTAATCCAGGCACTTATCTCCCGTCTGGACTACTGCAACTCGCTGTTGGCTGGGCACCCCGCTTGTGCCATCAAACCCCTGCAACTTATCCAGAACTCTGCAGCCAGCCTGATTTTCAACCTTCCCAAGTTCTCTCATGTCACCCCGCTCCTCCGCACACTCCAAATGCTTCCAGTCAAAGCTCGCATCCACTACAAGACCATGGTGCTTACCTACGGGGCAGCAATAGGAACTGCCCCTCCCTCCCTTTAGGCTATGCTCAAACTCTACACCCCAACCTGAGCACTCCGTTCTGCCACCTCAAGTCTCTTGGCCCTCCCACCCCTACATGAGGTCAGCTCCTGCTCAGCACAGTCCAAGCTCTTCTCTGTCCTGGAACCCCAATGGTGGGAACCAGCTTCCCCCTGAAGCTAGGACAGCAGAGTCCCTGCCCATCTTCCTTAAACGTCTGAAACCCTACCTCTTCAAACAGTATCTTAAATAATCCTCCTCACTTCCATCGCCTGCCCCCATTTAAAAATAAAATGCATTAATACATATACATGCATATAAAAAAAATTGCACGCAGATCACACAGGTGCTGTAGAGTGGCATTTACTACCAGGAAGTCATCTCTCTGGTTGCGTCCCAAATAGCACCCTATTCCCTACAGATGAAGGATCTTAGTTTGAGACCATTTGCTACAGGAGGACAATAATTCTGCAGCAACAGGAAATGTGAGTTATTATATGGATAATAGTTAATGGACATTATTTGTAGGGGTTGATTTTTCGGTAGGGCAAATCCAGTCAGACATTGGAAATTACTCACTAGAAGCCTTTTTGAACATTGAATACACTACACGTTTGCATTTCCTGCTGTTCAACAAGATTCTCATAAACAGTAGTGATCAAATTAAGATCCTACATCTGTATACTGCACTCATTTTGACCGGGGCCCATAGGGTGCTCGTCAAAAGTAGTACACTATATGGCGGAATAGGGGGCCATGTCGGTTAACATCTCGCTGTAACAAAGACCTTTGGGTCGAAACTTTGGACATTAAAACTGCGGGAGCAATAAACAGTGTGAAGGTATAGTATCTAGCTATCTTTCTCTCATCTTTTTACTTTTTATACTCTGCACCTGCAAGTTACTGGATATGCATGGCTACACTGCAGTATTTCCAAACCAGTCCCTATGCATGTTGTGGCCAAGATGTAGGCTCTGGCTCACCTCACACAGTGTCAAAATCTGTCCTCTGTAGTATTGTGGTAATATAACTAAAGTTGCTCTAATTCAGGATATCAAGGAGGATAATCCTCTCCCTGGCTGGGTTGTGTACCAGATGGCCCTTTGAAGCTGTTCCTTACCAGAGACTAAGGGGTTTAAACTTTTGGGCTGCGATTTCATTTTGGAGCATATGGGCTTTATGGAAGGAAAGCAGCTCAAATCCAACAAGTGCACAGGAGGGAATTTAATTCCTTAAAAAAAAGGTTAAGTCGGCTATAAAAGTAAGATATTTGGGGCTTGGATATCTACATACAGTACTGTAACTGGCATAGGCTGAGTAATACTGTCTGTAACATCCCGACTAGTGCCCAGGCTAAATGTTTGTATAGAAAGTGATCCCTTACTAATGTGCTCCAAATGTAAAATGAAACACCTTGCAGCTTGATACTGTAAATCAATTGTGAAATAACACCGATTTCAGGGTGTTAAACAGCAATTCAAAATGTAACATAATGAATATAATGCATCACCAAAATACTCATATTTTAACTCAACTCATTCAGATTGCTGTGTCAATAATATTCAAATTCCACATCTGTTATTCAGGCAGTAGCGTACTGGCATGCAGCCGTGTAGACAACAGTGGATAAAACATTGATTCTCCAAGCCGTGAAGAAGTGGAAGGTTAAGTAGAGCCTTCCAAAGCAATCTACCAAAGCTAACTGAGATCCAAAGAAATACTCCCATAACCTTGTCTTTTTCAACTGCAAACCATCAAAGAGACAAAAACATAAATGTTTATGAAGTCAGTGAACTGATTATATCATGAATCAAGAACATATCTATAATAGCAGCATGTGGAACATCAATCCTTCTATCCTTCATAGATCAAATGTGTCATTAGCTATGTTCATATGCTTGCTGGCAGCATATTCTCGGAAGTGAAATGTTTATTCTCAGTTTTTTTAAATACTTTGTAATACTATACTTTAAGTATTATGATCATTTTTAACACACACACACACAACTGAAGTTGAGGAAACAACACATCTATTCTTGGTCAATTTAGGCTATTCCAAGTGACCCTTAAACTTGGTTTTACATGGTAAATATGCTAGGTCTACTGTACATTGCAATTACAATATAGATACATATTATTGCATAACACTTGTCACTTCAAACCTGTTAACTATTTGTGGATATTTGGACTGGATATTTCACATTCAGCCCAGAGTAGTGTTATGGTTTAATTAGGTAATGTGAATTATTGTCTTAAAGGAACGCTGATAATGAAGTTGACAAATTCCTTGTGATAACACACTGCCCTCAAGTGGTTAATGAGGTACATCACACTCAATTTGTAAGCTCACACAGTACATCTGCATTATTGTACTGACAATATCCACTTTACTTGACACCCAGTGTTATATAACTTGTAATAACATGGTTATAACACTGTCATGACCGATAGATTTACACCTGTTGTGATATATATTGTGTTATTTTATGGCTATTTATGACATGTACATAAGAGTGTCAAAACCCACATTTATTCAAATTACCTTTTCTCCTACCAAGAAGTTTCCTTAGTTTGAAAGTTTCTCTTAAATCCTTTGTATTTGTTGTGAATACATTTTTTACAGTCATGTATTTTTCATCATATTTTCAATAACTTGAAGAAAATACACTTTATGACACTGTCAGGAAGCATTATGACCATCATAATCATATAAGCCAGATAGGCCTATCACGTACATGCCCTTATGTCAGTCATCTTGTTCTGCTCCTGCATTCATCCCAGTCATGAGCAACAGAGCACAGGGTAGGTGCATGTCTGACATCAGTGTGTGAAACGCACGAGGTGGCTAAAAACAGACCTCAATCCCATGCTAGCTTGCTACCGATGGCCCAGCTAGCTGTCTGAATCACCGTGACCCCAACCAACCTCACTACTCACTGGACCCTTATGATCACTCGACTAAGCATGCCTCTCCTTAATGTCAATATGCCTTGTCCATTGCTGTTCTGGTTAGTGTTTATTGGCTTATTTCACTGTAGAGCCTCTAGCCCTGCTCACTATACCTTATCTAATCTTTCAGTTCCACCACTCATACATGCGATGACATCACCTGGTTTCAATTATGTCTCTAGAGAAAATATCTCTCTCATCATCACTCAATACCTAGGTTTACCTCCACTGTATTCACATCCTACCATACCTTTGTCTGTACATTATACCTTGAAGCTATTTTATCGCCCCCCTTTTACTCTCTTTTCCAGACGTTCTAGACAACCAATTCTCATAGCTTTTAACCATACCCTTATCCTACTCCTCCTCTGTTCCTCCGGTGATGTAGAGGTGAATCCAGGCCCTGCAGTGCCTAGCTCCACTCCTATTCCCCAGGCGCTCTCTTTTGATGACTTCTGTAACCGTAATAGCCTTGGTTTCATGCATGTTAACATTAGAAGCCTCCTCCCTAGGTTTGTTCTATTCACTGCTTTAGCACACTGCGAACCCGGATGTTCTAACTGTGTCTGATGCCTGGATATACATAAAAAAAAGCCCCATTCAAGAAATTTAGAACCAGGAACAGATATAGCCCTTGGTTCTCTCCAGACCTGACTGCCATTAACCAACACAAAAACATCCTATGGCGTTCTGCATTAGCATCGAACAGCCCCCATAATATGCAACTTTCCAGGGAAGCTAGAAACCAATATACACAGGCAGTTAGAAAAGCCCAGGCTAGTTTTTTCAATCAGAAATTTGCTTCCTGCAACACAAACTCAAAAAGGTTCTGGGACACTGTAAAGTCCATGGAGAATATGAACACCTCCTCCCAGCTGCCCACTGCACTGAAGATAGGAAACACTGTCACCACCAATAAATCCACTATAATTAAGAATTTCAATAAGCATTTTTCTACGGCTGGCCATGCTTTCCACCTGGCTACCCCTACCCCGGTCAACAGCACTGCACCCCCCACAGCAACTCGCCCAAACCTTCCCCATTTCTCCTTCTCCCAAATCCAGTCAGCTGATGTTCTGAAAGAGCTGCAAAGTCTGGACCCCTACAAATCAGCCGGGCAAGACAATCTGGACCCTTTCTAAAAATGATCTCCCGAAATTGTTGCCACTCCTACTACTAGCCTGTTCAACCTCTCTTTCGTGTCGTCTGAGATTCCCAAAGATTGGAAAGCAGCTGTGGTCATCCCCCTCTTCAAAGGGGGGGACACTCTTGACCCAAACTGCTACAGACCTATATCTATCCTACCCTGCCCCTCTAAGGTCTTCGAAAGCCAAGTCAACAAACAGATTGCCGACCATTTTGAATCCTACCATACCTTCTCCGCTATGCAATCTGGTTTCAGAGCTGGTCATGGGTGCACCTCAGTCACGCTCAAGGTCCTAAACGATATCTTAACCACCATCGATAAGAAACAATACTGTGCAGCCGTATTCATTGACCTGGCCAAGGCTTTCGACTCTGTCAATCACCACATCCTCATCGGCAGACTCGACAGCCTTGGTTTCTCAAAGTATTGCCTCGCCTGGTTCACTAACTACTTCACTGATGGAGACGACACCATTCTGTATACTTCTGGCCCTTCTTTGGACACTGTGTTAACAATCCTCCAGGCGAGCTTCAATGCCATACAACTCTCCTTCCGTGGCCACCAATTGCTCTTAAATACAAGTAAACTAAATGCATGCTCTTCAACAGATCGCTGCCTGCACCTGCCCGCCTGTCCAACATCACTACTCTAGACGGCTCTGACTTAGAATATGTGGACAACTACAAATATCTAGGTGTCTGGTTAGACTCTAAACTCTCCTTCCAGACTCACATCAAACATCTCCAATCCAATTGGCTTCCTATTTCGCAACAAAGCATCCTTCACTCATGCTGCCAAACATACCCTTGTAAAACTGACCATCCTACCAATCCTCAACTTCGGCGATGTCATTTACAAAATAGCCTCCAATACCCTACTCAATAAATTGGATGCAGTCTATCACAGTGCCATCCGTTTTGTCACCAAAGCCCCATATACCATCCACCACTGCGACCTGTACGCTCTCGTTGGCTGGCCGTCGCTTCATACTATTCGCCAAACCCACTGGCTCCATCTTCATCTACAATTTTCCCCCCTTGCCACCCATTATTTATATCTCTACTTTGCACATTCTTCCACTGTAAATCTACCATTCCAGTGTTTTACTTGCTATATTCTATTTACTTCGCCACCATGGCCTTTTTTTTCTTCTTTGCCTTTACCTCCCTTATCTCACCTCATTTGCTCACATCGTTTATAGACTTATTTTCTACTGTATTATTGACTGTATGTTTGTTTTACTCCATGTGTCAATTTGTGTTGTTGTATGTGTCGAACTGCTTTGCTTTATCTTGGCCAGGTCGCAATTGTAAATGAGAACTTGTTCTCAACTTGCCTACCTGGTTAAATAAAGGTGAAATAAATAAAATAAATAAATAGTCCTATAATTCCTATAATAACTACAACCTACAACTTCTTACCTGGGAATATTGAAGACTCATGTTAAAAGGAACCACCAGTTTTCATATGTTCTCATGTTCTGAGCAAGGAACTTAAACATTAGCTTTCTTACATGGCACGTATTGCACTTTTACTTTCTTCTCCAACATTATTTAAACCAAATTTATTATGTTTCATTATTTATTTGAGGCTAAATTGATTTTATTGATGTATTATATTAAGTTAAAATAAGTGTTCATTCAGTGCCATCCATTTTGTCACCAAAGCCCCATATATTACCCACCACTGCGACCTGTACGCTCTCGTTGGCTGGCCCCCTTATCTGTCACTTTATTCCTAGTTATATGTACATATCTACCTCAATTGTCTTGTATCCCTCCACATCGACTTAGTACTTTTATTAATTACGTGTTTTACTTTTCTATTATTTCTCTATTTACTTTCTCTCTGCATTGTTGGGAAGGGCTTGTAAGTCAGCATTTCACTGGTAGTCTACACCCGTTGTTTACCAAGCATGTGACAAATACGATTTGATTTTAATCAAATTATGTACATGCATGAATGCATACATGTTTGTGTATGCACACTCTTGCACAAGTGCACATCTTTACACACAATACACGTATGAGTGAATGTGTGAAGGAGATTGTGAGAGTAAAGACAGCAGAGGGCAGTATATACACACACTCACCAACCCTTACAATGTGACAGACACACTTCGTTGAGATTCCTATCATACAGCAATATACATACAAAGAAGTTATTGGGTACAGACAGTGCAACACTTCCTGGCCAATTTATATTTTCACACTTCATCCTTTCGCTTCCCCCACACAGCCTAGCTATCTTTATAAGGGCATTATCTCATTATGTGCTCAATTGATCAGCAGAGCCATTTTTTCTAAATCTTCATCAGGCGCTAATTAAAAGACACCTATAAAATGTGCCAGATTACAGGCCCTGGAAGACCCTGGAGGACTGGGCCTGATCAGTACTGCTGAGAGCCCCCACCGATACCCACCCAACTCCATGGTGACACTGAAATATCTCCCCATTAAGAGACTCACAGTCTCACACACAAACCTGCTAACAAATGGACTGGGGAAGGGTTATCTGTTTTCACCAGCCAGCCAAGCAACACGTGCATGCCTGTCTGTCTGTGTAAAGGATAGGCCATCTGTCTACCTGCATGTCTGCCTCTCTGCCTGCATGTCTGCCTGCCTCCATGCCCGTCTGCCTGGCTGCCCAGCTAACAACAAACATTTCCACAACTTTAGAGAACGTTCCCTTAAGAGTCTCATTAGGTCAATAACTAACATTTCCATAGGAATGTTCCCGTGATGTGCAAGGAACGTTTACAAGAGACCATTCCCTTAATCTCAACAGAACTTACCCAGAACGTTACCATGTTCTCAGAACTTAAATGGGAACTGCACCCACTGATTTGGTCTCTTTTTTGCTTGTTCCTCAAGAAATGCTGGCAACCATGACAGAAGCCAAACTTGAGTTGGCTTGGGGATGTGGCTTGATGTGGGTGTGTCCTTTCCACCACCAAGGCACACCCACTGCCCATAGCTGTTACCCCCCCACTCAATAAACCTCCTGCAGGTTAAGTTCAATAACTACAGGCAGATGTATGGTGAGATGCCGGAGGAAGCTTTGAATAGGTCAGTAGCCTACAGAGTAATATGAGAATGCAATTGCTGAATTTATGTAGATATTCTAAACTAAGTGTTTTGATAAGTTTGAAATGCAGCAACAGGTCTATGTAGAATAAAAAACTATTTACATAATACCATAGAAGCAGTGTTCTGCTAATATAACAATGTGTACCTTTAAAACTTTCATTGTCATTCCCAAGCGATACAGATACTGTGCTTATTGGCATTTTGTCTGGTGGTAATGGAGCTACCTTGGCAAACATGACAGTGGTCATATCTTCCTGTGTGGTGTTCTGTGTATTACAGAAGCTCCCTGATCCTGGTGCAGAACACACAGGATTTATCCCTCCCCATATTGACTGATACCATAAAATTTTAATGCCGAGTGCCAGGCCTCACTCCATTTAGAGACGCCAGTATCAAGCCCGTCTGCCAGTCTCGACATCACATCATCTTGCAAGTCTCCAGTGCTGACTCCATAGATGCATTTGTGAACACATACAGTCACTGTTCTATTACCAATTGCAGTTTGGGTAGGTGATATCTGACAAACAAACATATACTATGTTGAAATTTGATCAGGTTAGACTAAACCTACCTAATTCTGGTCTCACTTTTGACAATCGTTGGTGAGTAAGCAAGAGGTGAGGCTGGAGGTAAGGTCTTTGCATGCGTGCCATTGATGGGCATGGCAGCGTAGAACAGTGACTGGCCACTCAAAGATACTGGTCGGTCACACACACACACACACACATTACATTACCAGTGGTGGTTTTGATTAGCATGGTGGAACCAACCTGATTGCTGCATTCACCTTTCTATTTCACTTCAGATATGATAATACCTGAAGTGAAAGAATGTTTAACGCAGCGATCATGCTGGTTCCACCATGCTAGGTTATGAAGGTAAATTGGGACAAAACTGTTATGACCTTTGACCAGGTGAAATGCCACCAACCTGATTTAAGTGTCCTCCCTGTAACACTCATTGGAATGCTCACAGCGAGGGCATGTCAGCGTGATGCTGATGGTTGCCTTGCTGATCTCCTCTATGTTGCATGTTCAGCTGCAAAATGGACATCCCTCAGACATCTGCAGAAAGTAATCCTCATAACCAATGTACTTCATCATCTTATGAGGTGTTGTTGACTGGTAGGGCCTGTGACAGGGTGACACAATAGACAGCCAAGTGGTAAATTGCATTTTGTTATTAAGGACAAAGCTTTTTGATAATGCACTTCACAACCAAAATGACTACTACTTGTATCTGCTTGGCTGGGTAATTAACCTACCAGTTGAATTAAGAACCAGGCATATTTTTATACACATTTTCAAATAACCCATTACTGTTGTTAATGAAGCCATCTGTCATCAGGGTAGTACAGTGTTGTGAGAAAGTATTTGCCCCCTTCCAAGTTCTCTGCTTTTGCATATATTTTTTTATACTGAATGTTATCAGATCTTCAACCAAAACCTATTATTAGATAAAGGGAACCTGAGTGAACAAATAACACAAAATTGGACCCATGTCGTCCAAAAAGTGATAATTTTGACTCATTTGTCCATAGAACATTCTTCCAAGAGTCTTGATGATCATCCAGGTGCTTCTTGGCTAACTTGAATCAACTTTCTGGACAAGATAGGTACCAGTATGTCTGGAGAAAACCAAACATAGCATTCTACAGTAAGAACCTCATACCAACGGTGCCACAAATGAGATGTGGCATGACTTTAAACGAGCAGTTCATGCTTGAAAACCCACAAATGTTGTTGAGTTAAAACAGTTCTGCATGTAATAGTGGGCCAAAATTCCTCCACAGCGATGTTAGAGATTGATCAACAACTACAGGAAGCATTTGGTTGCAGTCTTTGCAGCTAAAGGTGGCACAATCAGTTATCGTGTGTAAGGGGCAATTACTTTTTCACACAGGGGAATATGGGTGTTACATACTTATTTTATTTATTTAATTAACAAAGTTATGTTATTTGTAAACTCTGGTTCCCTTTATCTAATATTAGGTTTTGGTTGTAGATCTGATAACATTCAGTATCAAAAATATGCAAAAATAGAGAAAATGAGAAAGGGGGCAAATACTTTTCATGGCAATCTAATTCTAGTATGTCACTAGTTAACACAGGCACAACTCATACTGACCGCCTATTTCTACAATTTGTCTTAAAATGTTATTTAAAACCTAACCCTGAACTTATTCCTAACCTTAATCTCATTGCTAACCTTATGCCTAACATATTTTGGATTTCATACATTTTTAAGATATAGCCATTTTTGACTTTGTGGCAACTAGTGGAAACTGTAATTGTAAACTAACTGTTGCTCCAGAGTGGATTAGATTCAGGCCGGTGACGCTGTTGCGGTTTGTTGCTCCTATTTCACTGTATTAGTCATGAATTAGCTACATCCATTATAGCCCTATTTGGTAAAATACCAAGTCCATATTATGGCAAGAACAGCTCAAATAGGCAGAAGAGAAATGAGAGACCATCATTACTTTAAGACATGAAGGTCAGTCAATCTCGAAAATTTCAAGAACTTTGATAGTTTCTTCAAGTGCAGTCACATAAACCATCAACCGCCATGATGAAACTGGCTCTCAGGATAACCATTACAGTAAAGAAAGACCCAGAGTTACCTCTGCTGCAGAGGACAAGTTCATTAGAGTTACCAGCCTCAGAAATTGCAGCCCAAATAAATGCTTCACAGAGGTCAAGTAACAGACACATCTCAACATCAACTGTTCAGAGGAGAATGCGTGAATCAGAGGAGAATGTGTGAATCCTTTATGGTTGAATTGCTGCAAAGAAACCACTACTAAAAAACACCAATAATAAGAAGAGACTTGATTGGGCCAAGAAACATGAGCAATGGCCATTAGACCAGTGTAAATCTGTCCTTTGGTCTGATGAGTCCAAATGTTAGTTTTTTGGTTCTAACCGCCGTGTCTTTGTGAGACGCAGAGTAGGTGAATGGATGATCTCCGCATGTGATTCCCACCGTGAAGCATGGAGGAGGAGGTGTGATGGTGTGGGGCTGCTTTGCTGGTGACACTGTCTATGATTTATTTAGAATTCAAGGCACACTTAACCAGCATGGCTACCACAGCATTCTGCAGTGATACATCATCCCATCTGGTTTGGGACTACTGGTTTAGGACTATCATTTGTTTTTCAACAGGACAATGGCCCAACACACCTCCATATGTGTTATTTCATAGTTTTAATGTCTTCACTATTATTCTACAATGTAGAAAATAGTACAAAATTAAGAAAAACCCTTGAACGAGAAGGTGTGTCCAAACTTTTGACTGGTACTGTATACTGTATAAATACACTGAGTCTACAAAATGTTCTACGATTTAGACTGACCAGGTGAATCCATGTGAAAGCTATGATCCCTTATTGATGTAACCTGTTAAATCCACTTCATTCAGTGTAGATGAAGGGGAGGAGACAGGTTAAAGAAGGATTTTTAAGCCTTGAGACAATTGAGACATGGATTGTGTAATGTGAGCCATTCAGAACGTGAATGGGAAAGACGAAAGATTTAAGTGCCTTTGAAAGGGGTCTGGTAGTAGGTGCCAGGCGCACTCGTTTGTGTCAAGAACTGCATCGCTGCTGGGTTTTTACACACTCAACAGTTTCCTGTGTGTATTAAGAATGGTTTACCACCCAAAGGACATCCAGACATTTTGAAACAACTGGGAAGCATTGGAAGCAACATGGGCCAGCATTCCTGTGGAATGCTTTCGGCACCTTGTATTAGGTGTTAGAAAGCTGTTCTTAATGTTTTGTACACTCAGTGTAAAGGAAGAGAAGTTTAGGCCTAACCCCAGAGATATAGAGAGATGTGCTGGTGGCATGCTACGACATGTATTTCTTTATGTCGAATGGCTACTGCGTCTGCTAAACAGATACCGACTTTTAAAAATTATTCTATCAGAATATTTTGTATAAGCATTATATTGTTAGATTATATGAGTAACTCTGGTAGGGCTGAAACATTCTTCCTCACCTCAAATTCAACTGTCAGTGTCAGTTGGAGCACCGGGGCGCACTGCTTTCATATCATAGACCTGCAGTAGCTAAAGTTTAATAATAGCCACACCAGACCAAACTTTCACAAACGTTTCTAAACTTTATTAGGGAAATATCAAAAGTAAGTCAAGCCATTGAAAATATGAGCAGAAGAGCAAATGTAAACCAGGTGAAAAACGCGCTACCCTCCCGTGTCCAATAAAAAACCACAGAACCCTCCCCAAAGCAAAACAATACGTTTGACAACCCTCCCATATTTTGGACCACCCCTCCCCCAGTACATTTTGATGCCCCCTAACTGCATCATTTGCATTAACCCCCCCACCTCACTAATATTATCCTAACCTCAGAAAACTGGACACATTAATGTTCTTGAAACCTCCCATAAAACACATCTAGAACATTATTGTTGTATATTCTGAGAACATTGTAACCACGTTCTAAATAAGTTCTGTTTGACATTAAGAGAATGTTCTATCTTTAACACCAAAACATGCAAAAAAGTTATCCGAAGGTTTTCGATAACGTAGATATAATGTTCCCATAACTAACTGAAAACTGGACACTCATACATTAAGTGAACATTACAGGTAACATTACAGAAACGTTCTCTCTCCCTAGAATTCTTAGCTGGGTGTGTAGTGCTCCAGGCAATAGAGCTAGCTATCTCATGCTGGGACTCCGGTTAGATCACACTCAGTGGAGGAGAGGTGCATTCATCAGGCCCCTGCAGTGGCTGAAACACACTCTCCCAATCCATCATCGCACCCTGCTCAGTTACTGAGAGAGGATGCCCTCTAGTCTCTACCCCCACTGACAGACCCTGCTTCTTTCTCCTTGTGACTTCCCCTCACGCTGTAGAGTGAGGGAACAAAAGATTGATACTGAGAATACCCTGTCACACATAGAACTCAAGGACTCGGGTCAAGCTCGACAAGGCATGGAAGGGTCGCCCACCACTTCTCTCACTTAATTGTCACTCACGGCTGGGTTAGGAGGCCAGTGGCTTGGCATCTGATGGCCTGGAGATGGAGCTGTGTAGTAGTTATAAGGACACAGCTTGGCATCTTCGCATCACACTGTGTGTATGTGTGCGTGTGTGTGGTTGTGTGTGTTTGGGGGGATTACAGACTCTCTCATCTGCAGGAAATGCCAGGGCTTCAGTTGCTGCGTAGCTAGAGAGATGTAGTGGAGGGAAGCTTGAGATAGGCTGGAGGACAACTGTCTTTATTACAGTCAGTGGTGGAAAAATAACATTTACATGCTTGAAAAAAAGTAAAAATACCTTAATAGAAAATAACTAAAGTAAAAGTGAAAGTCACACTGTAAAATACTACTTGAGTTAAAAGTATCTGTTTATAAATAAACCTAAGTATCAAAGGTAAAAGTAAATTCTATAAAACATTTCAAATTCCTTATATTAAGGAAACCAGACGGCAACATTTTCTTGTTTTATTAATTTACAGCTAGCCATTGACACACTCCAACACTCAGACATAATTTACATTTACAGTGCCTTGCGAAAGTATTCGGCCCCCTTGAACTTTGCGACCTTTTGCCACAGAATCAACAACAAGTGGGACACAATCATGAAGTGGAACAACATTTATTGGATATTTCAAACTTTTTTAACAAATCAAAAAGTGAAAAATTGGGCGTGCAAAATTATTCAGCCCCCTTAAGTTAATACTTTGTGGCGCCACCTTTTGCTGCGATTACAGCTGTAAGTCGCTTGGGGTATGTCTATATCAGTTTTGCACATCGAGAGACTGAACTTTTTTCCCATTCCTCCTTGCAAAACAGCTCGAGCTCAGTGAGGTTGGATGGAGAGCATTTGTGAACAGCAGTTTTCAGTTCTTTCCACAGATTCTCGATTGGATTCAAGTCTGGACTTTGACTTGGCCATTCTAACACCTGGATATGTTTATTTTTGAACCATTCCATTGTAGATTTTGCTTTATGTTTTGGATCATTGTCTTGTTGGAAGACAAATCTCCGTCCCAGTCTCAGGTCTTTTGCAGACTCCATCAGGTTTTCTTCCAGAATGGTCCTGTATTTGGCTCCATCCATCTTCCCATCAATTTTAACCATCTTCCCTGTCCCTGCTGAAGAAAAGCAGGCCTAAACCATGATGCTGCCACCACCATGTTTGACAGTGGGGATGGTGTGTTCAGGGTGATGAGCTGTGTTGCTTTTACGCCAAACATAACGTTTTGCATTGTTGACAAAAAGTTCAATTTTGGTTTCATCTGACCAGAGCACCTTCTTCCACATGTTTGTTGTGTCTCCCAGGTGGCTTGTGGCAAACTTTAAACAACACTTTTTATGGATATCTTTAAGAAATGGCTTTCTTCTTGCCACTCTTCCATAAAGGCCAGATTTGTGCAATATACGACTGACTGATTGTTGTCCTATGGACAGAGTCTCCCACCTCAGCTGTAGATCTCTGCAGTTCATCCAGAGTGATCATGGGCATCTTGGCTGCATCTCTGATCAGTCTTCTCCTTGTATGAGCTGAAAGTTTAGAGGGACGGCCAGGTCTTGGTAGATTTGCAGTGGTCTGATACTCCTTCCATTTCAATATTATCGCTTGCACAGTGCTCCTTGGGATGTTTAAAGCTTGGGAAATATTTTTGTATCCAAATCCAGCTTTAAACTTCTTCACAACAGTATCTCGGACCTGCCTGGTGTGTTCCTTGTTCTTCATAATGCTCTCTGCGCTTTTAACGGACCTGTGAGACTATCACAGTGCAGGTGCATTTATACGGAGACTTGATTACACACAGGTGGATTGTATTTATCATCATTAGTCATTTAGGTCAACATTGGATCATTCAGAGATCCTCACTGAACTTCTGGAGAGAGTTTGCTGCACTGAAAGTAAAGGGGCTGAATAATTTTGCACGCCCAATTTTTCAGTTTTTGATTTGTTAAAAAAGTCATGTCGTTCCACTTCATGATTGTGTCCCACTTGTTGTTGATTCTTCACAAAAACATACAGTTTTATATCTTTATGTTTGAAGCCTGAAATGTGGCAAAAGGTCGCAAAGTTCAAGGGGGCCGAATACTTTCGCAAGGCACTGTATGTGTTTTAGGTGTGTTTCTGAAGTCCATCCACTCAGACTGACCCCAGAGGGTAACACCATACAGAGCTTATTTCCAGGGGCCAGAGCAAAGAAAAGGGAACGGCTGTGGCGGGCGATCACAGCAGTCAAAGTGCTGGGAGGAAAAGACTTGAGCCTGGCGGTCCAGGGGCACGTTTAAATTGCCAGTCAGACAGTGATAGGAGCGAGAGTAGATGAAGTGCTGCGACCTGGTGGTAAGGGAAAGACTTGAGCCTGGAGGTCCAGGGGCACGTTTAAATTGCCAGACAGACAGTGATAGGAGCGAGAGTAGATGAAGTGCTGCGACCCGGTGGTGAGGGAAAGACTTGAGCCTGGCGGTCCAGGGGCACGTTTAAATTGCCAGACAGACAGTGATAGGAGCGAGAGTAGATGAAGTGCTGCGACCCGGTGGTGAGGGAAAGACTTGAGCCTGGCGGTCCAGGGGCATGTTTAAACTGCCAGACAGACAGTGATAGGAGTGAGAGTAGATGAAGTGCTGCGACCCGGTGGTGAGGGAAAGACTTGAGCCTGGCGGTCCAGGGGCACTTTCAAACTGCCAGACAGACAGTGATAGGAGCGAGAGTAGATGAAGTGCTGCGACCCGGTGGTGAGGGAAAGCAGCTCGGAGTACCACTGCGTGGTAGAGCAGAGCGAAGTGGAGCAGAGTGAGTCAGCCATGTTTTGATGGGGGGGAGACACAGAGCTGCTGCCTGCCTTTGCTGTCATTGATGCCCTTGTCTTGCAGTGTTGTTGTGGCATCCAACGCAACCACCGCCACCGTCCGTCCGTCTGTGGCGCATTAGGGATGGTTGCCCCGCATACCAGAAGAGCCGTGGGGAGATGTACTCACTGCTCTCTGACAGGAGTGACAGATTAATAAAGTTGCATCAAGTCTTCGCTAGACATTGGAAGGTGAGCGGTAAGGAAGGAGTGGTGACGGTGGAAAAGGAAGATGTTGTTAACTTGTAGGAGCCAGTTAATGCTGTGTTATTCTTTATTGATCTACAAGGACAGTGGTGAAGCGCACCACTCATTAAAAGTGTTTCATGAGGGATACAGGCGTACATTGAAATAACACTGTAGTCGTATTCCTTACCAATTAACTTTGTTGCAAACAAACTTTTTCAGATGAGGTCAGTCGTTAATTTCTGTAGAAACCAAAATAACACATTTGTCACAAAAGGGTCACAGCATGACTAAAAGATGATTTCAGTTGTTTAAGCGAAAACAACAGGTGTTCAGATAAGCATGGAGAGAAAATGTGTATTCAACAATACTGTGACTACAGTGAGCAGCTAAAAAACTTGCATCTAAACACCAACAATTAAGAAAGGAGCCTATTATTTACTGAGAGGTATCCAGAAATACACACTTACAACTGAAAAAAACAGACAGACTTTCACTCCAAAAAATAATCATCAATAGCACCTTATATTGTTCTCTGCCAGACATTTCAAACAAGCTCTATATTAAAACAAATGTTTGTTGTATTCTGCAATTGGATATTGAGAGTATTACTGGTTTCTCCCACAATTCCCAGAGGCTTAACTTCAAAACACAGCTTGCCTAAGGCCATCTTTTAAATCCTTTGCAGACTATTAGGCATTTTGCACCAACGTCTCTCCATCACTCTCCAGGGACTAGAATGCAATGGTTCTCAGCTCAACCTGCACACTTCATTTGCTAGTGTTATACATTGAGGCTGACCTAATAAAATGTTCTCATCTTCACAAGGTATTTTAGCTCAATTTCAATACAAAGGGGCCCCTGACGGAATTGAGAGACATCCCCTGTGCACAATACTCCTTCTGATCTGATTAGATGTTAAACCATAAACACTCACGTTTTCCGAGTCATCATTGCTGTGGAAATCACTGCCCTCCCCTCCTCCTACTCTTCATCTTCTTCCTCCTCCTATTCCCCCCTCCATGCCTCCAGGCTACTGTGTGACCCCTGTGTCCTGACACTTTGGAGACCTGCCCTTGACAGCAGCATCTGGGAGCAGCCACCGCACAGCCCTCCCATGGTGCAATGCTCAGTGATGCGTGAGTCCATGAAGGGCACATGGGAGGACAGGGGAGGACAGGGTCCCCTCACTTTTTCTCTCCACCCTCGCCAACGCAAACCGACCCCTCCCCCATCCTACAATGCCCTCTCTGACACCTGACGTCTGGGACCTGAGAAAGAGCGAGCGCAAAACACTGCCGGATGCACTCATAATTTTTATGTTCCACTGATGGAGAGATGGCCTTTTTTCTCTTTCCCTCCTGGCTTTGCAGTGATTGAATTCAGACAAGTCTGGATTTACAATCACAACCCGGCACCATTACAGTACAGCTCTGATCCGGCAAGCACCCCTGTCCTTGTGCCGGGCGTAATGACACTTTGCTGCACTCTTGGTAATGGGCAGAGGAGATGGAACAAGTCTAGCGGTGTACAGTACCCTTGAGATTTCAAATCAAATACCTTCTTAACCCTTACACAAATTGATTCCTTAACCCCAGAGCCCACTCTACTTGAACTCGGAATTATGCCATCAATGGAGAATGAAATCAAAAGAGAACACTTTGGTTTTTCATTTTCTCATGCAGAAAAATATGTTTGTGCATCAAAGGTCAGATCACACAATCATGATACATGTATAGGTTACACAAACAACCCCATCCAATACACCAGTCTTTCCTACACAAACAAACTGCACTTCTCTTCTGTCAGCATTCTTGCTCTCTCTGAGGAATCTCCACATTTTATTTATTTAACTATGCATGTCAGTTAAGAACAAATTCTTATTTTCAATGACAGCCTAGGAACAGTGGGTTAACTGCCTTGTTCCGGGGCAGAACGACAAATTTTTACCTTGTCAGCTCAGGGATTTGATCTAGCAACCTTTTGGTTATTGGCCTAAAGCTCTAACCACTAGGCTACCTGATGTGAGATGGGATGGGAGTTTTAGCCCTAGCCTATAGTGAGTCACAGAGATGGACGCTGGTATAGTGCGGACTAGAGTTGAGTCCCAAAAGCCATTTTGGTTGCGGCCTAGGCCTGGATGTAACAGATTAACTTCCTCATGTGCAGTGCTGTGCTGTGCCAAGCTGTGATGAGCTGTGCTGTGCCCTCCCCAGCCTGTCCCTGGCCACCTGGCCTACTTCCCAGCACACCGTTATACGCAAATTAAAGGCATATTCAAATACAGCGCTATTAAAAAACCCATGATATAAATGTTTTAGGATATAATCACTATGCATTTTATGACCTTTAGAAGAGCAAATATGTCGTGCAGTCTCTGAAACACTATAAAAATGGCACTCTACAGCACTAGCATGAACACTGGGTAGGCAAATATGCAAGCCAAACAGCCTACATGACCACTATTGTCTATAAAGCAATAACACAGAATACAGTAGGACTCAATGTCAGTATCCCATACCACTTTACTAAGTAAGCCACACAGTGGTGGCTATAGGTCACACCCTCTATGTATATTTGTCTTTCACCCAGAATCCCTGAACCACTCTTCATTTCGTTCCTGCACCTTGCAGTAAGGCACATTTATTCAACAAATGTTCTGTAGGACAGAACTGTGCATTAAGAACTGAATCACTTTGGTGAAATTAGGCCTTTATTGAGGGGTGTCTGACTGTCACCTGTCACATATCAGGGGCCCATTGTATTTGTCAAGACTGTCCCTACATGTCAGACCTGTTGTTTTTCATTTGGATGGCGTGCAGTGTGTGTGTGTGTGTGTGTGTGTGCATATGTGTTTGCATGCATTCCCTGGAGGGGGGAAATGTCACTGACAGACCCCTCTCTGGTGAGAATAAAATGATTGTCCAAGTGTCCAAAGTGTCTCTGCCACCTTAAAACAGATATGACTTACCAATTCATGCCATCCATACGCCTCGTGTGAACATGGCTGTTACAAACTGGAGAATGTACAACAATGTGTGAAGTACATGTAAGTCATTTTTAGGAGAAAGTCTGTCAAAAACAAAAAAAGTTATTCCAAAACAGACATACAACTGTATAAAGTTATTATACCAACAATGGAAAATTATAAAATGTATGGAGTCAAGGGCGAAGATACTATGAATTGTTCGCTCCAAAGGACAGGTCTTTGAGAGAAATAATGGTATGATGTACATATTGATTGGATACGCCTCGATTTTCCATTTCCTGCACTTTCTATGATTACCTTTGTGATTTATGGTGATTTAGAGTTCTGCACTCTCCAAGTATTTCACTGGAGGGGTCTGAGTTTTTCAGTTTGACAGGAATACGATGAGGAAAAAGAAGAAATCTACACACTGCTCTTGATTACCTAAATGACCTCAACTATCTCGTACCCCTGAACATTGACTTAGTAGCCTTGTTATTGTATTAAAGTGTTCATATTTCCAATTTTTTTCTTATTTGCAATTATTTCTTTATTTTTTACTTTTCATTGTTGGGAAAGGGCTTGTAAAGTAAGCATTTCCCAGTAAAGTCTACAGCTGTTGTATTGGGCGCATGTGGCAAATCAAATTAAATTTGATATGATTTGATTTACAATGTGCAGGGATACTGGAGTGATAGAGGTAGATATGTATAGGGGAAAGGTGACTAGGAATCTGGATACATGATAAACAGAGTAGCAGCAACGTAAATAATGATTGTTTGGGAGTGTCTTTGGGAGTGTCAGTGTGCATGTGTGTAGAATCCTGTGAGTGTGCATATCGACAGTGCAAAAATATAAATAAAATACAAGGGTCAACTCAGATAGTTCATGTAGCCATTCTGTAGCTATTTGGCAGTCTTTTTGGTTTGGGGATAGAAGCTGTTCGGGTGCCTGTTTGTGTCAGATTTGACCAGTATGAACAGTCTATGGTTTGGTCAGCTGGAGTCTTTAATGGTTTTCTGGGCCTTCCTTTCACACAGCGTGATATAGAGGTCCTGGATGGCAGGGAGCTCGGCCCCAGTGATTTTCTGGCCTTCCACACCACCCTCTGTAGCATCACGCAATCAAGGGTGGTGCGTTGCCATACCAAGCAGTGATGCTGCCAGTCAAGATGCTCCCAATGGTGCAGCTGTAGAACCTTTTGAAGATTTGAGGGCCCATTCCAAAACTTTTCAACTTCCTGAGGGGGAAGAGGCACTGTTGTGCCTTCTTCATGACTGTGTATGTGTGAGTGGACCATTTTAAGTCGTTAGTGATTTGGACATTGAGTAACTTGAACCTCTTGACCAGCTCAACTGGAGCCCCCCCCTCGCCGCCATTTCCTGTAGTCCATGATCAGGGGGCGGCAGGGTAGCCTAGTGGTTAGAGCGTTGGGCTAGTAACCGGAAGGTTGCAAGTTCAAATCCCCGAGCTGACAAGGTACAAATCTGTCGTTCTGCCCCTGAACAGGCAGTTAACCCACTGTTCCTAGGCCGTCATTGAAAATAAGAATTTGTTCTTAACTGACTTGCCTAGTTAAATAAAATAAAAAATCAGCTCCTTGGTAGTTGTCCCGGCACCTGTATGCTGTCTCATTGTCCCTGTTGAATCAGGCTTACCACCGTCGTGTCGTCCGCAAACTTGATGATGGTGTTTGGTGGAGGTGATGTTGCCTACCCTCAGCACCTGTGATCGGCCCTTTACAAAGTCCAGGATCCAGTTGCAGAGGGTTGTTCAGTCTCAGAGTCCTAAGCTTGGTGATGAGCTTGGAGGGGACAATGGTGTGGAATGCTGAGCTGGAGTCAATGAATAGCATTCTCACATAGGTATTCCTCTTATCTACAGTAGGTGGGTGAGGGCAGTGTGGTGTGCAATTGAGATTGTGTTGTCTATGGATCTGTTAGGGCAGTATGCAAATTGGAGTCGGTCTAGGGTGTCTGGAATGATGGAGTTGCTGTGTGCCATAACCAGCCTTTCAAAGCACTTCATGATTACAGATGTGAGTGCTACAGGGTGGTAGTCATTGTGTCATGAAGCCTTAGAGTTCTTGGGAACAGGAATGATGGTAGTCATTTTAAGACGTGGGGATTACAGGCTGGGACAAGGAGAGGTTGAAAATGACAGTGAATATGCCTGTCAGCTGATCTGTGCATGCTCTGAGAACGCACCCTGGTATACCATCTGGCCCCGCGGCCTTGTGAGTGTTGACCTGATTAAAGACCTTACTCACATTGGCTTCTGAGAGTGAGACCACCCAGTCCTCTGGGTCGGTGGATGCCTTCACGCACAGTATGGTGTTGTTATTGTCGAAGCGTGCATAAAATGCATTGAGTTCATCTGGAAGAGAGGCATCATTGGGCAGATCTCGGCTGGGTCTTCTTTTGTAATCCATAATGGACTGTACCCCCTGCCACATACGGCAGGCCTCAGAAACTATGTAATATGATTCCAAATTATTCCTATATTGTCCTTTGCTTGTTGATGTCTTTGCGGAGCTCGTAGAGGGACTTCTTATACTAGTTTGTGTCTTCAGCCATAGCCTTAGGGTTGTCTGTTATAGCCCTGTGTGCGATAGCCCTGTCCTTTAGCTCAGCGCCAACCTCAAAGTTAATACAGTGCTTTTGATTGGGGAAGCTGTGCACCTTCACTGTTGGGAGAACGTTGCCAATGCATTTCCTTAAGAAGGCAGTGACGGAGATGGTTAGCTCGTCAATGGTATCGGCAGAGTCCAGGAACATATTCCAATTAGCGCTAGCAAAGCAGTTCTGTATCATAATCTCTGTCCATCATTTTTCAGTGGAGTGAGTCCCAGTTACTTCCTGTTTGAGCTTCTGCTTGTAACAGGAAGCAGGAGTACAGAGTCATGATCTGATTTCCCGAATGACGGATGAGGGAGGGCCTTGTATGCTGCTTGTGTTTGCTCATAACCCCCTGTCTTTATGACTTTCATGGCTGAATTTACATCCATATGCTCCCATGAGGCTAAGAAGGAGCTGTCTCGGCCGCTCGTGTAACATTTAGCAGCTTTGAGGCATGTGCTACGCCTCCAGTCTACAACCCGCCCGTAAAACCAACCAATCACAAGACCACTACAACACAGTAGAACTCTGAGAAATCCAATGTCTCTTTGTGAGGTTATTGATCATTCCTAGCTTCCAGTTCCAGAACCACGCTGTGCCCAGAGTCCACTCTTCATTCTATGGCTGTAACAAACGAGAATTAGGGGCCACATTGAACGGCTGCACTCTTAAGTGGTCTAAATCGCTAACTGATTAGTAGCCTTGTGTGGCGCTAGCTAGGCCAGGCTTAAACATATGCAGAGCAGAGCAGGTCGTGGCAAGGTAGAGGTACCACTCACTATGTATTCAGAGATTCTCTCCCTCTCTCTCCTGGAAAAGTAACCTCACTGCCAGGGGTGTACCCATCACCTTGTTCAAGCTAACATACTCTGTAAATACAGAATCACCAGGGGGCTGTGTGGACAGCAGATTAACACTGTCAGAATGTTTTCAAGTGATAACGACAAATTGGAATGGCACTGAACATGTTGTTTTTTGATCGGGCTCCGAGTACACATTTGCATGAAATTAATATGTGGATGGGGAAAAAAATGGGTGAGCACTCAAGTTAAACTCATTAGCAAGCCCAGCAGGGGCATTTGTTCCACAGCTATCAAGGAATCCTGAGCAGAGCTTTTCATTATGCATTCAATTCTAAAGCTCCCAGTCTATTTGGTTGGATAAAAAGCATTTAACTACTAGAGATGGGGAGAAAAAACAATGTCCGGAAATTGGTTGCTACATTTAAGAAGTGCCTTGTTTGGTTGTTTTTTTTGTTGTTGTTGAAAAGGACACATTTATTCACATGTCCCTGACCTGGTGTTATGGGTCTTTACAGAGTTTCCAAACGGACAAAATTTAATTACTGTAGAGTACTTTGTTATGGGTCTTGCTTACAATTTTGTAGCTGGTGCTTTAATTCTCTGTAATTGGCTTTAAATAGCAGAATACTCACTGAATTATTGCTCAGTTATGAATTGCAACAAAATTAGAAGCACTTCAATGTTTTCATGCACATTATCATGTCTGTTGATATTATGTGAAAGAACCACAACTGAATTCTCTGAACTACACACTCATAGAGGACCATACTACGTTAGCACAGTTCTGTAGACAAATGCAGCAGATGTTCTGTACATATGTCAGTTCAGTAAAGATCTACCATTAGCTGAGTCACTCCTCTTCTTTTTGTACCACTGAGACTTGTAAATTCACTCAAGATAAGAAGTGTCTCAGTTATTCGCTTCAGAGCACGGGGCATTTCTAAGAACCACCCTTAGCTATGTGTTATTAAGGATTTACTTATGGGCTTTCATGCCTTATTGCTCACTTAGCTAACCAAACATGTTCAGTGTTTTACTTCAGTGTCATAGTGAAATGATATAAAGCAGTGTTGTGCTACTTGAGAACGGTCTAGGTCTCAAGACCACATATTGAGTGTATCAGTCTTGTCTCGGTGTAGGATGCATTTTTACTTGGTCTTGACCCTGTCTCAGACAATGAGGACTCACATCCGAGACCAGCAGAGTAAAAAAACTCCCAGCTCCCATTCAGTCAGCACATAAAAGTGCTTCACCAGTCCAAATATCCACACTCTTTTCACATTAATATCTTATCGTCTACTGAAACCTGGGCTTCAATTTTACTCCTAATTTACTGTCCTTCACTTTCTTGAAAAATATCCTCAAACGTTGTCTCGCTTGTTAGAATTTCCATGATTCGCTGGTAGGGAAGAGTGAGGGAAATTGTTTAGAAACTTGCACACTCACTATTACAGTAGTAAGGGGAGACCAGGGGAAGTTGTTACATACAGTATTTAGTATTTTCATCTATTATAGACCTGTTTGGGTTAGTAATAATTTTTAATGTCTCTATTTGCCCTCAGCATGCATTTGTTTTCACCATTCTGAACGTATAAAGAATCCATATGTTGTTCTGAAATATGGACACAGAACTACTGAACAATTTGAACTCTTATTAAGGGGGCAATTTGACACAATTACAACCATGGCCTTGAATTGAACTCACATCTTTCTGGTCTCGGTCTTGACTCGGTCTTGGACCCCTTGCCCCCCTCCCGGTCTAGGTCTTGACTTTGACTCAATTTGCTCCTGTCTTGGTCTTGGCTTGCCTCAATTTAGGTGGTCTCAAACACAACACTGATCTAAAGAGTTAAAAGATTAGGAAAGACATCAGTTAATCCAAAATGGTTAAGAGGTTGACTGTAGGATAACTTTGCAATATTATTGTGTTCCAGACATTCATTGTGCAGATTACAATATTCAGTATGATTGATCCCAGACAGAGCTTTATTAATAGTCATGTCTCTCTTCGGAGTCAACAGGTCAATATATATGCCTACGTCCCAAATGGCACCCTATTCCCTATGAAGTACACTACTTTTGACCATGTTCTTTAGGCCTCTGATCAAAAATAGTGAACTACATAGGGAACAAGTTGCCATTTGGGATGCAGTTAGCATTCACCTGGTAGTCTTGATTAGGGTTGCAAAGTGAGGATATATTACTGGTAACTAACAAAGGTGTAAATCCTTATCCTAAATATTAACCATCAACTTAGTGAATACCATTTGTGTTTAGTATTTTTCCTTTAAATATATTTTTACACACTAAAATTCAATAATATATATGAATACATTTTTTTTAAAGTTATTCAAGTATAAATGACCAAAGTTACCATAGATTGCCATAGTTTACCTGTTAATAACCAAAATTACTGAATGTTAACTTTGGTAAATGACCAGTAGCTTTGCAACCCTAGTCGTGATGCTTTAATGTTCACTACGTGGTGGGTGTTGGGTTGCTTAAGTTTTCCTGTAGGGTGAATGATATTGAAACAGCAAATCCATTTTGCAGAAAACCTTTAGCAATATTCATAGCATACATAACATAACACTTACCTGACACTGGAATTACCACAGTGGAATTATGACTGTTTACAATGCCCTTTATCCAGGTAGAGAAAAGAAAACATTGCATTTACTGTATTTGAGATAAGGTCATGTTCTCTATAGTGATTTTTATATACTTTATGTAATCAGTTCATACTGTAAATGTTGCTCCAGCCACCAAGACATAACAGGTTTCATCCAAATAAATTAAGTTAATCTGCTTAAAAGAGAGTCTGGCGTTAAGGTTGCAACGGTGATAAAAACCTGGGCAGATTCAAGTGGATGAAATAAGTTGGGACAGTTAATACAAAAGCTGCTTGGCTAATGAAAATGGATTCATAGTGACAGCTGCAGATAATGAGCTTTACTCAATCAGCTTGAGAGTGCATCCAACTGCCATTTCAATTGTTACCTTGGTGATGTTTTAGTGTCCATTGGGCTATCAAAAGAAAGAAAGTCGCACTCTCCATGTACAGTCTCCCAGCAATTTAATGGGTATTTACCAACGTTTGTGTAACGATTCTCTTCTTGTGAAGTAGAGGCGGACCAAAGCGCAGCGTGGTGGTTGTTCATTGTATTTATTGACGACACTATACATGAACAAACTAACGGAAAAAAACAAGAAACGTGAGAACTCAAAACAGCCCTGTCTGGTGCAAACACAAAAACAGGAACAATCACCCACAAACACACAGTGAAACCCAGGCTACCTAAATATGGTTCCCAATCAGAGACAATGACGAACACCTGCCTCTGATTGAGAACCATATCAGGCCGAACATAGAACTAGACCAAAACATAGAAAAACAAACAGACTGCCCACCCAACTCACGCCCTGACCATCCTAAATAAATACAAAAACAAAGGAAATAGAGGTCAGAACGTGACAGTACCCCCCCCCAAAGGTGCGGACTCCGGCCGCAAAACCTTGACCTATAGGGGAGGGTCTGGGTGGGCGTCTGTCCGCGGTGGCGGCTCTGGCGCGGGACGCGGACCCCACTTCGCCATTGTCTCAGTCCGCCTTATTGTCCGCCTCCGTGGCTTACTCACCATGCCCACCCCTCTCAATGACCCCACTGGACAGAGGGGCTGCTTGGGACAGAGGGGCAGCTTCTCGGGACAGAGGGACAGCTGCTCGGGACAGAGGGACAGCTGCTCGGGACAGAGGGACAGCTGCTCGGGACAGAGGGACAGCTGCTCGGGACAGAGGGACAGCTGCTCCGGGCGGAGGGGCTCTAGCGGCCCCTGGCTGACTGGCGGCACTGGCGGCCCCTGGCTGACTGGCGGCACTGGCGGCCCCTGGTTGACTGGCGGCGCTGGCGCTGGGCTGACTGGCGGCACTGGCGGCCCCTGGTTGACTGGCGGCACTGGCGGCCCCTGGCTGACTGGCGGCACTGGCGGCCCCTGGCTGACTGGCGGCACTGGCGGCCCCTGGCTGACTGGCGGCACTGGCGGCCCCTGGCTGACTGGCGGCACTGGCGGCGCTGGGCAGACGGGCGGCGCTGGCGGCGCTGGGCTGACTGGCGGCGCTGGCGGCGCTGGGCAGACGGGCGGCGCTGGCGGCGCTGGGCAGACGGGCGGCGCTGGCGGCGCTGGGCAGACGGGCGGCGCTGGCGGCGCTGGGCAGACGGGCGGCGCTGGCGGCGCTGGGCAGACGGGCGGCGCTGGCGGCGCTGGGCAGACGGGAAGCTCCGATGGCGCCGGGCAGACGGGAAGCTCCGGCAGAGGCGCCGGGCAGACGGGAAGCTCCGGCAGAGGCGCCGGACAGGCGGGAGGCTCCGGCAGAGGCGCCGGACAGGCGGGAGGCTCCGGCAGAGGCGCCGGACAGGCGGGAGGCTCCGGCAGAGGCGCCGGACAGGCGGGAGGCTCCGGCAGAGGCGCCGGACAGGCGGGAGGCTCCGGCAGAGGCGCCGGACAGGCGGGAGGCTCCGGCAGAGGCGCCGGACAGGCGGGAGGCTCCGGCAGAGGCGCCGGACAGGCGGGAGGCTCCGGCAGCGGCGCCGGACAGGCGGGAGGCTCCGGCAGAGGCGCCGGACAGGCGGGAGGCTCCGGCAGAGGCGCCGGACAGGCGGGAGGCTCCGGCAGAGGCGCCGGACAGGCGGGAGGCTCCGGCAGAGGCGCCGGACAGGCGGGAGGCTCCGGCAGAGGCGCCGGACAGGCGGGAGGCTCCGGCAGAGGCGCCGGACAGGCGGGAGGCTCCGGCAGAGGCGCCGGACAGGCGGGAGGCTCCGGCAGCGGCGCCGGACAGGCGGGAGGCTCCGGCAGCGGCGCCGGACAGGCGGGAGGCTCCGGCAGAGGCGCCGGACAGGCGGGAGGCTCCGGCAGAGGCGCCGGACAGGCGGGAGGCTCCGGCAGAGGCGCCGGACAGGCGGGAGGCTCCGGCAGAGGCGCCGGACAGGCGGGAGGCTCCGGCAGAGGCGCCGGACAGGCGGGAGGCTCCGGCAGAGCTGGAGAGGCGGGAGGCTCCGGCAGAGCTGGAGAGGAGGAAGGCTCTGGACGGATGGGCCGGAGAGACAGCCTGGTACGGGGAGCTGCCACCGGAGGGCTGGGGTGTGGAGGTGGTGACGGATAGACCGGGCCGTGCAGGCGCACTGGAGCTCTTGAGCACCGAGCCTGCCCAACCTTACCCGGTTGAATGGTCCCGGTCGCCCTGCCAGTGCGGCGAGGTGGAATAGCCCGCACTGGGCTATGCAGGCGAACCGGGGACACCGTGCGCAAGGCTGGTGCCATGTAAGCCGGCCCAAGGAGACGCACTGGAGACCAGATGCGTAGAGCCGGCTTCATGGCACTTGGCTCGATGCCCACTCTAGCCCGGCCGATACGCGGAGCTGGAATGTACCGCACCGGGCTGTGCACCCGCACTGGGGACACCGTGCGCTCCACAGCATAACACGGTGCCTGCCCGGTCTCTCTAGCCCCCCGGTAACCACAGGAAGTTGGCTCAGGTCTCCTACCTGGCGTAGCCATACTCCCTGTTAGCCCCCCCCCAAGAAATTTTTGGGGCTGACTCCCGGGCTTCCATCCACGACGCCGCGCTGCCTCCTCGTACCAGCGCCTCTCCGCTTTCGCCGCCTCCCGTTCTTCCTTGGGGCAGCGATATTCTCCTGGCTGAGCCCAAGGTCCTTTACCGTCTAATTCGTCCTCCCATGTCCATACCTCCTCGCGCTGCTCCTGCTGCTGCTTTCTCCTTTGCCCATTACCACACCGCTTGGTCCTGTTGTGGTGGGTGATTCTGTAACGATTCTCTTCTTGTGAAGTAGAGGCGGACCAAAGCGCAGCGTGGTGGTTGTTCATTGTATTTATTGACGACACTATACATGAACAAACTAACGGAAAAAAACAAGAAACGTGAGAACTCAAAACAGCCCTGTCTGGTGCAAACACAAAAACAGGAACAATCACCCACAAACACACAGTGAAACCCAGGCTACCTAAATATGGTTCCCAATCAGAGACAATGACGAACACCTGCCTCTGATTGAGAACCATATCAGGCCGAACATAGAACTAGACCAAAACATAGAAAAACAAACATAGACTGCCCACCCAACTCACGCCCTGACCATCCTAAATAAATACAAAAACAAAGGAAATAGAGGTCAGAACGTGACAGTTTGGGCATCACTGTGCCTTCCTCTGGGTAATGTTATGAATACTTGAACCAGGTTATGTAGACACACAGTGCAATTAGTGTAACCAATGACAGAGGGGTGTGTCATAATGACTAAGTTAATTCAAATGAATTAGTGAAACTGTTAAAAAATAGTATATGGCATATTAAATATATTATGCTATTGTTATCATATAGAAACATAATGGAATATAGTACATCCTATTAGCGTCAACATACATTATTGTTTCAATCAATTTCACATAATAATTTCGTATTTCATTTCATTTTTGTTACATGTAATCTTTTGGTTCAACCTCAATATAAAATGAGTATCATCAACAGAGGGAAAATGCTAGGTGTAAGACCTGTTCATAAAGGAAAATGTGTTCATAAGAAGAGCCTGAGATCAAAGTCAATATTCAGACCACTAGGGGTCAATGTTTTTAGACAGGATATCCAGTATGCCTCCCTTTGTAGTAGTAAGATCTCAATGTTACCTCCTGTCCTTGGTAGAGCAATATGCTCAATGCCTGTGTATTTGAGGGAGGAGATGGGATGGTTAGATTCAACAAGGTGAGCTGCTACTGGATAGTCAATGTTCTTACATCTGATTGAGCTGTGGTGTCCAGCTATGTGTTGTTTTAATTGTCTTTTTGTTTGTCCTACATAGGCTTTTCCACATGAACAGGTGATGAGATAGATTACTCCCTTTGTGTTGCATGAGATGATACTCCTAATAGGGATCTTTTGACCTGCATGTGGGTGTCTGAAGAAATATGTTTTTATGGTGCTATTGCACTGTGTGCATGAGCCAAATTTGTAGTTCCCATTTGGGATTGGTGTCAAGAGTGTCTGAGTGGGCTCAGGGGGCATGTCAGATCTCACCAAGCAGTCTCCAATATCGTGACCACGCTTATAGACCACCAGTGGGGGTTCCTTGAAGAGGTGTGCGATGTTTTTGTCTGATTGCAGAATATGCGAGTGCTTTTTCAGGATTGCTTTCATTTTCTCCGAACCCTTGGTGTACTTAGTGCTAAAGACGGTTGCGTTGTTTTTCTTCTTTGGTTGAGTTTTTAGTCATTCCTCTCTTGGTTTTTGAGATATTTTCATCATTGCAGCATCAAGAGTTTTGTCCTTGTAGCCTCTCATTTTGAATTGATCTGTCATTTTTTTAGCATTGCTGTCAAAATCTGACTGGTGGCCACAGATTAGTTTAACCCTGCATAACTGGCTATATGGTAGACCATTCTGCAGGGGAAGGGGATGCATACTATCCGCACATAGCAAGGTATTGCGATCTGTGGGCTTTGTGTATAAGTCTGTGTGTAATGCATCATTCTCTTTGATAATCCATAAGTCCAGGTAGTTTATTTTTCTCTCATCAGTCTGCATGGTGAATTTGAGGTATTCAGAGCTCTCGTTTAGTAGAGTTTGGAATTCATTTAGTTCCTGCTGACTTCCTTCCCAGAGCATAAAGACATCCTCTATGTATCTCTTGTGTGTCTCTGTTTTAAAAAGGAATGCTTCAAATTGTCCCACATACAGGTTTGCATAGTTTGGGAGAAAAGGGGAGTCCATGGGTACACCCCGACTTTGAAGGAAACTGTCTGACTCAAAGACAAAGTAGTTATGGGATAATACCAGTTCAGTAAGTTGTAAGATGCAATCATTGGATGGAGCAAGGGTAGAGTCTCTCTGCTGAAGGAAGTGTTGCAGCGTCTGCAAGCCTCCAGTGTGTGGGATGTTAGTGTACAAGCTCTCCACATCAAAAATGGCCAGCAGGGTGCCCTCTGGTATCCTTCCTAAGCACTCTATCAATGAGATCATGTGACTAGTGTCTTTGACATAAGATGGGAGATTCTCAACCATTGGGAACACATACTGGCAGGGAGAGCACTGCTGTGCTTTAGTGCAGTCAAAAGAGACCGCCACAGAGCGGGGTTAGAGAATTAGAATCTGTTACATTGAGAAAAATGGCACATTTAATGTGAAAGAAATCCTTCAACATTGGGGTTTCCAAAATAAGTTTATTGCATAATACATATCCAATCTATTGAAAAAAGAAAGGATCATGAAAATGAATAAGTTGATAAACATAAAGTAAACATCCTTGCCCATTTGGTAGGCACGTCCTAATTTCACCAAGTGAGGCATAATTCATGATCATCGTTATTTTGTGGTCTCTGAAGCAACAATCCATCAAAAAATCTATGAATCAAATCAGTCATATTGTTGTGTTGATCTTGACCGTAATTTAGCTGTGTTGATCTTGACCGTAATTTAGCTGTGTTGAACTTAAAATGTTTCTTGATTGTCATTTATAGGAATTCTGATAAGAACTGTCCACGAATTACAATTTTATGCTCCATTCGAAGAAATCAGGATGAGCATATGGTAGCTAGGCTGCTTAAAAGTGAACTATCACGTTGTAAAATGCACTTCATAGGGAATAGGGTGCCATTTGGGATGTAGGCATATATATTGACCTGTTGACACCGAAGAGAGACATGACTATTAATAAAGCTCTGTCTGGGATCAATCATACTGAATATTGTATTCTGCACAATGAATGTCTGGAACACAATAATATTGCAAAGTTATCCTACAGTCAACCTCTTAACCATTTTGGATTAACTGATGTCTTTCCTAATCTTTTAACTCTTTAGATCAGTGTTGTGTTTGAGACCACCTAAATTGAGGCAAGCCAAGACCAAGACAGGAGCAAATTGAGTCAAAGTCAAGACCTAGACCGGGAGGGGGGCAAGGGGTCCAAGACCGAGTCAAGACCGAGACCAGAAAGATGTGAGTCCAATTCAAGGCCATGGTTGTAATTGTGTCAAATTGCCCCCTTAATAAGAGTTCAAATTGTTCAGTAGTTGTGTGTCCATATTTCAGAACAACATATGGATTCTTTATACGTTCAGAATGGTGAAAACAAATGCATACCGAGGGCAAATAGAGACATTAAAAATGATTACTAACCCAAACAGGTCTATAATAGATGAAAAGACTAAATATGTAACAACTTCCCCTGGTCTCCCCTTACTACTGTAATAGTGAGTGTGCAAGTTTCTAAACAATTTCCCCCACTCTTCCCTACCAGCGAATCATGGAAATTCTAACAAGCGAGACAACGTTTGAGGATATTTTTCCACCTTTCGCCCCTCTGTTTCGAGTTGTCTTGATATAAGGCATTTTTCTAAAACACCCAGCGCTGGTGGTGAATTGGTGTGGCTAAGCCAATATTGTATGTTCGGAGTTCAATAATGTACTGCACAATGTAATTGGGTCTAGCATTTCACAATAATTATGCATGGTAACAGTTTGGCTGCTTGTTTGTCAGTGGAATAGTTTGGCTGCTCTTGGATGGACAGCAGATATTGCACCCATTGTGCATGTGCTTTTCCATTGCTGTATGATCAATAATGACATGAGAGTGAATCCAATCCTCTATAATATAAAAGCTCCTGAGATGGAATAACAGAAGGAAATCACAGCCAATGCTTTGTTGTCTGTGTAAAATTACCTTTTCATGACTCCCAGAGCATTTTGATGATGATTGTGCAAAATTCCTTCCGCCTATGGCAAATAATACACTTTAAAAGCAGGATGTTAAATTATGTATTCTTTGAAGTACAGCCCTTTTGTCAGTTGGCCTTGTGAGAGAAATGTCTCGCTGTGTGGAAGTTATATTATATCTATTTCCCATAAATAAATATTTGTCTCTGAAAGGATGCTTTCCTAAAATTCTGTGTTTGAAGAAATCTCCATACACATTTTAGTGACCTCTAGACTAGAGCTTGGAGCTGAAAGATTTCACATTTCATAAAGTGAATGAATGTGGTTTGAAATGAGAATTGCTGTAGGAACAGAAAACTTTTCTAGTAACATGAACATGATAAAAATGTTGATCAAGGTAAGTAATAATGGTGCGACACTGCCAACCAATCAGTTACCATACTGTATGTGGTCATCAACAGATAATCTCTTGTGGCTTGTGTAGGCCTACAAAAGAGCTGTACTTCAAATAATACATAATTTAACATCCTGCTTTTAAAGTGTATTATTTGCCATAGGCGGAAGGAATTTTGCACAATCATCATCAAAATGCTCTGGGAGTCATGAAAACGTAATTTTACACAGACAACAAAGCATTGGCTGTGATTTCCTTCTGTTGTTCCATCTCAGGAGCTTTTATATTATAGAGGATTGGATTCACTCTCATGTCATTATTGATCATACAGCAATGGAAAAGCACATGCACAATGGGTGCAATATCTGCTGTCCATCCAAGAGCAGCCAAACTATTCCACTGACAAACAAGCAGCCAAACTGTTACCATGCATAATTATTGTGAAACGCTAGACCCAATTACATTGTGCAGTACATTATTGAACTCCAAACATACAATATTGGCTTAGCCTATAACTTTCACACCAATTCACCACCAGCGCTGGGCTGGGTGTTTTAGAAAAATGCCTTATATCAAGACAACTCGAAACAGAGGGACGAAAGGTGGAACACCGACATTTACTCTGGGAGAGTTCTCTGAATAATGACCTGTGTGTGTGTGTGTGTGTGTGTGTGTGTGTGTGTGTGTGTGTGTGTGTGTGTGAGTGAGTTTGGTTTCAAATGAAACAGTTGAATAGTGCACAGATTAAAGGAGTTCATCCTCCAGCAACCATTAATCAAACACATTGGAATTAACTTTCAATTGACTTTCTTACCCTTGGGGATAAAATAGATGCCACACTGAAAAATGGGGTAAGCAAGCAATCTGTAGTTCAAACTTGGTTTGTTTCTGTGGTCGGTCTGCTGGTAAGCCTTAACAAAAAAAAGTAACCTTTCATTTTCATTAGAGGCAGAGAAATGCATTATCTAAAAGCCTGATGGCTATTATATGCCAAGTAGTTAGCATAATAGACTGTAAGGACAAGCTGCTCTGTTTTTCTTGCCAATATTTGTATTTATGCAGGCATTTTCAATTTTAAAAAATAACTCCATAATGTGTAGATTGCTGATAGCAATGTTAATAATGAAATCACTGTACCGGGGGATATGCTAATAATTCAAACCTGTTAACTAAAATACCTTTTGGCAACACATGATAACACATTACATTATGTTGCTCCTACTGTATGTACCTGTTTAGTAGCACTATGCTATAGGTACTACGATAAGATAACTTTATTGGTCAATTCGAAACAAGGTCCAACTGAAATTTGACTTAAATTTTTAACCCAGCCCCTCCAAAAGACACAAGTACTGTACATACACATATACAGGTTTTGGAGAGATGTGGGGGGAAGCCCCACTGGATGCCCGGGGAACTACTGTACTACAGTAATAGCATTATGAATTTAGAGTGGTACTTA
Source organism: Oncorhynchus mykiss (assembly GCF_013265735.2). Lineage (NCBI taxonomy): Eukaryota > Metazoa > Chordata > Actinopteri > Salmoniformes > Salmonidae > Oncorhynchus > Oncorhynchus mykiss. The sequence continues at coordinate 63,772,943 of NC_048575.1, read as the reverse complement.
TGCATTGACCATAGCTATCTACATAGCACTTGTATTGTATAGTATGCTTTACAATTGGCTCATTAATCCCCCTCCTCTGCCCTATTCCCCAGGTCGTTGCTGCAAATGAGAATGTGTTCTCAGTCAACTTACCTGGTAAAATAACAGATAAATGAATATGCAGTTGGCTCCAAAATTACTTGCACCCCTGACTGGCAATACACAAACAAAACTTAAAAAAATATAAACAATAGAATTATAGAGATAAACCCAAAATACTAACGTGAGAAATACTGTACTTTATTAATATTTCAATGGAACCCACCAACATCATTTATTGATTTAATTAAAAATCAATGTCCTCTAAATCAAGGTTTCACAATTAATGGCACCCTTAAAGATTATTGTAAATAACATTTACCAAAAATTAATTTCCACTTACTTAAGTTTATATAAGCCTTAAGGAACTATGTTGAGCCAGTGTCACGGATCCCTCCGGAACTTTCATCACGCACACCTGTCCCCTATTCCCACTGATTAGTATTTGTATATATGTGCCCTTTGGTTTCCATTGGGGGGTCGATTATTGTTACAATGTGCATTGGTGCGTGTGAGTACCCGTGCTGTGTGTTTTGGGCTTTCGTGCTCTTGTGGATTGAGCAGATGATTACAGGTCTCGTCCTGCGTGTTAATCATTGTGCGTGTGTGTTATTTCTTCGAGGTACTCCTCGTTCTTTTGTTTGGGTTTCAACCCTGTGTTTTGTTACGCGTTTGTTTGATCTTCGTCCCCGTGCCCTTACACGGTACACCGTAATTTGAGGGATATATAAACCCATATTACGCATTCCTGCATCTGTCTCCCAAATCATTCATACCAACGTGACAGCCAGTACATCACTTCCTGTTTCACGAGGGTATAAAAAATGAGGTAACACGCATGTAATATCCCTGAGTCATCAAACACCATGAAGAAAACAAAAGAACTAGCAGTTCAAAAGAGACAGATGGTCGTAGACCTTCATAATCCTGGTAATAGCTACAGGAAGATCCACAAACGATTGAATATACCACTGAGCACTGTCAGGGCAATTATTAAAACATTAAAAATATATGGAACAGTTGAAATCCTCACGGGTAGAGGGACGTGACGATAGGGAGGAGGATGGTGAGAGAAGCAACAAAATCCCCAAGAATCACTGTGAAAGAATTGCAGACCTTGGTGGCGTCTTGGGGTCACCAGGTTTCAAAAAGCACCATCAGACGCCACCTCCACAACCACAGGCTCTTTGGGAGGGTTGCCAGAAGAAAGCCCTTTCTCACCCCTAGACACAAACGCAAGAGCATTGGAGTTTGCCAAACGTCATTTAAATTATGACTGGAAGAAGGTGCTCTGGTCAGATGAGACCAAAATTGAACGTTTTGTTCAGATACAGCATCGGCATGTTTGGCGTCGAAACAGAGATGCATGCAAGGCAAGGCACCTCATACCCATGGCGAAATATGGTGGTGGGTCAGTGATGTGTTGGGTCTGTTTTAATTGCAGAGGTCCAGGGGCACTGGTTAAGATTGCTGGCATAATGAATTCCACCAAGTATCAGGCAATTTTGTCTGACTATCTGGTTGCCTCTGCCAGAAGGCTGGGACTTGGCCATAGTTGGACTTTCCAACAAGACAATGACCCAAAACATACCTCAAGATCCACATGTTCTCACATGTTGGTCTTTTGAGTTAATCTCTATAATTATATTGTTTATATTTTTTTAAGTATTGTTTGTGCAACTGCCAGGGGTGGCAATAATTTCGGAGCCCACTGTATATATTTTGCTGCCACACTTTTTTATTCTCATTGCAACCTTCCAGACATGATATGACAGTGTCACCAGGAATACGACATTCCCGAAGCGGATCCTCTGTTCGGACTACCACCCAGGACAATGGAGCTAATTCCTGTAGGCGATCCAAAACAACAACGCCGCAGAAGGGGCAGATTTAGCGTCCACCTGGCCAGGCTCCGTAGACCTGCACATCACACACCGCTCCTGAGTATAGTACAAGTCTCTTGACAACAAGGGAGATGAAATTCGAGCAAGGGTTGCCTTCCAGAGAGACATCAAATATCGTAACATTCTCTGTTTCACGGAAACATGGCTCTCTCGGGATATGTTGTCGGAATCAGTTCAGCCACCGGGCTTCTCCATGCATCGCGCCGACATAGATAAAAACCTCTCTGGGAAAAGGAAGGGCGAGGGTGCACGCTTTATGATTAACAATGGTGTAATCACAACAGCATACAGGAACTCAAGTCCTTCTGCTCACCCGATCTAGAATTGTTTACAATCAAGTGCAGGCCATTTTACCTACCAAGATAATTCTCGTCAGTTATATTCACAGCTGTGTACATTCCCCCTCAAGCAGACACCAAGACAGCCATCAAGGAACTTTACTGGACTTATGCAAACTGGAAACCATACATCCTGAGGCTGCATTTCTTGTAGCTGGGGATTTTAACAAAGCAAATTTGAGAACAAGTCTACCAAAATTCTTCCAGCATATTGATTGCGTTAAGCGCAACAACCTCGACCACTGATACTCTAATTTTTGCAATGCATACAAAGCCCTCCCCCACCCTCCCTTCGGCAAAACCAACCACGATGCCATCTTGCTCCTTCCGTCTTATTGGCAAAAACTCAAACCAGTGACGAGAACCATTCAACGCTGGTCCGACCAATCGGAAGCCATGCTTCAAGATTGTTTTGATCACGTGGACTGGAATATGTTCCCGTCAGCCTCAGAGAACAACATCGACCTATTCGCTGACTCGGTGAGTGGGTTTATAAAGAAGTGCATTGGAGATATTGTACCCACTGCGACTATATAAATCTACCCTAACCAGAAACCGTGGATGGATGGCGGCATTCACGCAAAACTGAAAACCTGATCCACCACACTTGACCATGGAAAGAGGTCTGGGAATATGTCTGAATATAAACCGTGTAGCTATTCCCTCCGCAAGGCAATCAAACAAGTGAAATGCCAGTACAGGGACAAGGTGGAGTCACAATTCAACGGTTCAGACACCAGACGTGGCAGGGTCTACAAGAAATCACAGACTACAAAAAGAAATCCAGCCACGTCACGGACACCAACGTCACGCTTCCAGACAAACTAAACACCTTCTTTGCCCGCTGTGCCCGACAGTGCCACCATCGCAGCCCGCTAACAAGGACTGCGCCCCCCCCCCCTCTCCTTCTCAGTGGCTGATGTCAGTAAAACATTTAAATGTGTTAACCATCGCAAGGCTGCTGGCCCAGATGGCATCCCTAGCCGCGTCCTTAAAGCATGTGCAGACCAGCTGGCTGGTGTGTTTACGAACATATTCAATTGCTCCCTATCCCAGTCTGTTGTCCCCACATGCTTTAAGATGGCCACCATTGTTCTTGTACCCAAGAAGGCAAAGATAACTGAAATAAATGACTACCGCTCCGTAGCGTTCACTTCTGTCATCATGAAGTGCTTTGAGAGACTAGACAAGGATCATATCACCGCCACCTTACCGGCCAACCTAGACCCACTTCAGTTACCATACCGCCACCAACAGGTCCACAGATGACGCAACCACCATCACACTGCACACTGTCATATCCCATCTGGACAAAAGGAATACCTATGTAAGAATGCTGTTCATTGACTACAGCTCAGCATTTAACACCATAGTACCCTCCAAGCTCATCATCAAGCTGGAGGTCCAGGGTCACAACCCCGCCCTGTGTAATTGGGTCCTGGACTTTCTGAAGGGCCGCCCCCAGGTGATGAAGGTAGGATACATCTCCACTTCGCTGACCCTCAACACTGGTGTCCAACAAGGGTGCGTGCTCAGCCCCCTCCTGTACTCCCTGTTCACCCACGACTGCGTGGCCATGCATGCCTCCAACTCAATCATCAAGTTTGCAGACAACACAACAGTAGTGGGCTTGATTACCAACAATGAGGAGGAGACAGCCTAAACGGAGAGGGTGAAGGCACTCGGAGTGTGGTGTCAGGAAAACAACCTCTCACTCAACGTCAACAAAACAAAGGAGATGATCGTTTTCTTCAGGAAACAGCAGAGGGAGTACCCCCCTATCCACATCGAAGGGACAGAAGTGGAGGTGGAAAGTTTTAAGTTCCTTGGCATACACATCACAGACAAACTGAAATGGTCCACTCACACAGACAGCGTGGTGAAGAACCTCAGAAGGCTGAAGAAACCTGGCTTGCCACCGAAAACCCTGACAAACGTATACAGATGCACAATCGAGAGCATCCTGTCGGGCTGTATCACAGCCGGGTACGGCAACTGCACCACCATCAACCGCAAAGCTCTCCAGAGGGTGGTGAGGTCTGCACAACGCATCACCTGGGGCAAACTACCTGCCCTCCATGACACCTACAGCACCCGATGTCACAGGAAGGCCAAAAAGATCATCAAGGACATCAACCACCCGAGCCACTGCCTGTTGACACCGCTACCATCCAGAAGGCGAGGTCAGTACAGATGCATCAAAGCTGTGACCGAGAGACTGAAAAACAGCTTCTACCTCATGGCCATCAGACTGCTAAATAGCAATCACTAACTTAGAGAGGCTGCTGCCTACATTGAGACCCAATCGCTGGCCACTTTAATACATGGATCACTAGTCACTTTATACAATGCACTCTAAATAATGCCACTTTAATAATATTTACATATCTTACATTACTCATATCACATGTATATACTGTATTTTATACCATCTATTGCACCTTGCCTATGCCGCTCGGCCATCGCTCATCCATATACTTCCATGTACATATTCACCCCTTTACATTCATTCATATTCACCCCTTTACATTCATTCATATTCACCCCTTTACATTCATTCATATTCACCCCTTTACATTCATTCATATTCACCCCTTTACATTCATTCATATTCACCCCTTTACATTCATTCATATTCACCCCTTTACATTCATTCATGTTCACCCCTTTAGATTTGTGTGTATTAGGTAGTTGTTGGGGAATTGTTAGATTACTTGTTGATATTACTGCACTGTCGGAAATATGTGACAAAAAAAACATTTTATTTTATTTGAGTGTCCTCCCAGCAGGGGAGCTGGTCAAACGTCCTGTCTGTCTGTCTGTCTGTCTGTCTGTCTGTCTGTCTGTCTGTCTGTCTGTCTGTCTGTCTGTCTGTCTGTCTGTCTGTCTGTCTGTCACTCTCTCTCTGTCTTTCTGTCTGCCTGTCTTTCTGTTGCTCTTTCTGTCTGTCTATCTATCTCACTGTCTGTTTGTTGCTCTCAATCTCGATCTCTCTCTTCTGTCTGTCTGTCTGTCTGTCTGTCACTCTCTCTCTGTCTTTCTGTCTGCCTGTCTTTCTGTTGCTCTTTCTGTCTGTCTATCTATCTCACTGTCTGTTTGTTGCTCTCAATCTCGATCTCTCTCTTCTGTCTGTCTGTCTGTCTGTCTGTCTGTCTGTCTGTCTGTCTGTCTGTCTGTCTGTCTGTCTGTCTGTCTGTCTGTTGCTCTCTCTCGCTCTCTCCCTTTCTGTTTGTCTGTCTGTCTGTCTGTCTGTCTGTCTGTCTGTCTGTCTGTCTGTCGCTCTCTCTCTCGCTCGCTCGCTCGCTCTTTCTCTCTCTCCATCGCCACATAATTATCTTCTCTGGAAGAACTGCACACGCCTCTATCTTTAATTACAATCACACAGATGGGGGCTTTAGCAAGGGGTGAAAGAGAGGGCTGTAGGCTGGCTCCTGTGCTGTGCCTCCAGTTTATTTTCCAAATGGCATGAATGTTGTCGGACTAACTCCCACAGCATACAGTTTATTCTCTGTTAAGTAAAGAAGAACACATTCTTGCTATTGCAGAAGTAGTTTACAAAGGCTTTTGATATGAGAAATGGGGATGTGTTTTGACCTGACACAGTGGCTCCCCAATGCAATGTTCTAAATGTGGATTTCAGTCTGACCATCTGGGCTGCTCTGATCCCTGCTGCCAATACACACTTTGCAGCACAGGATTGTGGGTTTGATTCCCACGGGGGGCCATTGCTAAAAAGTATGAAAAATGTATGCACTCACAACTGTAATTCACTCTGGATAAGAGCGTCTTCTGAATGACTCAAATGTAAATGTAAAAATGTGTTTACATGCTTGTGTGCATACATACATAATGTATGTGTTAACATCATTTACGCTAAACATATGAGAGACAATGGCAGCTGGCATGGTCTTTGGTCCTTGAACATCAACCAACCTGAGCCTGCCACCCCTGTTTGAACGGGGTCATTGATCATATATCGCACATGTTCTCAGCTTTCACTATTTGTCATTTACTGTAACATTCATCCCCTGAAGCAAACAACATAGGCAGGCAGCATGGCAGTACATCACCTTCCACCTGGCATCATACAGTAGTACCACTATACAGTACATCAGGCCTCTGTAGAGTATCTGTTTGTGTGCATCGGATTCCACATGACAGTAGTTCTATGTTATCTTTTAAATTAAAGACGTAAAGACCTTATCCATAAGCACACACTCCCCCGAACATGTACACACACACAAACACACGCGCGCGGGCGCGCGCCCACACCCACACGGGCACCCGCACCCGCACATGCGCCCACACACAGACACACACACACACTCACAAAGGTAAACACTGTACAATAGGCCTACATGTGGAATGCTCACAGGTCATGTGATATGACTGTACATTCCAGCAGCCTGGCTAGGATGTCTATAGTAAATTGTAAAGAAACAATGATCTTCCTATTTTAGCATTCAGCCGGTAAATCACAAACCATAAGCTTTGGGAAAGTTTTCTGTCTCCAGCAACGAACCTACGGAACCCAATCAACCAGCATACATACAGGAACAGAGCCAGCGCATCCATATAGAATAATAACTAGTGCATAGAGATCCTATTAAATTCCAATTCCAATTCCTAATTCTATGGACAAGTATTTGACAGTTCACAGACAGTGCACACAGGGATTTAAAACAACAATATAACTGGCATAATGATGAGGTAATATGGATAGTCCATTTATCTTTGATTAGATTTTTGATGCAGTGATTCATTCCCTTGGCTAGCTATTTCATTATTCTTTCTAATTACCTGTACCGATTCGCCCATCAACGCTCGCTACACTGGCAAAACATAATTGCTTCTGCCATAAATCAAGAAACATTTCAGGGTAGTCTGGAGAGTTCCCACCCTGGTCCATTAATATATACGGTACACACTGAAAATGTCAGGTTTATGTTCGTATTGATAAACCCACTCATTAATTTTGATATTAATTCCGATTTGTTCAATTACAAACAACAATCACACTCGCTGTCATCTTCTCCGGATGAATATCAGATCAGCAGTGCTTGTTAATTCAGTCAATTCAGTTTTACATCGTGTCCATACATTTGAGCAGCCGTCCGTACAATTTTACATTGTGTGCCATACTTTTGAGCAGCCGATCCTTACAGCCAGCTCAACTCAGGGCCAATGTGTTGGGTTGATGTTCAAGAGTGTCTGTTTGGTCGAACTTGCTTCTGAGACCAGTGTGGTTCAGAATGAGGAATTATAGGTAGAGAAAGACTTGTGTATGAAGGTCAGGAAGCACATGGTCTCTTAATGAGGCTTGTTGCTAATAAACACTCCATTCCATCGGCTGGCTCAGCTGCCTCCCTTCAGCGAGACTGTTTTAGTCTGGGAAAACAAAACAAAAACGGCAACAAGCCATTTGAAACTTAACAGCATAGATTCCAGTCCACTGGGTTATTAATATTGCAATTGACTTTAAGGCATTAGGCAAATCAACGGCCCCGGTTGTACTGCAGGAGAAGTAGGCGAATCAAAATGAGCTAAGGTAGACAGCACTGGGGTCTTAGTTGTTGGACTGAGGTAAAACATGATAATGTATGAACTTACTGGCACATTCTCAGGGCAGGCAGCACTGTATTAGAAGACAGTATAATATGTTGCTGCTACCGTCTCTTATGACCAAAAAGAGCTTCTGGACATCAGAACTGGGATTACTCACCTCAAATTGGACGAGTTCTTCCTCAATGAGTCAGATGCGAGGGATATACTACGGACACCCGACCAGGCCCAGATCCTCGTGATTCGCTGGAAAAGGAAACGTAGGTTTCGCAGAAAGAGATCAGGATGCCTTGTGAGGATCAAGCGACGAGTGACTAATCTGCCCTTGCCTTCCGTTCTGCTAGTTAACGTTCAATCGCTGGAAAATAAATGGGATGAACTGAAAGCATGTATATCCTACCAACAGGACATTAAAAACTGTAATATCTTATGTTTCACCGAGTCGGGGCTGAACGATGACATGAAAGACATACAGCTGGCGGATTATACACTCTATCGGCAGGACAGAACAGCAGCCTCTGCTATAAGACACGGGGCGGGGGCCTATGCATATTTATAAACAATAGCTTGTGCACGATATCTAAGGAAGTCTCTGCGTTTTGCTCACCTGAGGAAGAGTATCTCATGATAAGCCGTAGACCACACTATCTCCCTAGAAAGTTTTCATCTGTATTTTTCGAAGCTGTCTACATACCACCACAGACAGAGGCTGGCACTAAAACCGCACTCAATGAGCTGTATTCTGCCATAAGCAAACAGGAAAATGCTCATCCAGAGGCGGCGCTCCTAGTGGCCGGGGACTTTAATGCAGGGAAACTTAAATCAGTTATACCTCATTTCTGTCAACATGTTAAATGTGCAACCAGAGGGGAATTTTTTTTAGACCAACTTTACTCCACACACAAAGACGTGTACAAAGCTCTCCATCGCCCTCCATTTGGCAAATCTGACATTAACTCTATCCTCCTGATTCCTGCTTACAAGCTAAAATTAAAGCAGGAAGCACCAGTGACTCGGTCTATAAAAAAGTGGTCAGAAGAAGCAGACGTTAAACTACAGGACTGTTTTTCTAGCACAGACTGGGATATTTTTCCATGATTCTTCCGATGGCATTGAGGAGTACACCAAACTAGTCACTGGCTTTATCAATAAGTGCATCGAGGACGTCGTCCCCACAGTGACTGTACGTACATACCCCAACCAGAAGCCATGGATTTCAGGCCGCATTCACACTGGGCTAAAGGGTAGAGCTGCCGCTTCAAGGAGCGGGACTCTAACCTGGAAGCTTATAAGAAATCCCGCTATGCCCTCCTCGATGAACCATCAAACAGGCAAAGCATCAAAACAGGACTAAGATCAAAATTGTACTACACCGGGTCCAACGCTCGTCGGATGTGGAAGTGCTTGCAAACTATTACAGACTACAAAGGGAAGCACATCCGAGAGCTGCCCAGTGACACGAGCCTACCAGATGAGGTAAATAACTTATATGCTGAAAAGATTTGGCATGGGTCCTCAGATCCTCAAAAGGTTTTACAGCTGCACCATCGAGAGCATCCTGGCAGGTTGCATCACTGCCAGGTATGGCTCGGCCTCAGACCGCAAGGAACTACAGAGGATAGCGCGTACGGCCCATCTAGGACCTCTATACCAGAGGAAGGCCCTAAAAATGGTCAAAGACTCCAGCCACCTTAGTCATAGACTGTTCTCTCTGCTATGGCACAGCAAACGTTACTGGAGCGCCAAGTCGAGATACAAGAGGCTACTAAACAGCTTGTACCCCCAAGCCATAACACTCCTGAACAGCTAATAAAATGGCTATCCCCCCCCCCCCTCCCACGCTGCTGCTACTCTCTGTTGTTATCTATGCATAGCCACTTTAAAAACTCTACCTACATGTACATAATTACCTAATTTACCTCGACACCGGTGCTCCCCGCACATTGACACATTGACTCTGTACCAGTACCCTCTGTATATAGCCCTGCTATTGTTATTTACTGCTGCTCTTTAAAACTTCTTAGGGATAGGAGTCCCGCTCACTTCCAGTGAAACTGTAGGGCATGCAATTCAAATAAATAATCATAAGTATTATGGATTTTAAACATTTTAAACATGTACATATAAGTGTCTTATATCGGCTCAAAGCTTAAATTCTTGTTAATCTAACTGCACTGTCAGATTTACAGTAGCTATTACAGCGAAAACATGCCATGCGTTTGTTTGAGGATGGCGCCCAACATCAAAATATTTTTCCACCGGCACAGGTTTCATAAATTCACATATAACGATTAAATATTCATGCACTTTTTGAAACTCTTCCCCTGATTTGTCATCCAAAGGCTCCCAGCTATAACATGTAGTTTTGTTTTGTTAAATAAAATCCTTCTTTATATCCCAAAAAGTCTGTTTAGTTGGCACCATCGATTTGAGTAATCCACCTGTTCAACTTGCAGAGAAAGGAATCCGAAAATCTACCACTAAACTTTGTTTTAACAAGTCAAAATATGTTTCTATTTACTTCTCAGATACCCTAAAATGTAATCAAACTATAATATTTATTACAGAAAGAAGTATGTTCCATGGGAAACTGATTGTCTTCATCTAAAATGGATATTTCTTATTTGTTTTTGAAGTTACAAGTCTGAAACCTTGAACATAGACTGCTGACACCCTGTGGAAGCCATAGGAATTGCATACAGGGAGCTAATTTTCAATATGACCTTTTTTCTTGCATTTCTAAGAGGACGGTCTCTCCAAAAAAAAACATTCTGGTTGGCTTTTCTTTGGATTTTCTCCTACCATATATATTGTGCTATATTCTCCTACATTATTTTAACATTTTTACAACCCTCAAAGTGTTTTCCTTCCAATGGTACCAATTACTGTATATGCATATCCTGGCTTCAGGGTCTGAGCTACAGGTAATTTACTTTGGGCACGTCATTCAGACAGGAAGTGGAGAAAAAAGGGTCCTAGCCTTACGAACTTAACCATATGCTAAAAACTACTGTAGGCACAACATTGCCTAGTGCAGGTATTCCAAAACTGGGGTACGCTTACCCCTGTCATGCCGTCGGGGGTACGCCAAATAAAAATGTGATTTGCATTTTTTTTTTTTTTTACATTTTCTTCACATTTTCGAACAGTCCATTTATATTTTCCAATGGGGCTATACATTTGGGTGAGGTTTTTTTCTCAGCCTGAGTAGCCTCGTTTCACTGCTTAAAATAAAATTAAACCATTTAGTGTACAGAGAAATAACAACACAAATGTCAAGTACAGGTAGCCTAGTCAAATAATTAACATCCAATCACATTAACCATTACTCTCTCGTGGGAATTCCACGAACGGTCCGTATGTAGCCAAAAGTATCTGCTGCTCATGTTGGTACTGATGGCGCAAAAGCCATTACAGGAAGACATAGTGGAGTGGTAACGCGCACAAGCAGTTGCTCCCGACACATTTGGGTGCACTGCAGCATCCACTGGGAGGCTCTTGCTGCCAAGGGAATGCCTGACAGCTTGAAAGACATTTTGGACACTACAGTGAAAATGATTAACTTTTGTTAAAGCAAACCCTTGAACTCTCGTGTATTTTCTGCATTATGCAATGATATGGGCAGCGACCATGTAACGCTTTTACAACATACAGAAGTGTGCTGGTTATCAAGGGGCAAAGTATTGACACGTTTTTTGAATTGAGAGACGAGCTTAAAGTTTTCTTCACTGACCATCATTTTCACTTTTCTGACTCCTTGCATGATGACGAGTTTCTCACACGACTGCCCTATCTGGGTGATGTTTTTTCTCGCCTGAATGATCTGAATCTAGGATTACAGGGAATCTCCGTAACTATATTCAATGTGGGGGACAGAATTGAGGCTATGATTAAGAAGTTGGAGTTCTTCTCTGTCTGCATTAATTAACAAGGACAACACACAGGTCTTTCCATCATTGTATGAATGTTTGTGTGCAAATGAACTCAAGTTTACAGACAATGTCAAATGTGATATAGCAAAGCACCTGAGTTAGTTTGGTGCGCAATTATGCAGGTACTTTCCTGAAACGGATGACACAAACAACTGGATTAGTAATCCCTTTCATGCCCTGCCTCTAGTCCACGTACCGATATCTGAACAAGAGAGCCTCGTCGAAATTGCAACAAGAGGTTCTGTGAAAATTGTATTTAATCAGAAGCCACTGCCAGATTTTTGAACTGGGCTGCTCTCAGAGTATCCTGCCTTGGAAAATCACACTGTTAAGGCACTGATGCCCTTTGCAACCACGTACCTATATGAGAGTGGATTCTCACACCTCACTAGCATGAAAACTAAATACAGGCACAGACTGTGTGTGGAAAATGATTTAAGACTGAGACTCTTCAGTACAACCCAACATTGCAGAGTTATGAACATCCTTTCAAGCACACCCTTCTCATTAACCTGTGGTGAGTTATTCACAATTTTTGATAAAAAAAATAAGGTTAATATGTAAGATGGTTAAATAAAGAGCAAAATTAATGATTATTATTATATGATTATTTGTGCCCTGGTCCTGTAAGAGCACTTTCCACGAGCCGGGTTGTGACAAAAACTCACATTAATTCTTATGTTTAATAAATGTATCGTTTAGTGTTTGTGTTGCAGGCTTACAAAATGTGAGAGTGCGCTGTACCCTGATGCTAGAGGGGGTACGCAGCTGGAGGTTGAATGTTTGAAGGAGTACAGGACTATAAAAAGTTTGGGAACCACTGGCCTAGTGGATTAGAAAAAGTAAGATCAGGACTACCTGGCCTGGTGACTCCTTGTTGTCCCCAGTCCACCTGGTCGTGCTACTGCTCCAGTTTCAACTGTTCTGCCTGCGGCTATGGAGCCCTGACCTGTTCACCAGATGTGCAACCTGTCCCAGACCTGCTGTTTTCATTTCTCTAGAGACAGCAGGAGCGGTAGAGATACTCTAAATGATCGGCTATGAAAAGCCAACTGACATTTACTCCTGAGGTGCTGACCTGTTGCACTCTCTACAACCACTGTGATTATTAATATTTGACCCTGCTGGTCATCTAGGAACATTTTAACATCTTGGCCATGTTCTGTTATAATCTCCACCCGGCACAGCCAGAAGAGGACTGGCCACCCCTCATAGCCTGGTTCCTCTCTAGGTTTCTTCCTAGGTTCTGGCCTTTCTAGGGAGTTTTTCCTAGCCACTGTGCTTCTACATCTGCATTGCTTGCTGTTTGGGTTTCTGTATAGCACTTTGTGACATCAGCTAATGTAAGAAGGGCTTTAAAAATACATTTGATTGATTTGATTGAAGATATCATGAAAGAACCTCCAATATAAGTGGACACAAGGCTGAACAGATAAAACCCCAGACCTTCTCTAACACCTCCTACCTGCTCAAATAGCGCAATGAACTCTACATTTGGCCCTTGGCGACTGCCGCCTTGGAGTGGGTGTCTATTTGCACTCTCTCTACCATTTCCTTTGGTCTGGGTATTTTTACAGTAGATACACCGCCATTGATGTCCATGATCTGTCTGACCTCTGGGTTTTCTTGCGTAATAGCGTCTCTTCTGACCGCAGTACATCTCTAAAGGACTCAGCAGACCATGTCTGTGCCCCAAATGACACCCTATTCCTTACATGGTGCACGACTTTTGATCAGGGCAGATGGGGCTCTGGTCTAAAGGAGTGCACTATGCAGGGAATAGGGTGCCATTTGGGAGGCAGTCCATGGCTGACTCCTGTGAACCACATCCAGCCTGAGAGCAGCTTCAGAGGATGAGAATGTTCTGTACACTCATCTAAAAGCTTCCGTTCAAGGGTGGGAAAACAGGTGGTGGAGACTCAATGGCTCATGTGTTTTGCTGTTCAGACTAGGCACCACATGTGCTATGGGTAACACAGTTCAGGAGCTTTTCCTGACTATGTGACTGAGCCGTCACCTGAAAAACTCCAGTCCCATATTATATTATTTCTACTGTTTTATTAAGTTCTTAACATTGTAGGTGTCCACTGAATAAGGTAAATCCGCTTTTAGTTTTCACCCTCCACATTTTTGGAATCACTTACAAAATTCATTACATTTGGATTCCCTGGTGCCACTAGGGCATTTTAAAACCCTGATGATGAGTTCACAGAAGTGTGCAATTGTTTTGAGTGATTGATTTAGTAACTTGTTTATGAAGGCTGTGATGTTGGTGATGTTCTGATGTAGTGTACTTCTTATTTTATCTTGTTTGCTTTGTGGTCTCAGGGCACCATTGAAAAATAGACCCTGGTCTCAAATGGGCTCCTCTGATTAAATAAAAGTTAATAAAAGGATATCGTACACAGTATGGTGTACATTTATGTAGCATACTAGATAATGGGATGCATGCTCAATTACAGTGTGTTAAAAACATCCAAATTGTGGCATTTCTTGTCAAATGTCAATTTGATTTGGTGCTCAACATGGAAAACGAAGCTTATTAGTCTCTCCTCTCCATCCGGTCACTTTCACAGGTTTGAGAGAGTCATGCAGAGACACTGTGAGCTGGATGAGTACGGTGTGTCTGGCAGCCTGCCAGGCTAATACGGCTAAAAGGCCTCAGAGCTAGATTGTGTCTGGCTTAGCTGTCCTCATTCTGAATACACAAAACAGGAACAGGTCACAGGGAATGTTTGGTAGAGGAGGAGAAAGAAGGCAGAGAAATGGAGGTAATACAATGATATACCATACACATTTTATTCAAATGTGTTTTTTTCGCTGCTGTAATATTAAGAGCTGTATTAGTAATAGTAATATTCGTAGTTGTAGGAGTTGCAGAATTCCTAGTAGCTGCAGCAGCAGTGGCAGTAGCAGTAATAGTAGTAGTAGTAATAGTAGTTGTAGTAGTAGTAGAAGTTGTAGTGGTTTCATAGTTGTAGTCATAATAGTAGTAGTAATAGTAGAAGTATTGGTATCATATTAGTAGTAGTAGTAGTAGTAGTATTGGTATCATAGTTGTTGTTATAATAGTATTAGTAGTAGTAGTAGTAGCAGTATGAACAGCAATGGGTCACCAGAGGTGGATAAGGTGGCTACGGAATAATTCTCTAAGCCTGTCTGTTTCAGCAGCAGACTTCTCTCTCCACAAACCAAATCAGCACCTTTTGTAATGTGATTCATATTCAGCAGGAAACCTCATTACGTTCCGCAGATAAAGCCAATTATTTCAAAGCTGCTTGTCATGCAGAGCATGAGAACAAAAGGGATAGATTCAAGTGTATGAATAACAACTGAGGAGCCAATGTGTTACCTAGCGTGTTACCTACTCTGAGCCTAGCAGGATAGACACATGGCCTATTATCATGCAGTTGTGAAGTTCAATAGAGCAATGTGTTTGTTTCTCATTCATTAACATTGCATGTTAAACAGTAGTCCACGTGTCTTGTTTTATCTCATCTTACATTTGAATGAAATGGAAAATTCATTTAGATTTCTCATTTACACGTTCCCATTCTGTTGGAATGGTTTGAATTAGAATGGCTTCAATTAAGATCCTTCACTAAAACATCTGATATGTTCTGGGGGAAAGGCTCCATGTACAAAGGATGTTGCCATTTTTGATTTGGAGATTTGAGGAAGTCATGGTGGGACTAATGAGTGCTACAATCAATGTAGAAATGTGTTTTGTGGGTATTACCAATGGGGATAACAGCATTAAAATACCGTTACCAATGTGGGCAAGTTTGAAACGAGAGTGATGCCCCTGATAAAAGCTCGTAGCAATTGAGCCTGACGAGGTTAGCGACCTCACTGGCCTGATAAAGCACATAAAACATATATGTAAAATGAAGAATGCACTATGCTACTACTTGAAGGCCTTGGTTTCAGAACAGTTGCCTGAAGAAATAACATGGATTGAAAAATGAAAAGGTGTACTGGGACTATCAACCCCTATCTGTAAAATATATATCTGACTCAGCCTTAAAATATCTCATCAAGGAATTGACTTTAATGCCAGAAAACATTTACAAGCCTTTTGCTCTTCGTACCCCTACCATTTTCCAAGCGAGAATTTTGAGGTCAATAAATATTTGACAGTTTTAGCCCACATCTGATTTTATTGGAAAGTCAAACAAATAAAAGAGTATAAATCTGCGCTTGGCTCCTCTGAGGAGAGAGACCAGGGATTTATTTTTTTGGAAGGCCTACTTCTGGGTTACTCTAATCAAGAGAAAGTGCTCAGGGATTGACTCTGTTTGGCTGTAATTTACTAGAATCGTGATTTATTTGGAATCACTGATCAGGCAGCATTTGGTCTCTAGTAGGAAGGGCAATGGCAAACTTTTCAGCCATTGAAGTCAGAGACTTGAAATTAAGACGTTTGGTGGAAAATAGTGTAAAAAATCAATTAAAAGCATTCAAATATTTGACTTCTTTTAATTAATTGTTTACACTATTTCCTGCCAAACGTCTTAATTTCAAGTCTCTGACTTCAATGGCTGAAAAGTTTGCCATTGCTCTTTTATATTGTAATGGGTACAAAATGATTACAATATGCACATGATATTTGCATAGGCAGGTACAGTACATACACATTTAACATACTAGGCTACTTACACCTGTGATACCTGTTTGCATTTTGTGTAATTACACTGAGGTTAGTCTAAGACATCTCTGAGGAGGTTGGACTTGAAATCAATTAGCACTCAATCAAGTCATATGCCAATAATAATTGATAAACCCTTTTCTGGCTGTTGTTGTGATTAGTAGAGGGAAGTGTATTGGTTATTTCAATTTCAATAAATGCTTATTGGGAGTATGGTAGCTCAATCAACATGACTATTTGTTCTATGTATGATTTATTCTGTTGGGATTAGGATAATACAATCAATCTAGAATCTGACCGGATGCAGTGCACCATGTGAATTCAAATAACTTTATTTTTATATTCATGTTTATTTTATCCCTGAGACAGATCATGAATATGCCTCTAAACGTCACAACACAGTAGCGCTCTTGCTTTGAGAGAGAGGCTGAAAGAGAGAGGGAGAGGGTGGGATGCAAGACAGCATGCGAGAGCTAGCAAAAGAGAAGGGTTGGCTCACTCACCATGCAGTCAGGCAGCGCGAGCATCGGAACCGTTTGACAGCATTTGATGACAAAACCCGTTCTGAACTTCTATCTATCGGCACCTCAACGTTCTATTGCGACCAATCGTGGATTGATGGGAGAAACTCGCTGCATATTTGAGGGAGGCATGTGCACATTTCAAGACACATGCAAATCTATTTCAGGATCAGGACGAATCCAGTGACCACAACGCCTTTGAAAGAGGAAATGTCAAAGCAGTAATAGAGTATGCTGCTTCGCAAATACGGAATAATGCACTGTTCAGGGTGGACGAGCTGATGTTGTCCTCGTGACTGAGATTTTGACGACTTTCCACGTTGCAGTGCACGCATAGATGTTTTTCTACAGTAAATACTCGCTCCTATTTAAGACTATGGTTCGTGTCTGACGTTATTTATTTCTAGTGTACACGACAGAATACGTTCTATGTATCTTCAACAGCAGCGCTTCTGTAAAGGTGCAGGCGTGCGGCGTTGCATATGATCTAAAGAGAAAGCATTGTTTTGTCCAGCGTCCTTACCAACCTTGAACTTCCTCAATACAGCATCTGCATACCACAGTCTGGGAGACTCGAGGCTTGGGTGTCAACAGTAGCCCCCCACATCAGCGCTAGAGAAGCGTTCCTCCGGCATCTCAGTGGTGCTGAAAGGACAGCTCCTTGTTTCAGGTCTCCCAAAGTTGACTTCCACTGAAAGCATCTGCTTTTCACTGCAATACAGCCGACAGCCGAAGTAGCTTAAAGTACTCCAAATGCATTATTATTTGGCTTAACGGCTTCTGCCCAACTGTTCTATTAGGGTTCATGGCTGTGGCACGCAAAATAAAAACTTTGCTCACGGTTAACATTTTTGTTTTTGTGGGGATCATATTGTTCTCGGTATATTGTAGAATACAGGACCGTTCTGAGGAACTCATTCAGATCGGCAGGATATCAGACCAGAGACTGAGGGCCAGGAATGGCAAAGTTTCCAACTTGGTGGACAGGCAGTCCATACTTCAGAGACTGGAGCGGCTGGAGGACGTTGTCTACAACCAATTAAATGGTATGTATTATTATAACTTTAACAACATATTCAGCATATAGCTTTTACTCAAGTATAAGATATTTCTCATTTTCAGCATTGTTAACTGTGGGGTCATATCTCTGTATATATATACATCCTGAATTACTGTCATTTTACTACAGAGCAACTATAAACAGCCCATTTAAAACTATAAACAGCCTACTTCCAAATACATTGAATTTGATCAGACAATGGACAATAAGATAAATATGCAACTGGTATATCAGCCATTCAGACAGTATCAGTCATTATGGTACAGTTATTATGTTCAGAGTGAGTCATCCAGTGATGAATGGTGGCTCTTCATGGAGCCACAAATTATTGCCAACAAGTGATTAGGTTTTACTCAAGTAAAATCAATGCAACTGTTCCTAATCTGTGCACTTAACCTGGTCTAATCCCTATCAAAAACACCAGCCAATAGTAGTTAGTATTGGACTCATGGAATTGAATATTTTTGAGAATCCCATAGGGGTGAAAACCCTGGCTCTGGCTACAGAGTTCTGCTTTGTCATTCCCTTGGCCCAAATACAATAGTTTTGTCTGAAATGTTTTTAAACATGGTCAAATTAAATGGTTCTCTAATCGAATGAAAAAACAGACTTATTTCTTTATGTTACCTTAAGTCATTGAAATGTGTTGCAGGAGGTTAGGTCTGTCTGGCAAAACAGCATCCTTTAAATCATGTTAATGTTATCTCATCTCTCATTATGCTCCATGGTCCCACTCTTTCATGAAACATGAGAGATTCAGACACTGAAAAGTCCAACATTTATTTTGAGACAGCTAATGCATGCATCACTATTTAGCATTGAGTCAATTCCACAATTACAATAAGAATCATCCATATGTTTACATTTTAAAATGTTATGTTATCAATAGTATATAGAAATCCTATACAAATTGTGAGACAAGCAGCCTGTGCCATCACTGATTTGTTTGAAATAGCATCTAATGACAAAGTATAATTCCCTCAATCTCCCTGTTTAGTCGATGTCAACAAAAGCCAGCTTCTACCGCTGACAACTCGGTAAACCTCAAGGTAAAAAGGTTAACATAAAATCCTTTCCATAGAGGCAGGTTCAAAAAGGATAAGTCTTGTATCCACTGTATCAAACTATCATGGTAGTATTTGTGCTTGGTGCTCAGCAAACGGCCTGTTCATGTCAGAACTATTGTATTATAAACAGGATTTTGGTGAAAGTGTTGTGAAGTCAGTTTATTATTCTCTTTGTCAAAAGTGGTCAAGGACAGTCTGTATCTACTGTTAATGCTATATAGCATGGCCACAAAACACTCCTAGTTTGAGGGGTTTTATTTGATCTTATTACTATGCTTTGGTGCTGTCTGGCATCATTTTTGTACGAAAGAGGTCCCTCTGTCAGTTTGAGTTATGCTTTGCCTTTGGAGCCAGGAGGCACTGGCTTACCAAAAGTATAATGCATCCTCTCATTCAGGGGACTTTGTCTGGAGCGAGGGGCCGGGGAGCCACCATGTATTTGCCCTGGAGTGTACAGAGTCAGACAGAGTCAGACAGAGTCAAACAGAGAGACAGAGTCAGACAGAGTCAGGAGGAATCCTTCCCTTCTGTCAATCCTTCCCTTCTCTTCATGTTTAGCATCCGGATATTTATTGACACATTTAATCATACATTTATATCCTGATTTATTTCTCGATTTTTAAATGGGGAACAGATCACTGATTGTATTCTATTGCCATTGGGATTGGCGTTACAGAGTGAGAACCTTGTGTGCCAATAACCATTACCATGTCTGACAGTGATTTGAAGTAATAGCCCATTTTTCAGTTGTTTATTGTCCAACAATGACATACCAAGGGATTAAGGCTTAGATTAGATTTAGAAGACATTTAGAAACTCTTCATCCATTACATGGCTTTGCAAAGTGATGCCGCTCCTGTGCATTGTGCAAGCATTTATTCCAGTACTGCTCAGTCAGTGATTTGGACGATGTTATCAAATTTTTTCTTTGACTCGGTGTGTGATATTGGTGATATTTAGGTTCCAGGTAGAAGTATTTTGGTTCCAGGTAGAACCCTTTTGGGTTCCAGGTAGAACCCTCTTTGGAAAAGGTTCTACATGGAACCCAAAAGGGTTCTACCTGAAACCAAAAAGGGATCTCCTATGGGGACAGCTGAAGAACCCATTGGAACCCCTTTTCTAGTGTATACAGTATAGAGAATAGTGTGTCATTTGGGAAGCAATTACAGGAGCAATCTAATCTAATACTATCTAATATTTCCATGAAGTCATTCCTCACCAGAACACCAGTAATGTGTGCTATCTGTAACTTTGCAATTCACTATGGAAATAACTGACAAGAGGCTAGGGTCATCAGCAGTTCTCCTCTCCTCTGCTGAAGAGGCACTATCCTCTACTGGATAATCATCTATCTGGGTTTAAGCTTCTTGTTAACAGGCTTATAGGACAGTGTTGTGACCTAAGCAGTGCATTAAAAGTGCCAGATCTCTACTTCCTTTCAGTGCAACTTAAGATTCACCAACAGATCCTCTCTGATCTGCGTATTTATGTTTTAGGCTACAATTTTAAAAACAAGTATATGTGTTAACCAATAATCATCAAGACATTCATATGTTATACCTAATTTACATGTTTCAACTTATGTTGCATTAATATGATAAGGTCCCTGTTGTATCTAGATGTAATTAAAATCCTGGATCACAAAGGAGCATTATAAAGTTGCCCCAAGACACTGGCCTAAGGTCAGCTCTGAGTCTCACAATGAAGTTAAGCAAAAAATATCATGCAGTTGATACTTTACTTTCTCCCAAGATGAATGCCCTGTCATTCATGCACTGTTCTCCCCAGCTCACCTCTCTGTCCTCTGACTGAGTGACCCTGCAGTGTGTCACAGCCTCCGGCTCATTGTTGTCCTTAAATAGACAGGCTGAGCTGAGCAGGGCTGAGTGTTTGTCATCAGTGATGCATGTCACTGAGTCCTGCTTTCATCCTGAGTGAGCGGAGGTGATTAGATGGCATGGCAGCAGCCTCTGAGGATGGTCCAGCTGCAGCAGTAGATATGACTCGTATTTATAATTTCCAATTATGCTGCAGAAAGAAATGTTGTTTATATGTTAAAGTATGGAAAGAGAGAACTCCTGACGAGGAATTAGAAATGAAATGATGTTTCATCACCTCATACCCCATACACACTTGATGCTTCAACCCGTACCTTAATGGTATTCATCACAGTGTGAGTATAATTTTATATTGGAGAGCCACAGACACCTCCCCAGCAGATTGGAGTGGGGGAATGGAGCCTGTGATGGAATATATTTTCCAGTAATGATATGTAGATGAGGAATCATCAACCAAACATTTTCAGTAACTGATGAGAATCTATTCAGTTCCAGCTCTTAGGAATCTGAATCTCTGTAATGTATTCAACGCCTCATCTGACAATCTGCATTTGAGCTGCAAGATAATTGCACTTTGTGAAGAGCTAGAGATTTCATATGGTGGTCAAAAACTCCAGCAATTTCATTCCTGTGATTATTTAAAGACTTTAATTTCATGATTCCCTACAAAGCGCTGACATTAGTTGTCCTCGCCCTCCTAAATGAGGGGTCAGATCCATGTGAAAATATTTAATTTGCGTTAGGAAACTGGCATATTTCCTGACTTATAGACAGATCTACTGTACTGTATGTTGACTGTAAAGTATTTTTGCTAAATGGTGCTGTTTGTGCACTTCTTTTGATACAGTACTTTCTTCTTTCAGTCCTTTGCATGTGTGACCATGCAAGCTTGGATTGTTATGATGATTCATTGGGTCTCGAGATACAGTATCACAATGACAATGACAATTTACAAATACAAGTAACCCCTCTAAATCCTGATGACCCATTAGCTTGTCCTTTTTCCATCATGAGCAGCAAATCAAAGCTTTATGCATTATCCTTAATGGGTTATGCATTTCCCTTGTTGCCAATGTTTTATGGATCGCCCACATTTTAGCTTTTAAAACCAACTACTGGTAGTTATTTTCCTCTATTTGAACAACAGATCACTCAACCACATCCAAGATATCAATATTTATCACATCTCAGCATCACTTTTGACACGCATAACTCCACTCTCCCTTTAAATCATTCACAGAATGGAGGTGTCTTTCAGTTTGAAAATCTATCTCATCAGCCCAAATCAGACATTTTTTGAAGGTTGTCACATAATTTATCACTGTTATGACGCTATAATGTATCCTGTTGTGGGCGCTTCTATAAAAATGGATTCTGAGGTGAGCGACTGAGCATCGAGATGGATATGCACTTGGACATAGTGCACCCAGATTGATGTTTGATGGTAGCCAGCCTTTCTTGTCCCCATATCCGCACAGAAACAAATCTGTCCATCTCAGGGTGTTGGAACAGTACATCATTATGCGTCCCAAATGACAACCTATTTCCTATAAAGTTCACTACTTTCGACAAGGGCCCATAACACTCTGGTCAAAAGTAGTGCACTATAGGGATAGTGTACCATTTGGCACACACCCTTCATCTCCCCATAGTGTGCTGCTAACCTCTTCATACTGGAAATAGTGCCTGTGTGTTTGCAGTGGAACAACCAGATGTTTCCCTGTAATTAATTCATTGTGGGATAATGAAGGTGTTTTGCTAATCTGCAGTTTGAAGAATGAAACTAGAGGAAGTAGAGGATAATGTGTTGAGGATGTATCAGTGATACAACATGAATCATCACAACAGCATAGTACCAAAGACATCTCTAGAGAGGCTTCTGGTTAGGCTAAGAAGCTTGAAGCTCTTTTAGCTGACTTTGCCATAGTGAATAAGCAGTAGCAAAGTAACCTAAAAAGTGTCTTACTGCCGATAAATTACCGGTCAATCTAACAAGTCTGTCGTCAGTGTCCTGGAAAAACCTTCTATCCTTGATTTCTTTCACCCCAGATGTATTGTGATTAATAGTCGCATAACTCGCATAGCAATATGTTAGGCCTGTTGTGTGCCTTGACTAAACCAGTGAATGTTTAAGCTCATTACATACAGGTCCAACCCAATGACCTACGGAGTCTGGCCAACATTACAGTACAGTAACATGATGTGGCTTAGAGGCACACTGACATTCAGAGGACTGGCAGAATACTATGATAGCTGGAGCATTTGCCATTGCCATTTGCCTCAATAGTTTTCCTCGCCTGTGTCACAATTGTCTCTCATTGTCGTAGAAAATGACTAGGCCTACTCATGGGTTTTAGTGAATGCAATCATTCTATGTTAGATTGTGCCTAGAATGTGAATTATATTAAATGGCTTGAGCTTTGTCTAATTAAATATTTCAAGTCACTTTATACACTTAACAATATCTTCTTTACCGATCCAGAGTGGTTTGTAATAAAACACAGTTGAATGTAATATTTAAATGACAATATCTACGAAGCTAACGTATGGAATTGTTTAATATGGTCATAAGATGGACCATTTAGCAATTTGATTTAAACTTTTAGGACCCCTGTCGATATCCCCCTCAAAATATTATTTAATGAAACATTGAGTTTGGCCTGCTATTAGCCCATAGAAATGCATTGAATAAAGCGTTCATTCATGGCAAAAAATATAGTCCAAAAATAAATCAAAAGGGTTATGGTTTGAGGTGTTTGAAATGCTTCTGAGGGATATTGGAAAGCATCAGGAACCAAAATAAAATATAAATAAGAGGTACATGTGTAATCCTAGTCCCAAAAATACCTTTTTACATCACAGTCACGGGAGACATTCTCACGAGTCACGTGAAGCTTGTGGGCGTTGTAGAGCGAAACGAAGAACACGTTCGTGTTTGTGAGAGTCACATCTTTCCATAGTGGGGTCATATTAGTCCAAACTGTTTGGACTCTACAGACGTTTTCATGAGAAGACCGATTTTCAGAATGTCTCATGGTCTGACAAACACCACTGTAGCTCTGCCATCTTCCACCGTAGATGCAGAAGGCCGATATCGACGTGGTGGATTGAGACGCAGCCCTTGCAAAAACCCAGATGTCTCTAGCTTAAACACACAGATTTTGATGGCTCTTTTTTTTATTATACTAATTGGATTTCCCAACGGGTACGTGCATTGAATCTAGGGGGTCAAGAAAGTATACATCAGGCCTCCCAAGTGGTGCCGTGGTCTAAGGCACTGCATCGCAGTGCTAGCTGTGCCACTAGAGATTCTGGGTTCGAGTCCAGGCTTTGTCGCAGCCGAACGTGACCGGGAGACCCATGGGGCGGTGCACAATTGGCCCAGCATCATCTGAGTTAGGGGAGGGTTTGGCCTGCAGGGATATCCTTGACACATCGCACACTAGCGACTCCTGTAGTGGGCCAGGCACAGTGCACGCTGACACTGTCGCCAGGTGTACGGTGTTTCCTCCAACACGTTGGTGCGGCTGGCTTCCAGGTTAAGTGGGCATTGTGTTAAGAAGCAGCGCGGCTTCGTTGGGTTGTGTTTCAGAGGACACACGGCTCTCGACCTTCGCCTCTCCTGAGTCCGTACGGGAGTTGCAACGATGAGACTAGACTGTAACTACCAATTGGAAACCACGAAATTGGGGAGAAAAAGGGGTAAAAATCTTTGTGGTGGAGTTGTTGGTTTTCATCAAAAGCTTAACAACAAAAATGAAAGCTTTCTTTTCCCCTCCTATTTTCATTATTAAGTTGTAGCATTGTAAGGATTTCTTGCTTTGCTCCAAGCAACAGAATATTCAGCCTCCATAAAAAGAACATAAGAAACATGAAAAGATGAATCAGCAGCAGACTGAGAAATGGTAGCTACAACAAATTATCCTCTGAGGTATTACCAAAGCACAACTTTATCGGCAGCAGCACAACAAAGGCAGCTCCAAAACCACATAAACTGTCCACTCACCACTTCTATAAATCCCTGAGCTGGTTCTGTTTGCTGTTGCTGCTCAATAAAGTGTCAAAACAATACAGGGTCAAACCAGTCCTCTGAACCGCACTCACACGATGAGTCACATTGCTTGAGGCGTAGAGTAGCATTGGGTCCCTGGGCCACTACCTAGGCTTTAGCTTAGTGGGCTAATGTGTTCTTCTGACGTGTAAGAGACCCGGGTTTAAACCTTGTCAGTCGCACAAGGCCTATTTTAAAATACCTCTCCTCCACTCTGTCAGCTGTAGACAGCAGACATCAGCAGTAGCAGACAGACTTCTGTGAGTGCATCCGCTTCTCCTGTAATGGAATTTGCTTCATCCAGCCAGAAGAAGCGGGGAGTGCGGGGAGCAAAATAACCAGGACCGCGGAAAACAAAACTGCAGGGATGCTAGGCTGTTTCCGAGTCTCACGCAGAGAGAGTGGCACTCCAGATTTCACTTTCAGTTGCTTCTTAGATTGCCTCAATGTCATGAGAGCGGGCAATTGGGATTCAGACTGGGTCCATAATGCTAGTGAGCCCCACCCGGGGTGTCAGATGACACCACTGCATTGCCCCTGATGGGATCCCTCTCGTGGGAGGTGACAGTTTGCAACTGCCAACTGTTCAGCTCCAATGGCAAATCTCCCAGAACCTCCCCAAAAAACATTTCTTGCAATGGCTTGTTGGGGAATGTGTGACCCTAGATCTTCATTAGAATGCGCTGTTTACTTGCTGTTTCTGTCCATCTGTTGAGAAGAGGCAACATGGTTTTCCTGTGGAGACCACTCTAGAAGTCTGACAGGAATATCAAATTAAGCCCCTACAATGTCACTGTGCAGCAGAGTTTAAAATATCCAGTCCAGAAAAGCTATGAGACATCATACCTAGACAACGTGCAGCACAGGCTAAAATATCCAGATGGGAGAAAAAGCAATAAGACTCACTCCATACTTAAACAGACAAGGGGGGCCGAGTTAGGGAAACCCTGACCTAGTGAACGGCTATCGAAATGTAGTGGAAAGGCTCTATTTGTTTGTTGATAGATTTTGTATTATTTACCCAGTTGACCCCTTCCTCTGCAGGGAATTATAGCAGTCTAGAGAACCACTTTAGTGGCCAGTAGTATCCCTGTCAGTTCCAGTTCAAATCAAATCAAATTTGAATCGTCACATGCGCCTTATACAACAGGTGTAGACTACAGTAAAAGGCTTACTTACAAGCCCATTTCCAACAATGCAGAGTTAAAAAGTAAGACAGATGTATGCTAAATTTAAAAGGAATTAGTAACACAATAAAAACAATAACGAGGCTATATACAATGAGTACCAGTATCAAGTCAATGTACTGTAGCTCCATTCAGTTCATTTTTTATCCTGAAAATCTCCCCAGTCCTTAATGATTACAAGCATACCCATGGCATGATGTAGCCACCACTATTCTTGAAAACATGAAGAGTTGTACTTAGTAATGTGTTGTATTGGATTTGCCCCAAAACATACACTATATATACAAAATTATGTGGACAGCCATTTAAATTAGTGGATTTGGCTATTTCAGCCACACCCTTTGCTGACAGATGTATAAAATCGAGCACACAGCCATGCAATCGAGATAGACAAACATTGGCAGTAGAATGTCCTTACTGAGCTCAGTGACTTTCAAAATGGCACCGTAGTAGGACGTCACCAAATTTCTGCCCTGCTAGAGCTTCCCCGTTCAACTGTAAGTGCTGTTATTGTGATGAATTGGAACGCCGACTGCGAGCCAGGCCTAATCGCCCAACATCAGTGGCCAAACTCACTAATGCTCTTGTGGCTGAGTGGAGCAAGTCCCCACAGCAATGTTCCAACATCTAGTGAAAAGCCTTCCCAGAAGAGTGGAGGTGTGTTTTAGCAGCAAAGGTGGGAGAAACTCCTTATTAATGCCCATTATTTTGGAATGAGATGTTCGATGAGCAGGTGTCCTCATACTTTTGATCATGTAG
This sequence comes from Oncorhynchus mykiss, assembly GCF_013265735.2. Lineage (NCBI taxonomy): Eukaryota > Metazoa > Chordata > Actinopteri > Salmoniformes > Salmonidae > Oncorhynchus > Oncorhynchus mykiss. Next base: position 63,745,998 of record NC_048575.1, on the reverse strand, counting down.
TTTAACACTTTGTATTCAGGACAAAAAGTTATCAGGGAGGTTTTCCAGTGCCACATTTCTTGCAGTATTACTTTTGTGTCTTGTTGCAAACAGGATGCATGTTTTGGAATATTGTTATTATGTACAGGCTTCATTCTTCATTCTTTTCACTCTGTCAGTTAGGTTAGTATTGTGGAGTAACTACAATGTTGTTGATCCATCCTCAGTTTTCTCCTATCACAGCCATTAACTATTTTAAAGTCACCATTGGCCTCAAGGTGAAATCCCCGAGCGGTTTCCGTCCACTCCAGCAACTGAGTTAGGAAGGACGCATGTATCTCTATAGGGACTGGATGTAATGATACAACATCCAAAGTGTAATTGATAACCATTCTCAAAGAGATATGCAATGTCTGCTTTTTTATTTTTACTAATAAATGCCCTTCTTTGAGAGGCACTGGAAAACCTCCCTTGTCTTTGTGGTTGAATCTGTGTTTGAAATTCACTGCTCGACTGAGGGACCTTATAGATAATTGTATGTGTGGGGTACAGAGATTATGTAGTCAATCAAAAATCATGTTAAACACTATTATTGCACACAGAGTGAGTCCATGCAACTTATTATGTGAGTTGGTAAGACAATGTTAAATCCTGAACTTATTTAGGCTCGCTGTCATGCCCTGTGATTTGGGTGGGCATTCTATGTTTTCTATTTCTTTGTTTTTGGCCGCCTGTGGTTCCCCATCAGAGGCAGCTGTCTATCGTTGTCTCTGATTGGGAATCATACTTAGGAGCCTTTTTCCCACCTAATGTTGTGGGTAATTATTCATTTTCTGTGTGTGTGTCTGTGTGTGTGTGTGTGTGTGTGTGTGTGTATGTATGTGTGTGTGTGTGTGTGTGTGTGTGTGTGTGTGTGTGTGTGTGTGTGTGTGTGTGTGTGTGTGTGTGTGTGTGTGTGTGTGTGTGTGTGTGTGTGTGTGTGTGTGTGTGTGTGCGTGCGCCACGGTTGCGTCACGGTCGGTTTCTGTTTACCTTTGTGAAGGTTTCACTTTATTAAAAGATGTGGAATTACATGCACGTTGCGCCTTGGCTCATTTATGACAGGGAGTTTGAAGACCGTGAATGTGACACTCGCCATAAAAAAATAGTTAAATACATATTGATTCAAGGTTTTCAGCTTTTCATTTTTAATTCATTTGTAAACATTTTGGAAAATATCATTCCTCTGACATTATGAGTTATTTTGTGTAGCCCAGTGACAAAAAACATAAATGTAATCACTTTTAAATTCAGGCTGTAGCACAACAAAAGGTGGGAAAAGTCAAGGGGTGTGAATACTTTCTAGTCACTGTATAATAAACAGAGTAGCGGCGTCAATATGCATGTGTATGTTTTTGTGTGTGAGTGAGTGTATGTAGTATGTGTGTGTGTATGTTGGAGTGGCAGTGTAGTATGAGTGTGTGGGTAGAGTCTAGTGTGAGTCAGTGCAAAACAATTAAGATCAATAAATAATTACAGGGGTAAATGTAAATTGTCTGGTTAGCCATTTGATTAACTGTTCAGTAGTCTTATGGCTTCTGGGTCGAAGCTGTTCAGGTGCCATTTTGTCCCAGACCTGGTACTCCGGTACCGCTTGGGTGGCTGGAGTCGTTGAACATTTTTAGGGCCTTCCTCTGACACCACCTGGTATAAAGGTCCTCAATGGCGGGGAGTTCGCAGCCAGTGATGTACTGGGCTGTACACACTACTCTCTGTAGAGTCTTGCAGTCAGATGCTGAGCAGTTTCCATACAAAGCGGTGACTCAGCCAGTCAAGATGTTCTCAATGGTACAGCTGCAGAACTTTTTGAGGATCTGAGGGCCCATGCCAAATCTTTTCAGCCTCCTAAGAGAGAAGAGGCGTTGCCATGACTTCTTCATGACTGTGTTTGTGTGTATGGACCATGATAGGTCCTTAGTGATGTGGACACAGAGGAACTTGAAGTTCTCGACCCGCTCCACTACAGCCCCGTAGATGTGAATGGGGGCGTGTTCAACCTTGCGTTTCCTGTAGTCCACGATCAGCTCCTTTGTCTTGCCCACGTTGAGGGAGGGGTTTTTGTCCTGGCACCACACTGCCAGGTCTTTGACCTCCTCCCAATAGACTGTCTCATCATCATCGGTGATCAGGCCTACTGCCGTCGTGTCGTCCACAAACTTAATGATGGTGTTGGAGCCGTGCATAGCCATGTAGTTGTGGGTGAACAGGGAGTAGAGGAGGGGACTGAACACGCACTCCTGAGGGACCCCCGTGTTTGCGGACGTGTTGTTGCCTACCCTCACCACCTGGGGACGACCCGTCAGGAACTCCAGAATCCAGTTGCAGAGGGAGGTATTTAGCTTAGTGATGAGCTTGGAGGGCACTATGGTGTTGACGCTGAGCTCTAATCAATGAACAGCATTCTCATGTAGGTGTTTCTTTTGTCCAGTTGGTAAAGGGCAGTGTGGAGTGCAATAGAGATGCATCATATGTGGATCTGTTGGGGCGGTATGCAAATTGGAGTTTCTGGGAGGGTGGTTTTGATGTGAGCCTTTCAAAGCATTTATGACTATACAGATGTGAGTCATTTACACAGGTTAACATGCCATTCTTTGGCACAGGGACTACCGGGGTTTCCTTGAAACATGTAGGTACTACAGACTGGGTCAGAGAGAGGTTGAAAAGGTCAGTGAAGACACGCGCCAGCTGGTCAGTGCATGCTCTGAGTACGCATCCTGGTAATCTGTCTGAATGATAACCTGTTTAAAGGTCTTACAGTGATCACACAGTGCATTCGGAATGTATTCAGACCCCTTCACTTTTTCCACATTTTGTTACGTTACAGCCTTTTCCTAACATGGATACAATAAAAAAAAATCCTCATCAATCTACACACAATACCCCACAATGACACAGTAAAAATAGATTTACATAACTATTCAGACCCTTTGCTTTGAGACTCGAAATTGTGCTCAGGTTCATCCTCTTTCCATTGATCATCCTTGAGATGTTTCTACAACTTGATTGGAGTCCAAGAATGTGGTAAGTTAAATTGATTGGACATGATTTGGAAAGGAACACACCTATCGATATAAGGTCCCACAGTTGACAGTGCATGTCAGAGCAAAAACCAAGCCATGAGGTCAAAGGAATTACCCGTAGAGCTCTGAGACAGGATTGTGTCGAGGCACAGATCTGGGAAAGATTTCTGCAGCATTGAAGATCCCCACGAACACAGTGGTCTCCGTCATTCTTGAATGGTAGAAGTTTAGAACCACCAAGACTCTTCCTAGAGCTGGTCGTCCTGTCTATGTTCTTTTTTCTATGTTGTGGTTTTGTGTTTGGCCTGGTATGGTATGGTTCTCAATCAGAGGCAGGTGTCGTTTGTTGTCTCTGATTGAGAATCATACTTAGGTAGCCTTTTCCCACCGATGTTTTGTGGGTGATTAGTTTCTGTTCTGTATTTTTCTTCACCGTACAGGACTGTTCGTTTGTTGTTTTGTTGTTTTTCCAATGTTCAGTTGTTTCATTAAAGAATATGAACACTTACCACGCTGTGCATTGGTCCTCACCTTCTTCCATTGCCAACGGCCGTTGCACGTCAGGCCAAACTGAGCAATTGGGGGAGAAGAGCTTTGGTCAGGGAGGTGACCATGAACCCGATGGTCACTCTGACAGAGCTCCATAATTCCTCTGTGGAGATGGGAGAAACTTCCAGAAGGACAACCATCTCTGCAAAACTCCACCAATGAGGCCTTTATGGAAGAATGGCCAGACGGAAGCACCTCCTCAGTAAAAGGCAAATGACAGCCCGCTTGGAATTTGCCAAAAGGCACCTAAAGGTAGGGCTGTTGCGGTGACCATATTACTGCCACACAGGTGGTCACAAGTCATGATGGCAGTCTAATTCCACATGACCGTTTAGTCATTAGTAGCCTACCAAACTGGTACTCAGCACTCTATTGTCCCTCTATTCACTCTGACATCAATGCAAATGTAATCAAAAATCTAATCGAACACTTCATGAGAGCCCTTGAGCTCATTTTGGGAAACATTTCTACAGTTTATGCAATTGCGCGAGAAATGTGTGATGGCCTCTACTAAAAATAGGAGGCTCCCCTTAGCTTTCTCTAGGCTTACTATATTTATTTATAAATGTTCCTAATATTAAGCACATTGCTTATATTTACAACAGCCTACCTGGCTGGCATGTAAATGAACCACGTGAAATCTGTCCTCCATTCGCTATTTAAGTGCATAGATGACATGGATTTTTTCCCACTGCCCCTTTTTCGATACAGGTGCATGATAATGGTCCATTCTAAATCAAAACTAATTTCCCACATATATTATTTAGTATATGTAAAGACAGGATTAGATCAAGAATAGTCTGATGGGTGATAATATTAGCCTATCACTTGTGAATTATACAGTTGAAGTCGGAAGTTTACTTACACTTAGGTTAGAGTTATTAAAACTAGTTTTTCAACCACTCCACACATTTCTTGTTAAGAAGCTATAGTTTTGGCAAGTCGGTTAGGACATCTACTTTGTGCATGACACAAGTACATTTTCACAGACAATTTATTTAACTTATAATTCACTGTATCACAATTCCAGTGGGTCAGAAGTTTATATATACTATGTTGACTGTGCCTTTAAACAGCTTGGAAAATTTCAGAAAATGTTATGGCTTTAGAAGCTTCTGATAGGCTAATTGACACAATTTGAGTCAATTGGAGGTGTACCTGTGGATGTATTTCAAGGCCTACCACCAAATTCAGTGCCTCTTTGCTTGACATCATGGGAAAATCAAAAGAAATCAGCCAAGACCTCAGAAAAAAATTGTAGACCTCCACAAGTCTGGTTCATCCTTGGGAGCAATTTCCAAACGCCTGAAGGTACCACGTTCATCTGTGAAACCAATAGTACGCAAGTATAAACACCATGGGACCAGGCAGCCGTCATACCACTCAGAAAGGAGACGTGTTCCCTCTCCTAGAGATGAACGTACCTTGGTGCGAAAAGTGCAAATCAATCCCAGAACAACAGCAAAGGACCTTGTGAAGATGCTGGAGGAAACAGGTACAAAAGTATTTATATCCACAGTAAAACGAGTCCTATATCGACATAATCTGAAAGGCCGCTCAGCAAGGAAGAAGCCACTGCTCAAAAACCGCCATAAAAAAGCCAGACAACGGTTTGCAACATGGGGACAAAGATTTTTGGGAGAAATGTACCCTAGTCTGATGAAACAAAAATAGAACTGTTTGGCCATAATGACCATTGTTATGTTTGGAGGAGAAATGGGGAGGCTTGCAAGCTGAAGAACACCATCCCAACCGTCAAGCATGGGGGTGCTAGCATCATGTTGTGGGGGCGCTTTGCTGCAGGAGTGGTGCACTTCACAAAACAGATGGCATCATGAGGAAAGAAAATTATGTGGCTATATTGAAGCAACATCTCAAGACATCAGTTAAAGCTTGGTTGCAAATGGGTCTTCCAAAAAGACAATGATCCCAAGCATATTTCTAAAGTTGTGGCAAAATGGCTTAAGGACAACACAGTCAAGGTATTGGAGTGGCCATCACAAAGCCCTGACCTCAATCCTATAGAAAATTTGTGGGCAGACCTGAAACGGCGTGTGCGAGCAAGGAGGCCTACAAACCTGACTCAGTTACACCAGCTCTGTCAGGAGGAATGGGCCAAACTTCACCCAACTTATTGTGGAAGCTTGTGGAAAGCTACCCAAAACGTTTGACCCAAGTTAAACAATTTCAAGGCAATGCAACCAAGTACTAATTGAGTGTATGTAAACTTCTGACCCACTGGGAATGTGATGAAAGAAATAGAAGCTGAAATATATCATTCTCTCTACTTTTATTCTGACATTTCACATTCTTAAAATAAAGTTGTGATCCTAACTGACCTTATCACAGGGAATGTTTTACTATGATTAAATGTCAGGAATTGTGAAAAACTGAGTTTAAATGTATTTGGCTAAGGTGTATGTCAATTTACGACTTCAACTGTATATTATCACTTGTGACTGATGCTCAGCATAAAAAAACTGTGCAATTTTTTGCAACTTTGTCTAATCATAGTTGCACACCTCATGTAGCCTAGCTCTATGTTTTGATAAGATTTGTATTACAACTTAAGTTGCCAAATGACTTCTTAAAAATAAGCACATTAATCAGCTTTACAAGGGGTGTAGAGCCTAACTGGCATACATAAGCATCGCATGAGTTTCAAGTTTGGGGAAGATCATTTTCACATATAAAATGCACTTTTATAATAAAAGCATTGCATGCATAATTGCATTTGCCGTCAATTTTGATAATGGTGTTTTCTGCTAATGGACGTTCGCACTTATCGCCTACTACCATGTGTGCATTGCTGCACTTATAATGTGAAGAAATAGCCTAATAGTTAATCAACATTTTGAGCTAAACGTTCTGATCTGTTGCGTCAGCCACATTATGTAAAAAATGTTTTGCTGATGCTAGTGGTTGTATTAATCTGGGATCTATTCATGGGGGATTGACATAGGCTAGTGCTTTTGCTGTACGTTAGGCCTTCTCATCTTGTTGGCTGACAAAAAGTAAATGTGGACAGTTCTTCCAACATCTTCAATATGCACCTCGGAATTGGATAAGGACCCGCGCAGTTGCGTCCCCGATGTGTCTGTCTTCACTTGTAGCCTGTGAGAAAGACCTGATCATGTGATGGAGAGCCATGTGAGTGAGAGCTGATTCGGGGTGCTCAGCACTCAGGGAGAGTGGCCGCAAAAAGCATGGATTTTTTTAGGGTGCATTACGGCCACACAAAGGGTATGTCACCGTGAAATTCTAGGAGTTATCAAGTGCTTGTCAAATTGGGAATGAGTTACTGATGTAGTGTGTACAGCCTGCGCAAAAAACTAAGCAGATTTCATGCCTTTCAACCAACTTTTTTCAAATCTTCATGATTCGCATCATGCAGCCTTACAATGTATTAAAAATCAAAACATGTAGCCCAATGTTTGTAGAACAATTAAAGTTACATGAATAACTCTAAATTAAGCACCTATTTCTTTGTTAAACGCTCAACACAGAATAGCCGTATGTGTGCACCCCCTCAAATCGTTTGGAGAAAATGTCCTTTCTATTTGATTCAGCTTTGTTCAATTGTATTCTTCTTCTTGGTTGGCTAAATGAACTAGTGTAGTCCACAGCCATTTGGCATAGCCAGATCAGGCTTTTAGGCTATGTGTGGAAGCCAGGAGATGCTAAATGTGTTGATGTTAATTAACTTTTAATTACTGAGAGACCGACAGTTATTTGCTTGACAATCACCAGCTGACACAATTTTGTGACCGCCACAGCCCTACCAAAAGGACTCTCAGACCACGAGAAACAAGATTCTCTAGTCTGATGAAACCAAGATTGAACTCTTTAGCCTGAATGCCAAGTGTCAAGTTTGGAGGAAACCTGGAACCATTCCTATGGTGAAGCATGGTCATGGCAGCATCATGTTGTGGAGATGTTTTTCGGCGGCAGGGACTGGGAGACTGCTCAGGATCGACACAAAGATGAACGGAGCAAAGTACAGAGAGATCCTTGATGAAAACCTGCACTCAGGACCTCAGATTGGGGCGAATGTTCACCTTTCAACAGGACAACAACCCTAAGCACACAGCCAAGACAACACAGGAGTGGCTTTGGGACAAGTCTCAATGTCCTTGATTGGCCCCCCACATACAGGTGTGCCAAGCTTGTAGTGTCATACTCAAGAAGACTCAGAGCTGTAATTGCTGCCAAAGGTGCTTCAACACAGTACAGAGGAAAGTGTCTGAATACTTATGTAAATTTGATATACCCATTTTTTATTCAAAATAAATGTGCAAAAATGTCTAAAAAACAGATTTTCTCTGTCATTACAGGGTTTTGTGTGTTGATTGATGAGGGAAACAACTATTTAATCAATTTTAGAATAATGCTGTAACATAACAAAATGTTGAAAAAGTCAAGGGGTCTGAATACTTTTCGAATGCACTGTTGTAATGTGTACGCTGGGAGTCGGGAAGCAAGTACAGGGAGTGCAAATTTTATAATAAATAGAACATAGTACAAAAATAGAAACACACGAAAAGCTTACAGACATGAAACAATAACAGAGTCAATAACTCCTGGGAAAGAACCAAAGGGAGTGACAGATATAGCGGATGTAATCAGGAAGGTCATGGAGTCCAGGTGAGTGTCATGAGGTGCAGGTGCGCGTAACGATGGTGGAAAATGTACGTAATGATGTGACAACTGGTGACATCGCGTTCCAGAGAGGGGAGCAGGAGTAAAAGTGACAATACCCCCTCCCTGAAGCGCGGCTCGAGCCGCCAGATGACGCCGACCAGAGGGATGGTCTCGAGGACCAGGAGTGGGCCAGTCGCTTTTGCTAAGGCGCGGGAATGTGTAGAGACAGCTGAGGTGCGGGAGCCTGACGAAGCGGCTGAGGCATCCCCGGTTGCTTCGGCAGCGGCACTTGGACCCGACAAGTACTGGTTACAACTGTACAGTCGTCCAGAACAGCTGGTGCTCTTATGCATGGTTCAGTGTTTCTTGCCTCAAAACGAGCATTGAAGGCATTTAGCTTGTCCGGTAGGCTCGTGTTACTGGGCAGCTCTTTGCTTTCCCTTTGTAATCCGTGATAGTTTGTAAGCCCTGCCACTTCCGACAAGCTGGTAGTATTCGATCTTAGTCCTTTATTGATGGTTCGTCGGAGGGTGTAACAGGATTTCTTATAAGTGTTCGGATTAGTGTCCTGCTCCTTGAAAGCAGCAGCTCTAACCTTTAGCTCAGTGCGGATGTTGCCTGTAATCCATGGCTTCTGGTTGGTCACTGTGGGGACAACGTTGTTGATGCACTTATTAATGAAGCCAGTGACTGATGTGGTAAACTCCTCAATGCCTTCGGATGAATCCCGGAACGTATTCCAGTCTGTGCTAGCATAACAGTAGTTTAGCATCCACTTCATCGGACCACTTCCATATTTAGCGTGGCACTGGTGCACTGTTTGAGGATAGAGTTATGGTCCGATTTTTGTAGGCCGGGGGTGTCACGATTGTCTAATTAGTTGACGGACCAAGGCCCAGCGTACGTAGAGTTCCACATATTTATTAAATTAAACTCACAAAAACAATAAAGAGCAACAAAACATGACGTTCTGTAGAGCTCACAGGCATCAACACAAAAACAAGATCCCACAAAAACCAGTGGGGAAATGGCTGCCTAAATATGATCCCCAATCAGAGATAAACAGCTGCCTCTGATTGGGAACCATACCAGGCCAACATAGAAATAAATTCACTAGATCACCCACCCTAGTCACACCCCGACCTAACCAAAATAGAGAATAAAATGGCCCTCTATGGTCAGGGCGTGACAGGGGGAGAGCTTTGTATGCATCTCTGTGTGTTGAGCAAAGGTGATCTAGAGTTTTTTTCCCTCTTGTTGCACAGGTGACATGCTGGTAGAAATTAGGTAAAATGGATTTCAATTTGCCTGCACTAAAATCACTGGCAGCTAGTTCTAATTGTAATTAGGTTAACCGAAAGATTATCTTCTGTTCTTCTCCAAATAAGGAGAATTCCAACAGTGGTTTTAGACCTGATATCCTGTAAAATGAACAATACCATGGCAATGTACACATCTGTAATTTAATACTTGTGCCATACAAATGTTAATCGAAACATTATACTGTATGTATCTCAGTCTTGCAATACCACTGCTTCTTCTCTGTTCCTTGCTCTGCTCTGTCATCTTGAGAAATCCATGTCCAGGTTGGTATTTGCAGCACCTCCGTAGACAGACAGAGTAATGATGTCCTACAGAAGAGCCTTGCCGAATCTAAGGGCTGTCACCCTCTATGATCCTCACAGCCCATGAATGTCAATCAGCTGTCCCTCTGCATGGCCTCTTCTCTCACCTATCATTGTCTCTCTCTCTCTCTCTCTCTCTGTCTCTGTCTCCCTGTGTGTGTGTGTGTGTGTGTGTGTGTGTGTGTGTGTGTGTGTGTGTGTGTGTGTGTGTGTGTGTGTGTGTGTGTGTGTGTGTGTGTGTGTGTGTGTGTGTGTGTGTGTGTGTGTGTGTGTGTGTGCGTTTGTGTGTTTGCGCGTGTGTGTACATTCATGTCTGCATGCGTGTGTGCCTGCATGTGCCTTTGTGTGTGTGTGTGTTCTGCAGGTCTGGCTAAGCCCATGGGGCTGGTGGAGGGGCCTGGAGGTCTAGGCCAGGGAGGAGCAGCTGCTACTCTGGGGGACGACAGCCATGTTGACGGGGAGGGGAAGTACGAGGACTATGGCTACAATGCCCAGCTCAGTGACCGCATCTCCCTGGACCGCAGCATCCCCGACTACAGACCCAAAAAGTAGGATTCATTTTATTAATTAATTGATGTATTATTTATTTATTTGTGCTAAGAAAAAATATTACTGTTGCTATGTATCTCTCTAACTAAGGTGCGTGAATAGAGGAGAAAACTGAGTGTATTTATTATTTATTATTTCAGAGAAGTACAAGTGAAACAGACAACAGAGTTTCAATAAAGTAAATAGTGCAGGTTAGGTTTGTCTCCCTAGCTAGGCCACTGCAGGCTGCATCAGCATCCAGGGCAGCTCAAAGCACAAACAGGACCGGCGGCATACAAAGGAAATTGCATAAAACACGAGTAAGCCTTACATGAAATACATTGTGCCAGACAGCAAGAGATGATGTTGATAGTGGGGCGGCAGGCTAGTTCATAATGCAGTAAAAGAAAGAAGTCCAGCAGTATTTCTTATAAGAGAGACCGTGGATACCCCATTGGGAATATTAATGGTCTTTTTCAAATTAATTTCATATTTAGAATGTAGGACTACATCTCCGATACAATGACTGGGAGCACATAATAAGGCCTGCCACTGGCGTTTAGATCAGCCTGTGTCAAAGAACAAAAACAGACAGAGAGAGACTCAGGGAGGAAATCTAACAGCCAGAGTCTTCTTTGCACTTTGCCAGTGATAACAATTCATTGAAATCCACACCACTTTGTTCTACCCTATCCCTTTCTTTCATGCTGAAAAATCAACGAAAGGAGAGAGAGTAAAAAGAAAAGTTACTCATTAATAATACCAGCTGAAAACTGCTTGGTGGAAAATAGGATTTTAGGAAATGGTTCTTTATGAAGAGGATAATGTCTACAGGAAGTCAGTGTTAGCGGTTTGATAATGTCTACAGGAAGTCAGTGTTAGTGGTTTGATATAAGGTCTACAAGAAGTCAGTGTTAGCGGTTTGATGTCTACAGAAATTCAGTGTTAGTGGTTTGGCTAAACCGGTTATCTCCATGTTGTTGTTTACTCTCTAGTGATAGATGCAGTCAGTCCTGTGTTTTGACACTCGGCTCTACGTTATGTATACCCTGTGGAAATAATGATACATGCAGGTCCATGCTGTGTGTCTGTGTGTGGGTGTGTGTGTGCGTGTGTGTGTGTGTGTGTGCGCGTGTGTGTGTGTGCGTGTGCATGTTTGTGTGTATCTGTCCTGGCATTAGAACTGAACGACCTGCCTCTATTTTAATTTAACACAATTGTTCACTCTTCCGTTAACAAACCTATGCTCAGAAAGGTAGCCCATATTGAGATGTAGACAGATCATTCCAGAATGTGAAACCCTCCCCAAAGCAAAGCAGTTCATAATAGCCATACTGTAGACACACTGTTAGATGAACATACAGTGAGCCTCATATGCATAAAGGAAATCAATATGTTTAGCTTAAAGTATTCTTGTCTTACGGTGCTGCATAACATTGGTACAAAAGCTGAAGAACATACGCACATCCAGGTACTTTCTGCCGAAGCTGGAGTTGTAGGAAAACTCATGGAAAACAGAAAGGAAAACATCGCACACTGCTGCTCATGCTCCCAGGTGATATTTATTTACAACGTTTCGACCCTTAGGTCTTCATCAGGCATCCATATCCCAGGTGGGAGTGGAAGGTCCTATACATAGGGTCATTACTCAATGACATCACTTCCTGAAACAGGGGGTTTAAAACATTATATTGGCCCTGCACCTTGAATGACCTTGTTGGGGTAGTTAATTAGACAAGTAGCAAGATGTCTACTGAGCGAAACAAGACAAGTACTTTAATTGTAATCAAAACCTGGGTTAGGGCTAATTTCATATTATGTGAGTTTATGGCATTGCAGATTGGATTGAATTGAGCTGTGCAGAAACAATGTAAGACACACCTTCAATACACTGACACCATTTCCACCCTATTGATCCAAGCCAAGCCCATCTGTACTGCATTGGCCTGCTTATGCATTCCCCTTGGTTTCTGAAATATTGCTAGAAAGAACAATGTGAAAAAATACCCCAGCCAACACAGTAGGATTGGGGTCGGTAGGATAGTGTGGAAAGACTAACATAAGACACCTCTGATCTAGTACCGTAATTGCACAGGAGTCATTGAGCAGAGAGGTGTTTGATGACCGCAGGGAGGCTGGGTGGGATGATTGAATGATCTCTACATCCTCACTCCTCATCCCCTCCGTCTCTGTATCCATTAGATGTGATCTAGATCTTCTCCTTTTGTAGGATTTTAAGACCTACCAGCCAATCTATTCATATTAATTACTACTAACAGCTCATGGTCAAATTAGGATTTATCAAGAGCGACCATTTCCAGGGACAAACTCTATTATCCCTATTCAGTGGTCTGAGCTTTATGATGGCAATCCTTCCAGCTGTGACATTTTCTAATGGTGATCCAGAGGAAGTTAACTAGAGGCTTTATTATCCCAACCAGGAGCTGCTGGGTGGCCTGTAGCACAATGCTTCAATAATAAGTCTTAAAGAAGGATGGTGAATAATATTTACATCATTTAGTAGACACTCTTATCCAGTGTGACAGTAGTGAGTGCATACATTTTCATTCATACTGGTCTCCTCGTGGGAATCAAACCCACATCCCTGGCGTTGCAAGTGCCATGCTCTACCAACTGAGTCACAGGGGACCACAATGTACTAGCTAGCACCTGAGCTTCACAGAGGGCAGAAAAGAATAGCGTCTGAATGAGAAGGAAAATTAAAAACATTTCTAGCCTATACCTCACAGTCAATATGAAAATGCAATTTCCTTGCTGTTAGCTCTCTGTTGCTCTCTAGTTTCCCTCTTTACCCCCTGATCATTCCAAATGAGACATTATACAATATTTTCTATTTCAATTAATCTGTATCATTTGTAATCAAGACATGTCACGATATTGATTTTCACACCTGGATTGGGCAATAATGGAGCCGGAGGAGATGGCTGCCGTTTTACTGTCCCTTAACCAATTGTGCTATTGTGTGTGTTTTTTTACATTATTTGTAACTTACTTTGTACATAATATTTCTGCCACCGTCTCTTATGACTGAAAAGAGCTTCTAGATATCAGGACAGCGATTACTCACCCCGTACCGAAGAAGATTTTTTCTTTAACGAGTCGGACGCTAAGGATTTACTTTAGACCTCTGACAATGCCCTCATCCTAGGCATTTGCTGGAGAAGGAGACGGAGATATCAGCAATGTAGGTCTGGGGGCCTTGTAAGGTTCCGAAGGCGAGTTGCTAATCTGCCTTTACTATCGGTCCTCTTAGCCAACGTACAATCTTTGGACAATAAAATAGACGAACTTCGAGCATGTACAGTATATCCTACCAACGGGACATTGAAAACTGTTATATCTTATGTTTCACCGAGTCGTGGCTGAACGACGTCATGAATAACATACAGCTGGCAGGTTTTACACTTTTTTTGGTAGGATAGAACAGCTGCCTCCTAAGACAAGGGGTGGCGGTCTGTGTATATTTGTAAAAAACAGCTGGTCTCAAGGTTTTGCTCGCCTGAGGTATTGTATCTCAAGATAAGCCTAGACCACACTATTTACCAGGAGAGCTTTTATCTATGTTCTTCGTAGCTGTCTATTTACCACCACAAACCGGTGATTGCACTAGGACCGCATTCAATGAGCTGTGTATGGCCATAAGCTAACAGGAAAATGCTCATCCAGAGCCGGTGTGCCTAGTGGCCAGGGACTTTAATGCAGGGAAGCTTAAATCTGTTTTACTTAATTTCTACCAGCATGTTAAATGTGCAACCAGAGGGGAAAAAAACTCTAGACCACCTTTACTCCACACACAGAGATACGTACAAAGCTTTCCCTCACCCTCCATTTGGCAGATCTGACCATAATTCTATCCTCCTCCTTCCTGCAAAAACTAAAGCAGGAAGGACCAGTGACTCGGTCTATAAAAAATTGGTCAGATGAAGCAGATGCTTTTTTTGCTAGCACAGACTGGAATATGTTCTGGAATTCTTCCGATGGCGTTGAGAAGTACACCACATCACTTCACTGGCTTCATCAATAAGTGCATCGATGAGGTCGTCCCGACAGTGACTGTACGTACATACCCCAACTAGAAGCCATTGATTACAGGCAACATCCGCACTGAGCTAAAGGGTAGAGCAGCCGCTGTCAAGGAGCGGGACTCAGAAGCTTATAAGAGCGGAACTCGGAAGCGGGACTCCGAAGATTATATAAGTTTATATAAGAGCGGGACTCGGAAGCTTATAACCCGGAAGCTTATAAGAAATCCCGCTATTCCCCCGACGAACCATCAAACAGGCAAAGCATCAATACAGGACTAAGATTGAATACTACACTGGCTCCGACACTTGTCGGATGTAGCAGGGCTTGCAAACTATTACAGACTACAAAGGGAAGCACAGCCACGAGCTGCCCAGTGACACAAGCCTACCAGACAAGCTAAATATTTCTATGCTCGCTTCAGTGCAAGTAACACTGAAACATCCATGAGCGCATCAGCTGTTCTGGACGACTGTGTGATCACGCTCTCCGTAGTCGATGTGATTGAATGATCTTTACATCCTCACTCCTCATCCCTTCCGTCTCCGTCCGACATTTAAACAGGTCAACATTCACAGACAGATTACCAGAACGTGTACTCCGAGCATGTGCTGACCAACTGGCAAGTGTCTTCACTGACATTTTCAACCTGTCTGTGACTGAGTCTTTAATACCAACATGTTTCAAGCAGACCACCATAGCCCCTGTTCCCAAGAACATTAAGGTAACCTGCCTAAATGGCTACCGACCCTTAGTACTCACATCTGTAGCCATGAAGTGCTTTGAAAGGCTGGTCATGGCTCACATCAATACCATTATCCCAGAAACTGTAGACCCACTCCAATTTGCATACCAATCCAACAGATCCACAGATGATGCAATCTCTATTGCACTCTACACTGCCCTTTCCCACCTAGACAAAAGGATGGCTATGTGAGAATGCTATTCATTGACTACAGCTCAGCGTTCAACACCATAGGCCCCTCAAAGATCATCGCTAATGACCCTGGGACTAAACACCTCCATCTGCAACTGGATCCTGGACTTCCTGACATGCTGCTTCCAGGTGGTAAGGGTAGATTTTGCCATGCTGATCCTCAACACGGGGGCCCCTCAGGGGTGTGTGCTCTGTCCCCTCCTGTACTCCCTGTTCACTCATGACTGCATGGCCAGGCACGACTGCAACACCATCATTAAGTTTGCCGATGACACAACAGTGGTAGGCCTGATCACCGACAACGATGAGACAGCCTATAGGGAGGAGGTCAAATTCTTGGCCGTGTGGTGACAGGACAACAACCTCCCCCTCAATGTGATCAAGACAAAGGAGATGATTGTGAACTACGGGGAAAGGAGAACCGAGCACACCTGCATTAACATCGACGGGGCTGTAGTGGAGCAGGTTGAGAGATCACCAACAAACTATCATGGCCCAAACACCCTAAGACAGTTGGAAGAGGTCACGACAAAGCCTATTTAGGAGACTGAAAAGATTTGGCATGGGTCCTCAGATCCTCAAAACGTTCTACAGCTGCACCATCGAGAACATCCTGACTGGTTGCATCACTGCCTGTTATGGCAACTGCTCGGCCTCCGATTGCGAAGGCACTGCAGAGGGTAGTGCGTACGGCCCAGTACATCACTGGGGCCAAGCTTCCTGCCATCCAGGACCTCTATACCAGGCGGTGTCAGAGGAAGGCCCTAGAAATTGTCAAAGACTCCAGCCACCCTGGTCATAGACTGTTCTCTCTGCAACCGCACGGCAAGCAGTACCAGAGCGCCAAGTCTAGGTCCAAAGGGCTTCTTAACAGCTTCTACCCACAAGCCATAAGACTCCTGAACAGCTAATCAAATGACTACCCAGACTTTTTGCATTGCCCCTCCCCCCTTATTTTACGCTGCTGCTACGTTCTGTTTATTGTCTATGCATAGTGACTTTAACTCTACCAACATGTTCATATTACCTCAATTACCTCAACTAACCGGTGCCCCCGCACATTGACTCTGTACCGGTACCCCTTGTATATTGTTACTTTTATTTTAAAAAATGTACTTATCTATTTTTTACTTAACACTTATTTTTCTTAAAACTGCATTGTTGGTTAAAGGCTTGTAAATAAGCATTTCACTGTAACACCTGTTGTATTCAGCGCATGTGACAAATACAATTTGATTCGATTGCTCCAGTATTCATTGAGATCAATGTTGGTACATTTATCAAAGCAATGCAACAGATGTGGTTGGTTCCCCAAAGGCATGTCCTTCTTCAGTGTCTGTGACTAGGAGACTATAACTAGACTATAAATCAACAGGAAGGGCACGTGGATATGCGCTACCTCATTTCTTAAGCCTTTGATACCTGGGGATGGGATCGCAAGGTTACCGCGGTGGTCAATGGTAAGTCAAATGCTTTCAGCTATGTTTCTCCCCCGAAAGCTGAGTTTATCTCCTCAACAGGGCAGCGAAATGACAAGGTAAACAATTGCCTTTCTGAGAACAGACTTTCTATAGGGGGAGAGTTGCTTTCACATTTCCTGTACAGCACAGGTTATCTCAGGTTAATGTGAAATTTCATAGCGAATAACATGGCAGTGAAAACCAGACGGGCCGGCCGGCCGGCACAGTGTCGCAGGCCGAGGAGGGAGTGTGATGGGAATAAGTCTTAATCTGCCGCTCTGTTTCTGTCACAGCTCGTTCCAGGTCAAATTATGAGAGCCTGCCAGTGAGTTTAGTTTCATTACAAACAGATGAGTCGATCGCTCATCCTGTTATGGACCTACAAGCCTCCCCGTTGCTGCAGACAGGTACACATTTAAGGTTGAACGATGGCATAAATTGGACTCAGTAACTAGGGCATTGGAACTACAATATCACTTAACAACCTCGACACTGAATTTGGCCATAGACACAACTCAATTGAAGTGATCTGGTGCATTGCCCCATCTCCTTCTGTCTGTCATTATTATGGAAACAATTAAACATATTCTTGCTAACAACTAGCCATGAAAAATCGAACTAAGCCCATATAAAACATACCTCATTTGATTTGGTATGGTTGTCAGCTTGTGGTTGTGTCCCCACTAAAGAAAAACCATTGCACAAAGATTCACCTCTATGCATTGCCAGATATGACTTGTGTTTATAATGCCTGTATGGCAGATTGAAAGAGGCAGTAGAAAAGCTGTCACAGAGAATAAAATAAACTTGAAGAGAGAGAAAAGGAAGGACCCCATGATGGGTCGCCTGATTTGAAAATGGGGTCGCGAGAGAAGCTCTTAAATACATTTTTTAAATGTGCTTGGTTTATAGAACTGGGGTTAGGTCATTAACCTCCGGCAGCCACTAGATCCGGTTGTAAAAACAGA
This sequence comes from Oncorhynchus mykiss, assembly GCF_013265735.2. NCBI lineage: Eukaryota > Metazoa > Chordata > Actinopteri > Salmoniformes > Salmonidae > Oncorhynchus > Oncorhynchus mykiss. The sequence continues at coordinate 63,728,208 of NC_048575.1, read as the reverse complement.
GGTCTCTGTTTTCTTCCTACAAATGTCGCTCTATCTTTTTAATGTTTTAAGCTACAAAATATTATGACCCCATCACTGAAAGATAAGACTCTCAAGAGCATGTATGTCTTCTGTTTCCCTCTACAATACCCACAAGCCTCATTAGAACATAGTGGACAAGACCAGGCACTAAATCAGACTGGGGGAATAAGAACATCATCAATAATGATGTTCTTTTCTACACAGAAGATCATACAACATTATTGCCTGATGATCTTCTAAACTTCCCAATACCTTCCTGATGCATTTCAGTCACTTCAAACCATACTTACTTCAGATTGAAATACTGTCAACACTACTGTCAGACTGATTTGTAATAGACTGTTATAGCCCCAATTAAAACATTGGCCTTTGATTACACCACTTTTTTACATGGTGGGGTCACGCATGTTTAAAAATCAAAATGGGGTCGCCGGCCCAAAAAAGTTTGGAACCCCTGATTTATAGTATGACCTATTTAGACAACAGCTTCAGATTCTAATTTAACGCTATAATATAATGTGATATATCAGATCATTTAATGGTATAATTTACCATGTATTAACACCCTGACAGTCTCTCCTCTCCATATCATTGTCAATTTCACTCCAGTCAAACACACACACACACACACACACACACACACACACACACACACACACACACACAGGACTCTGGTGCATTGAGACGTCATTGGTAGCACTGACTGACTGCACAATCCCCACAAGCTTCAATCGGTAGAGAGGACAGAACGCAGCCATGCTGAGTTCCATCTGGTGCACACACACACGCAGCCACACACATACACACATTCCCTCCCGGACAACCCCACTGTCACTAGGCACACAACCCTGACTCAGTGCGCACGGCGCTTTTATGTGTCACTACACCTGAACTCATGATTTTCAACGTCAGCACTTCAAATGCCAGAATGCACAGAGCCAGGATGCCCTGTTAACTCACCAGATAAGCTAACCTGGTCTCAGGGCAATTTGTTGGATTTTATACATATATTGTTCCCTCCATTTTGAATGATATATTATGTTACGTTAGTCGTGCAATAGCATACTGGTCAGACTCAGTAGGCGAGCACACCATCCGCCGATTCCAAGCATATTACTCGCCAATGTCCAATCTCTAGATAACAATGTGAACGAAATTAGGGCACGAGTTGCCTTCCCGAGAGACATCAGAGAATGTAACATCTATTTTTCATGGAAACATGGCTCATAGTGTTGTCAGAGTCGGTACAGCCACCTGGTTTCTTCACGCATTTCGCTGACAGAAACAAACATCTCTCTGGTTAAAAGAAGGGTGGAGGTGTATGCCTTATGATTAATGACTCATGCTGTAATCACAACAACATAGAGGAACTCAAGCCCTTTTGTTCACTCGACCTAGAATTCCTTACAATCAAATGCCGACCGCATTATCTTCCAAGACAATTATCTTCGATTATAGTCACAGCCGTGTATACCCCCCCCCCCCCCCCCCCCCCCCCAAGCCGATCCCTCGTCGGCCCTGAAAGAACTTCACGGGACTGTATGTAACCTGGAAACCATACATCCTGAGACTGCATTTATTGTAGCTGGGGATTTTAACAAAGCTAACCTAAGAACCATACTTCCTAAATTCTATCAGCACATCTAATGCGTGATAAGAGCTGGTAGCTTTCTGGATCATTGCTACTCAAACTTCCGCAATGCATATAAAGCCCTCCCCCAGCCTGCCTTCCGCAAATCTGACCATGACTCCATTTTGTTGCTCCCAGCCTATAGACAGAAACTAAAACAGGAAACGCCCGCGCTCAGGTCAATATAACGCTGGTCTCACCAATCAGATTCCCACACTTCAAGATTGCTTCGATCACATGGACGCGTGGATATGTTCCGGATAGCCTCAGACAATAACATTGACGTATACGCTGACTCGGTGAGCGAGTTTATTAGCAAGTGCATCGGAAATGTCTTTCCCTCTGTGACCATTAAAACCTACCCTAACCAGAAATCGTGGATTGATGGCAGCATTCGCGCAAAACTGAAAGCGCGAACCACCACTTTTAATCATGGCAACACGACCGGAAACACGACCGAATATAAACTGTGCAGCTGTTCCCTCCGCAAGGCAATCAAACAAGCAAAGCGTCAGTATAGAGACAAAGTAGAGTCGCAAATCAAGGGCACAAACACGAGACATATGTGGTAGTGTCTACAGTAAATTACGGATTACAAAAAGAAAACCAGCCCCGTCGCGGACACAGACGTCTTGCTCCCAGACAAATTAAACAACTTCTTAGCTCACTTTGAGGACAATACAGTGCCACTGACATGACCCGCTACCAAAGCCTGTGGACTCTCCTTCTCCGTGGCCAGCATGAGTAAAACATTTTAATGTGTTAACCCTCGCAAGGCTGCTTGCCCAGGTGGCATCCCTAGCCGCATCCTCAGAGCATGCACAGACCAGCTGGCTGGTGTGTTTATGGACATATTCAACCAATCCCTATCCCAGTCTGTTGTCCCCACATGCTTGAAGATGGCCACCATTGTTCCTGTTCCCAAGAAAGCTAAGGTAACTGAACTAAATTACTATCGCCCCATTGCAATCACTTCTGTCATCATGAAGTGCTTTGAGAGACTAGTCAAGGACCATATCACCTCAACCCTACCGGATACCCTAGACCCAATCCAATTTGCCTTCCGCCCCAATAGGTCCACTGACGATCGCAATCGCCATCACACTGCCCTATCCCATCTGGACAAGAAGAATACCTATGTAAGAATGCTGTTCATTGACTACATCTCAACATTTATCAACATAGTGCCCTCCGAACTCGTCATTATGCACTGGGTCTCGATAACGCCCTCTTGGACTTTCTGACGGGCCGCCCTCAGGTGGTGAAGGTAGGAAACAACATCTCCACCCCGCTGATCCTCAACACTGGGGCCCGACGATGGTGCTTTCACAGCCCTCTCCTGTACTCCCTGTTCACCCATGACTGTGTGGCCATGCACGCTTCAAAATCAATCATCAAGTTTGCAGACGAAACTACAGTGGTAGGCCTGATTACCAACAACGACAAGACGGCCTAAAGGGAGGAGTTGAGGGCCCTCAGAGTGTGGTGTCAGGAAAATAACCTCTCGCTCAACGTCAACAAAACAAAGGAGATGATAGTGGACTTCAGGAAACAGCAGAGGGAGCAGCCCCCTATCCACATCGACGGGACAGTAGTGGAGAAGGTGGAAAGTTTTAAGTTCCTTGGCATACACATCACAGACAAACTGTAATGGTCCTCTCACACAGACAGTGATGTGAAGAAGGCGCAGCAGCGCCTCTTCAACCTCAGGAGGCTGAAGAAATTTGGGTTGGCATCTAAAACACTCCTAAACTTTTACAGACACACAATCGAGAGCATCCAGTCGGGCTGTATCACCGCCTGGTATGGCAATTGTACCACGGTCTGCACAACGCATCACCAGTGGCAAACTACCTGCCCTCCAGGACACCTACAGTACCCGATGTCACAGGAAGGTCAAAAAGATCATCAAGGACAACAATCATCCGGCGGACGTAGAGTATTATACGTATGTCTCTGAGACCACGCTGCTTGTTGCGTTGTAACAACAAAGGAGAATTTCCGGGGAGAATTTACATTGGTGGTTAGGAGAACTAACAACAAAGGTTAGGATGATTTACGTTAAATGTTAGGAGAACTAAAACGACAAAGTTTGGCATAACAGAATTGATGAAAAGTTAGAATAAGGGTTAGGGGTAGGGTTAGCTATAATGTTACAGTTGTCTCTGGCGCGACTCAAACACGTAACCTTTGGATTGATAGGGAGTCGTGGTATATGCACATCCATCCTCCCCGACCAACATCACTGCTTTTGCTTCTGTCTAAAGTATCTAGACCATTAGTACATATTATATGTCTTGGAGGTGCAGATAAATATGCGTAGTATGCTTCGTTTGGCTCTGAGGCCAGGCTGAATGAGCATAATGTGTAGACTGCAGAGTACATGTTATTAAAGGAATATTTTTCTTTGTGAGAGCAAGAGAGAGTGAACATGAATAAGCCCATTAGAGGGAAAATATTTAGTAGTCAATTTAAGTTTGGATCAAGTTGTTGTGATGCGGTTCTGCCTACACCGCCTCATAAACATTTAATTTCAACTAAACGTGAGATATTTTCAAAAATGTAAACATCTCATTATGGCTAGTACCCTCATTATCACCAGATTACACCAGAAAAAATAGAAGATGAAAAAACACAGCACTGTTGAGCATAACAAGCATGGGAAGCGTAAAGAGATTTGCAGTTGAAATATAATTAGGATGCTGGTGAGGGATGGTTTACAAGATGATCATGTGTACCAGTGGTTGCCATAGGAATCAGTTTCAGTGTGACCAGCTTTACCTCTAGATGCCTGGAAAGTATGACGCTACTGTGAAACCCCTAGGTAAATGCAATGGGAGGAGTCCAACCGGCTATGATAATGAACAGCATCTATAATGAAAGTGCTACTGTCTGGTGCCTGTTTGTGTGATTGTGTACAGCAGCAACCATGACTGTGGTTGTGTGCTATTCATTTCATTAACTGGGTCATTTAAAACGGCAACATGAAATCGGATTCCAATCACTAGAATCACTGCTCCACAGTTCCAGTTACTATGATGTTGGTGTGAGGCCTAATCAGTGGGAGCAATTGAGCTCCTGGTCTGTAGAGAGAGCGTGGGGAGGAGAGGGAGGGAGTTAGAGAGGAGGGATAGGGAGAGACAGAAAGAGAGAGAGCAAGAGAGAATGAGGGACACTGGAGAGAGAGAGAGAGAGAGAGAGAGAGAGAGAGAGAGAGAGAGAGAGTTGGCTGTGGAGACTGGAGGGAGAGAGAATCCACTGCATTATTATTAACAACAGACTCGTACATTTCCTCAGTGAAAATGTACTTATCAAATTACCGTAGAACAGACCAAGTATTCACCCAGCACACCCTAATTGACAAACAATCAAACCAAAACAAAGGCAAAGTCTTCTCACGCTTTGTTGATTTAAAAAAAAGCTTTTGACTCAATTTGGTATGAGGGTCTGCTATACAAATTGAAAAAAAAGTGGTGTTGGAGTAAAAACATACAACATCATAGAATCCATGTACACAGACAAGTGTGCGGTTAAAATTGGCAAAAAATACAAACACAACTTTTTTAACAAATCAAAAACTGACAAATTGGGCATGCAAAATTATTCAGCCCCCTTAAGTTAATACTTTGTAGCGCCACCTTTTGCTGCGATTACAGCTGTAAGTCGCTTGGGGTATGTCTCTATCAGTTTTGCACATCGAGAGACTGACATTTTTTCCCATTCCTCCTTGCAAAACAGCTCGAGCTCAGTGAGGTTGGATGGAGAACATTTGTGAACAGCAGTTTTCAGTTCTTTCCACAGATTCTTGATTGGATTCAGGTCTGGACTTTGACTTGGCCATTCTAACACCTGGATATGTTTATTTTTTAACCATTCCATTATAGATTTTGCTTTATGTTTTGGATCATTGTCTTGTTGGAAGACAAATCTCCGTCCCAGTCTCAGGTCTTTTGTAGACTCCATCAGGTTTTCTTCCAGAATGGTCCTGTATTTGGCTCCATCCATCTTCCCATCAATTTTAACCATCTTCCCTGTCCCTGCTGAAGAAAAGCAGGCCCAAACCATGATGCTGCCACCACCATGTTTGACAGTGGGGATGGTGTGTTCAGCTGTGTTGCTTTTACGCCAAACATAACATTTTGCATTGTTGCCAAAAATCCATTTTGGTTTCATCTGACCAGAGCACCTTCTTCCACATGTTTGGTGTGTCTCCCAGGTGGCTTGTGGCAAACTTTAAACAACACTTTTTATGGATATCTTTAAGAAATGGCTTTCTTCTTGCCACTCTTCCATAAAGGCCAGATTTGTGCAATATACGACTGACTGGAGTCTCCCACCTCAGCTGTAGATCTCTGCAGTTCATCCAGAGTGATCATGGGCCTCTTGGCTGCATCTCTGATCAGTCTTCTCCTTGTATGAGCTGAAAGTTTAGAGGGACGGCCAGGTCTTGGTAGATTTGCAGTGGTCTGATACTCCTTCCATTTTAATATATTCGCTTGCACAGTGCTCCTTGGGATGTTTAAAGCTTGGGAAATCTTTTTGTATCCAAATCCGGCTTTAAACTTCTTCACAACAGTACCTGCCTGGTGTGTTCCTTGTTCTTCATGATGCTCTCTGCGCTTTTAACGGACCTCTGAGACTATCAGAGTGCAGGTGCATTTATACGGAGACTTGATTACACACAGGTGGATTATATTTATCATCATTAGTCATTTAGGTCAACATTGGATCATTCAGAGATCCTCACTGAACTTCTGGAGAGAGTTTGCTGCACTGAAAGTAAAGGGGCTGAATAATTTTGCACACCCAATTTTTCAGTTTTTGATTTGATTTGTTAAAAAAGTTTAAATGTCGTTCCACTTCATGATTGTGTCCCACTTGTTGTTGATTCTTCACAAAAAAATACAGTTTTATATCTTTATGTTTGAAGCCTGAAATGTGGCAAAAGGTCGCAAAGTTCAAGGGGGCCGAATACTTTCGCAAGGCACTGTATATCTATCCTATCCTGCCTTTCTAAGGTCTTCGAAAGCCAAGTTAACAAACAGATTACCGACCATTTCGAATCCCACCGTACCATCTCCCCTATGCAATCTGTTTTCAGAGCTGGTCATGGGTGCACCTCAGCCACGTTCAAGGTCCTAAACGATATCATAACTTCCATCAATAAGAGACATTACTGTGCAGCCATATTCATAGACCTGGGCAAGGCTTTCGACTCTGTCAATCACAACATTCTTATCGGCAGACTCAACAGCCTTGGTTTCTCAAATGATTGCCTCGCCTGGTTCACCAACTACTTCTCTGATAGAGTTCAGTGTGTCCGACCTCTTGTAGTCTCTATGGGGGTGCCACAGGGTTCAATTCTCGGGCAGACTCTTCTCTGTGTACATCAATGACGTCGCTCTTGCTGCGGGTGATTCTCTGATCCACCTCTACGCAGACGACACCATTCTGTATACCTCTGGCCCTTCTTTGGACACTGTGTTAACTAACCTCCAGACGAGCTTCAATGCCATACAACTCTCCTTCCGTGGCCTCCAACTGCTCTTAAATGCAAGTAAAACTAATCTGCCCCCCCCCCCCCCCCCCCCCCCCCCCCCCGTCCAGCAGTACTACTCTGGACGGTTCTGACTTTACAATTACAAATACCTAGGTGTCTGGTTAGACTGTACACTCTCCTTCCAGACTCACATTAAGCATCTCTAATCCAAAATGAAATCTAGAATCGTCTTCCTATTTCGCAACAAAGCATCCTTCACTCATGCTGCCAAACATACCCTCGTAAAACTGACCATCCTACCAATCCTCGACTTCGGCGACGTCATTTACAAAATAGATTCCAACAGAGTGCCATCTGTTTTGTCACCAAAGCCCCATATACAACCCACCACTGTGACCTGTACACTCTCGTTGGCTGGCCCTCGCTTCAAACTCGTCGCCAAATCCACTGGCTCCAGGTCATCTACAAGTCTCTGCTAGGTAAAGCACCGCCTTATCTCAGCTCACTGGTCACCAAGCAGCACCCACCCATAGCACACGCTCCAGCAGGTATATCTCACTGGTCACCCCCAAAGCCAATTCTTCCTTTGGCCGCCTTTCCTTCCAGTTCTCTGTTGCCAATGACTGGAATGAACTGCAAAAAACACTGAGGCTGGAGACTCATATCTCCCTCACTAGCTTTATGCACCAGCTGTCAGAGCAGCTCACAGATCACTGCACCTGTAAATAGCCCACCCAAGTACCTCATCCCCATACTGTATTTATTAATTAATCTTGCTCCTTTGCACCCCAGTATCTCTACTCACACATTCATCTTCTGCACATCTACCATTCCAGTGTTTAATTGCTATATTGTAATTACTTCGCCACCATGGCCTATTTATTGCCTTGCCTCCCTTATCCTACTGCATTTGTACATACTGTATATAGACTTTTTCTACTGTATTATTGACTGTATGTTTGTTTATTCCATGTGTAACTGTGTTGTTGTATGTGTCGAACTGCTTTGCTTTATCTTGGCCAGGTCGCAGTTGCAAATGAGAACTTGTTCTCAACTAGCCTACCTGGTTAAATAAAGGTGAAATAAAAAAATAAAATAATAAATAAACATCGCAGGAGTGGCTTCGTGACAAGTCTCTGAATGTCCTTGAGTGGCCCAGCAAGAGCCTTGATTCGAACTCAATCAAACATCTCTGGAGAGACCTGAAAATAGCTGTGCAGCGACGCTTCCCATCCAACCTGACAGAGCTTGAGAGGATCTTCAAAGAAGAATGAGAGAAACTCCCCAAATACTGGTGTGCCAAGCTTGTAGCGTCATACTCGAGGAGACTCGAAGGCTGTAATCACTGCCAAAGATGTTTCAACAATGTACAGAGTAAAGGGTCTGAATGTGATATTTCAGTATTTATTTCTTTATACATTTGCAAAAATTCCTAAAAACCTGTTTTTACTTTGTCATTATGGGGTATTGTGTGTTGATTGATGAGAAGAAAAAAATGGAATCCATTTTAGAATAAGGCTACAACATAACAAAATGTGGAAAAAATGGTTCTATGGTTCTGAATACTTTTCAAATGCACTTTATATGAACGAATTGGCGAGGGCACTGGAACAGTCTGCAGCACCCGGCCTCACCCTACTAGAGTCTGAAGTCAAATGTCTCCTGTTTACTGTTTACTGCACTTCCTAACCTCCTGCCAAACGTATGACCATGTTAGAGACTCATACCCACAAAGAATTTGAAAACAAATCCAATTTTGATAAACTCCCATATATATTGGGTGAAATACTGCAGTGTGCCATCCCAGCAGCAAGATTTGTGACCTGTTGCCACAAGAAAAGGGTATCCAGTGAATAACAAACACCATTGTAAATACAACCCATATTTATGTTTATTTATTTTCCTTTTTGTACTTTAACTATTTCCACAATGTTTCAACACTGTAACAGAGAGAGAGAGAAAGTGAGAGAGAGGGAGAGAGAGAGACTGTGTTGGCTGTGGAGACTGGTAGAAAGAGAGAGCGAGAGAAAGAGGGACTGTTGGCTGTGGAGACTGGAGACAGAGAGAGCAAGAGAGTGAGAGAAAGAGAGAGAGAGGGACTGTTGGCTGTGGAGACTGGAAAGAGAGAAAGAGACACCAAATAATGCATGCAGAGCCGAATTAGGACGATTCCCGATAATGATCAAAATCCAGAAAAGAGCAATTAAATTCTACAACCAAGTAAAAGGAAGCGATTCTCAAGCCATGAGAAAACAAAAAGATAATAACTTTACACATTGTAATGAATCAACAAAAAATAGCAAACTAGAATGTTATTTTGCAGTAAACCGAGAATACACTGTAGCAGAATACCTGACCACTGTGACTGACTCAAAATTGAATTAAGAAAAGTTTTGACTATGTACAGACTCATTGAGCATGGCCTTGCTATCGAGAGAGGCTCTGTCATAGGCAGACCTGGCTCTCAAGACAAGACAGGCTACAGTATGTGCCCACTGCCCACAAAATGAGGTGGAAAGTGAGCTGCACTTTCTAACCTCCTGCCAAATGTGTGATCATGTTAGAGACACATATTTCCCTCAGATTACACAGACCCACAAAGAATTTGAAAAAAAAATCCAATCTTGATGGAGTCCTTCTTTTGGGTGAAACAACACAAATACTATAATGTGCCATCACAGCAGCAAGATTTGTGACATGTTGTCATGAGAAAAGGGCAACCAGTGGAGCACAAACAACATTATAAATACAAACTATATTTATCTGTTTATTTATTTTTCCTTTTGTATTTCAACTATAGTTACAACACTGTACATAGCCAATAATATAACCTTTGAAATGTCTATATTATTATTTTACTTTTGTGAGTGTAATGTTTACTCTTAATTTCTGAAATGGGAGAGAGGGAGAGAGAGAGAGAGAGAGAGAGAGAGAGAGAGAGAAAGAGAGATTTGTTAATTTATTTTCCCTTTTGTACTTTAACTATTTGCACATAATGACATTTGAAATATCTTTATTATTTTGGAACTTTTGTGAGTGTAATGCTTTCTGTTAATTTGTATTGTTTATTTCCCTTTTGATTATTATCTACTTCACTTGCTTTGGCAATGTTTACATATGTGTCCCATGCCAATAAAGCCCTTGAATTTAATTGAGACACAGAGAGAGAGACAGAGAGACAGAGACAGAGAGAGTGAGCTAGCCAGGACAGCGCTGCTTCTTCCATTTACAGCCAGGCTGCAGCTTTCCCTTGCCACAACCCTCACAAGAAAGATATGTGTTCCTATTTCCCCTACTTTGCTTTGTCAGAAAATGGTTTGGGACCGTGTTACGCTTCTGGGGACAACAATATAAAATAACATTCATTCACTGAGCATACAGTACATACACAACTCTTCATACATTTTGCATTTCAACATATTCTGTCTCATACAATTAATGTTTAGAACATCCAAACAAAACTTGGTTTATTCAAATGAAAGAAGGCAGCTCACTTTGACCTTTACACTCTCCAAATCCTGAATTGTGTTCCATAATTCTAAAACGGTCTGATTTGTTTCATTACAGGTGCAAGCAGTTGACCTACCCAGAGGACCTCCCTCAGATCTCAGTGGTGTTCATCTTTGTCAACGAGGCCTTGTCGGTCATCTTGCGGTCCGTCCACAGCGTGGTCAACCACACCCCTGCACACCTTCTCAAGGAGATCATCCTGGTGGACGACAACAGCGACAGTGGTAAGACTTCTAGTCTCGATGCTTCTTCAGTATAACCATCTAACTGTTCATTCCTTGTGGCTGTACTCAATCAATCAATCAATTGAATTTATATAGCCCTTTTATCATCAGCATTTGTCTCAGTGCTGCTACTGTCTGCTGACCTAGATCTTAAAGAGCAAGCAAAACCAGAAGATTCTACTAGATTGTTTCCAACATTTCATTAGAAGAACCACAATCCCTGTGTTACTGCATTTTGTTTTGGCTTATTGCTCCACAAACATTGCTTCTCCAATTCATGTTTGTCTCTTTAAAAGTGGAGGGTGGTGTCACAAACAAAGAATTGCATCTGTTTGTGTGTGGGAAAAGTGCCAGAGGTGTCAATTCCCTTATAAAACAAACTAGTCAAGTTTCTTAACAAAAAATACATGTCCAATTTAAGTGGGAGTGAGTGAGTGAGTGAGTGAGTGAGTCTATCTGTCTGTCTGTCTGTCTGTCTGTCTGTCTGTCTGTCTGTCTGTCTGTCTGTCTGTCTGTCTGTCTGTCTGTCTGTCTGTCTGTCTGTCTGTCTGTCTGTCTGTCTGTCTGTCTGTCTGTATACAGTGCCTTGCGAAAGTATTCGGCCCCCTTGAACTTTGCGACCTTTTGCCACATTTCAGGCTTCAAACATAAAGATATAAAACTGTATTTTTTTTGTGAAGAATCAACAACAAGTGGGACACAATCATGAAGTGGAACGACATTTATTGGATATTTCAAACTTTTTTAACAAATCAAAAACTGAAAAATTGGGCGTGCAAAATTATTCAGCCCCCTTAAGTTAATACTTTGTAGCGCCACCTTTTGCTGCGATTACAGCTGTAAGTCGCTTGGGGTATGTCTCTATCAGTTTTGCACATCGAGAGACTGACATTTTTTCCCATTCCTCCTTGCAAAACAGCTCGAGCTCAGTGAGGTTGGATGGAGAACATTTGTGAACAGCAGTTTTCAGTTCTTTCCACAGATTCTTGATTGGATTCAGGTCTGGACTTTGACTTGGCAATTCTAACACCTGGATATGTTTATTTTTGAACCATTCCATTATAGATTTTGCTTTATGTTTTGGATCATTGTCTTGTTGGAAGACAAATCTCCGTCCCAGTCTCAGGTCTTTTGTAGACTCCATCAGGTTTTCTTCCAGAATGGTCCTGTATTTGGCTCCATCCATCTTCCCATCAATTTTAACCATCTTCCCTGTCCCTGCTGAAGAAAAGCAGGCCCAAACCATGATGCTGCCACCACCATGTTTGACAGTGGGGATGGTGTGTTCAGCTGTGTTGCTTTTACGCCAAACATAACGTTTTGCATTGTTGCCAAAAAATTCAATTTTGGTTTCATCTGACCAGAGCACCTTCTTCCACATGTTTGGTGTGTCTCCCAGGTGGCTTGTGGCAAACTTTAAACAACACTTTTTATGGATATCTTTAAGAAATGGCTTTCTTCTTGCCACTCTTCCATAAAGGCCAGATTTGTGCAATATACGACTGACTGGAGTCTCCCACCTCAGCTGTAGATCTCTGCAGTTCATCCAGAGTGATCATGGGCCTCTTGGCTGCATCTCTGATCAGTCTTCTCCTTGTAAAATCCTTGGGAAATCTTTTTGTATCCAAATCCGGCTTTAAACTTCTTCACAACAGTATCTCGGACCTGCCTGGTGTGTTCCTTGTTCTTTATGATGCTCTCTGCGCTGTTAACGGACCTCTGAGACTATCACAGTGCAGGTGCATTTATACGGAGACTTGATTACACACAGGTGGATTGTATTTATCATCATTAGTCATTTAGGTCAACATTGGATCATTCAGAGATCCTCACTGAACTTCTGGAGAGAGTTTGCTGCACTGAAAGTAAAGGGGCTGAATAATTTTGCACGCCCAATTTTTCAGTTTTTGATTTGTTAAAAAAGTTTGAAATATCCAATAAATGTCGTTCCACTTCATGATTGTGTCCCACTTGTTGTTGATTCTTCACAAAAAAAATACAGTTTTATATCTTTATGTTTGAAGCCTGAAATGTGGCAAAAGGTCGCAAAGTTCAAGGGGGCCGAATACTTTCGCAAGGCACTGTATGTGTGTGTGTGTTCAGAGAAGAGAGGAGAATGAACGAGGGAAACGTATAGAGCGGGTGAGAGAGGGATGAAGAACCCTCGGGGGTGTGCTATTGAACACTGTTAGTGAGTTTAAAAATAACCAGAAAAAAATCTCCATTGTGATTTAGTCTGCGTGAGGTTTTGGTTGCTTCCACACACCTGCACGCCCCATGGCAGCCAGCCCCGCACAGCCCCGACTCCCAGAAGCCTGCCTGTTTCAGTGGACAGAGACAATGAACTAGATTCCAACCGACACTTGGCCCTCCATCACTTGGCATGGAGTTGGGCTTAGTCCCAGCATCCCCCAGGCTGGCGCAGAGAGGAGGCGCATAAATAACATCTTGATAGAGGACCAAGAGTCAACATTGGCACATGCCTAGTGTCCCCATAGAGGCAATAGGCAACCATTTAAACCAAACGAGGTAGGCACAAATGGCAGCCGCTGCGTCAAAATACCAACCCACTTACTCCCCCCTCTCTGAATACCCCATTGTTTAATGGTTGTGATTGGTGAAGGTTATGTGTGCGTGCACATGTAGAAGCTGTTCTCTCCAGTGACATTAGAATATTAACATGCAGGCTTGGCTACTTGAGGCACAGCACAGTGGCATAATGAGTCACACACAGGGAACATGTTTTTCTTGTCTCTCTGACACACATCCTTTAGCTGGGACATTTATTGGTTGCTGAGAGGTTTCTTTTCAGGGTTGCTCCTTAGCCATAGCTGGGCGGGCGGGGGAGCTAAATGCATGTTCTACCTGATCAGGGTTTAGTCTAGCTGTGTATACCATACAGCAACAGTCCCAAACATTCATTCATTGTTCCAGCTCACATAGTATTAGATGTAAACGGTTTAAGGAGCCTGTTGGAATTCAAATCTATAGGAAAGAAAGGGGTATACCTAGTCAGTTGCATAACTGAATGCATTCAACCAAAATGTGTCTTCTGCATTTAACCCAACCCCTCTGAATCAGAGAGGTGCAGGGGGCTTCATTAATCAACATCATTGACACTTGGGGAGCAGTTCATGTCGTGTGTTAACTGCCTTGCTCAAGGGTAGAATGGCAGATTTTTCCACCTTGCCAGCTCGGAGATTCAAACCAGCGACCCTTTCGGATACTGGTCCATCACTCTTAACCACTAGGCTACCTGCCTAACACTAGGCATGTTCTCACTACCTTAACATTACCACCCTGAAATCCTATGGCTACCTGTACAGTGCAATATGTGTGAATTTCATGCTTCAAATTTTTATTTGATTAGATTTTTTATTTCACCTTTATTTAACCAGGTAAGCTAGTTGAGAACAAGTTCTCATTTACAACTGCAACCTGGCCAAGATAAAGTAAAGCAGTGCGAGACAAACAACAACACAGAGTTACAGTACACATGGAATAAACAAGCGTACAGTCAATAACACAATAGAATAAAAAAAAGTCAATTTACAGTGCGTGCAAATGGCGTGAGGAGGTAGGCAATAAATATGCCATAGTAGCGAAGTAATTACAGTTTAGCAGATTAACACTGGAGTGATAAATGAGCAGATGATGATGTTCAAGTAGAGATACTGGTGTGCAAAAGGGCAAAAAAGTAATTAAAAAACAATATGGGGATGAGGTAGGTAGATTGGGTGGGCTATTTACAGATGGACTATGTACAGCTGCAGCGATCAGTTAGCTGCTCAGATAGCTGATATTTAAAGTTAGTGAGGGAAATATAAGTCTCCAGCTTCAGTGATTTTTGCAATTCATTCCAGTCACTGGCAGCAGAGAACTGGAAGGAAAGGCTGCTTTGGAGATGACCAGTGAGATATACCTGCTGGAGCGCGTGCTACTGGTGGGGGTTGTTATCGTGACCAGTGAGCTGAGATAAGGCGAAGCTTTACCTAGCATAGACTTATAGATGACCTGGAGCCAGTGGGTCTGGCAACAAATATGTAGCGAGGGCCAGCCGACGAGAACATACAGGTCAGTGGTGTGTGGTATATGGGGCTTTGGTAAAGAAACAGATGGCACTGTGATAGACTGCATCCAGTTTGCTGAGTAGAGTATTAGAAGCTATTTTGTAGATGACATCGACGAAGTTGAGGATCGGTAGGATAGTCAGTTTTACTAGGGTAAGTTTGGCGGCGTGAGTGAAGGAGGCTTTATTGCGAAATAGAACGCAGATTCTAGATTTGATTTTTGGATTGGAGATGTTTAATATGAGACTGGAAGGAGAGTTTACAGTCTAGCCAGACACCTAGGTATTTGTAGTTGTCCACATATTCTAGGTCAGAACCGTCCAGGGTAGTGATGCTAGTCGGGCAGGCGGGCGGGTGCGGGCAGCGAATGGTTGAAAAGCATGCATTTGGTTTTCCCTGCGTTTAAGAGCAGTTGGAGGCCACGGAAAGAGTGTTGTATGTCATCGAAGCTCATTTGGAGGTTAGTTAACACAGTGTCCAAAGAAGGGCCAGATGTATACAGAATGGTGTCGTCTGCATAGAGGTGGATCAGGGAATCACTAACAGCAAGAGCGACATCATTGATATATACAGAGAAGAGAGTCAGCCTGAGAATTGAACCCTGTGGTACCCCCATAGAGACTGCCAGAGGTCCGGACAACAGGCCCTCCGATTTGACACACTGGACTCTGTCTTCGAAGTAGTTGGTGAACCAGGCGAGGCAGTCATTTGAGAAACCAAGGCTATTGAGTCTACCGATAAGAATACGGTGATTGACAGAGTCGAAATCCTTGGCCAGGTCAATGAAGACGGCTGCACAGTACTTACTGTCTTTTATCGATGGCGGTTATGATATCGTTTAGTACCTTCAGCGTGGCTGAGGTGCACCCGTGACCATCTCGGAAACCAGGTTGCACAGCAGAGAAGGTACGGTGGGATTCGAAATGGTCAGTGATCTTTCTATTAACTTGGCTTTCGAAGACTTTAGAGAGGCAGGGCAGGATGGATATAGGTCTATAACAGTTTGGGTCTAGAGTGTCACCCCCTTTGAAGAGGGGGATGACCGCGGCAGCTTTCCAATCTTTAGGGATCTCGGACGATACGAAAGAGAGGCTGAACAGGCTGGTAATAGGGGTTGCAACAATGGTGGTGGATAATTTTATAAAGAGAGGGTTCAGATTGTCTGATTTGTATGGGTCCAGGTTTTGCAGCTCCTACAGGACATCTGCTATCTGGTTTTGGGTGAAGGAGAAGCTGGGGAGGCTCGGGCAAGTAGCTGCGGGGGGGGGGGGGGATTTTTGATTATCATGGATTTATCAGTGATGACCGTGTTACCTAGCCTCAGTACAGTGGGCAGCTGGGAGGAGGTGCTCTTGTTCTCCATGGACTTTACAGTGTCCCAAAACGTTTTGGAGTTAGCACTACAGGATGCAAATTTCTGTTTGAAAAAGCTAGCCTTTGCCTTCCTGACTGACTACGTGTATTGGTTCTTGACTTCCCTGAACAGTTGCATGTCGCGGGGGCTATTAAATTAAAACTCATATTTTCTGTTTTGCACTGTCAATCCCTTTAAAACCTATTCCTTGGTCCATAATTCTCCGGTGCTGCCGATGCATTCCAACTTTCTATTTATTTGCTGTGCACCAGAGGGGATCCTTTAATATTTCTCCCTCCTACCAAAACAGCCATGCAATTATTGCACTCTGTTGGGTTTCATCATCTTTTAGCTGCATCTGTGTAGCCACAGCTTGCACATAGGTCACAAACCATTATAGTAAACAAACATAAATGCGTCCACACACTCACATAAGCCAACAGGCAGGCACAGAGACATAGAGACATGCACCATACTCTCACGGTTAGTAACCTTAACCCCTACCATTAACCGAACCATAACCCTGACCTAACCTTAACCCTATTCTTAACCTTAACCAATTTAAAATGTCAACTTCAAATCAAATTTTATTTTTAACATACAGGTTAGCCCTGGTGTTCATTCAGAGGTTGATTTATGTGCGGAGCAGGCGTCAGCCCCAGGCGTCAGTCCCAGGCGTCTGCCCCAGGCGTCAGCCCCAGGCGTCAGTCCCAGGCGTCTGCCCCAGGCGTCAGTCCCAGGCGTCAGTCCCAGGCGTCTGCCCCAGGCGTCTGCCCCAGGCGTCTGCCCCAGGCGTCAGTCCCAGGCGTCTGCCCCAGGGGTCAGTCCCAGGCGTCTGCCCCAGGCGTCAGTCCCAGGCGTCAGTCCCAGGCATCTGCCCCAGGCGTCAGTCCCAGGCGTCTGCCCCAGGCATCTGCCCCAGGCGTCTGCCCCAGGCATCTGCCCCAGGCGTCAGTCCCAGGCGTCAGTCCCAGGCGTCAGTCCCAGGCGTCTGCCCCAGGCGTCAGTCCCAGGCGTCTGCCCCAGGCGTTTGCTCCATGCATCAGTTCTAGGCGTCAGCTCCGTTATAAAACTGTACACGCCAATTGCCCTTATTATTCTTTCTCTCACTCCCATAGAAAGTCGAGTACTTAGCAACCTGATGGGAGAACCTCAAACACTTGTTAATCCTCCACAAACATTACATTGGGCTCATTCAGTCAGATAGTCTGCCATTTGTAGAATTGCTTGTTTACCTCACAGCCTTTATTTCCTGGGATGACAGTGACACGGAAAGAAAGCTAGCCTCATCCCTTGGAATAGAGTAACAGGGAGAGAAAGTTTTTACAGTACAGAATGAATAAGGTAATCTGTGTTGTGCTGGGTCGCTCTAGTTTTACTTACTCTATGTAACTCATGATGCTGAGCTTTGTTGTGTGTTGTTCCTGGGGCAATTCATATCCCCATTCATTTCAGAATAACAAATGTATTGTTGTATACCAGATTCAACATTTTCTGCAAGCTATTAATTTAAAATAACATGTAAAAATAAAATGTTATTTGTCACATACGCAGAATAGAACCTTACCATGAAGTTCTTACTCACAGGCCCATTTGCAGTGAAGTCAATACTTGTCAGTGTTTCTGTTATCCAAAATAACTGATTCTCTTTCTCTTGTTTTTCCAGTGGAGCTGAAGTTCAATCTGGACCAGTATGTGAACAAGCGTTACCCAGGTCTGGTGAAGATCGTCCGCAACAGTAAGAGGGAAGGCCTGATCCGAGCCAGGATACACGGTTGGAATGCTGCAACTGCCCCGGTTGTAGGTTTCTTTGATGCCCATGTAGAGTTCAACACTGCCTGGTAAGAACTGTGCTTCATCTTCATACAGTATCTCCTCATTGTCTTTTTTACTCTTGGGGTTCATGTTAGAGTGCAATGGTTGTAGTCCTACATAATCGTAGATTAAATATGCGGGTCGCCCCTCAAGCATTTTGATTAAGCGTCAGCTAAACTGTGCTTACGCTATGAGGAATTGTTACTGAGGCAGCACATTCAGGGAACATGACCTCCATTTTGAATTAGTTAGAACAGTTAATAAGCTTTTCCTGAGGTTCAAACTCATCCCTTCTGAACTGTGACTAATGGCCAATAGAGTTTCAATTATGTTACCTGTACTGTACTCTAGTGTAAGTCGCTGAAATAAGCCTAAGCCTTGTTTTTACGGTGGTGGGACAATGAAATAAGAGATAACAGATTACATGTTGTTTTTGCCACATTGTTTCACCCTCCTCCAGCCTTAGGCTGTAGTGTTATAAGCATGATGGAAATGACTTAAGGGGGTCTCAACCCAATGTCTGGCTGGCACCTATGCTTACCACCAAACAAGTCACTCAAGCGCCTTGTAATTGGCACCTAATTTGAGCCTGTCATCCTGTCAGGCTTTTCAAGACGTAGAGTGTGTGGTGTGTTCCTGGGGAGGCTGGGGGGGGGAAGCTGGGGGAGGGCTGGAACCAAAGGTTTGGGTAATAAGTTGTTGGTCTGCCTCCCTGGCTGTAGCTCAGGCACTTCACCTAACAACATACCACCGCTGCTTCATAACTGAAACATCCGCCAGAAAGGGAAGCGAAGACCACAAATATTTGCAGAATATATTTACATATCGCTTCAATAAAATTGTGGTTAAATATCTTGTTCAAGAATATTGCATTCTATCGTGTTATGAATAAAGCATAGAGTTTGACTGAAACATGAAAATCTAGGGCCTAGATTTACCATGGCAGGTCACGTGGTCTGACTAGATTTACCAAGTCAGGTCACGTGGTCTGACTAGATTTACCAAGTCAGGTCACGTGGTCTGACTAGATTTACCAAGTCAGGTCACGTGGTCTGACTAGATTTACCATGGCAGGTCACGTGGTCTGACTAGATTTACCAAGTCAGGTCACGTGGTCAGGAAAAAGTCCTGGTCTCCTCCTTCCTACTTATGAACAAACAACTGTATGATTCCAACACAGATTTGACTATAATAAACAGCATCAAAGCTGAAAAAGACATACACAAATATGAGCACAGATAGTATCATACAAAATCAAACCAAATCACATGTTGCCACAGACAGTCCATCTACTGTGATCTGATCCGCCAATCATTCATCACTGTCATCCTTTGACCTCTGGGCAGAGGAGGATCTCATGTACCTCGATTTTCACCCAGGAGTGCTTTAAGTGAGAACTTAATGGACACTCCAAACCCACAGGGTGTCTCTGCCAGTCAGCCAGCTAAATCGGGGAGTTTGTTGGTTTCATCAGGAGTTGGAGTGGGTGATGATAATTGATACCCTGGTGGTTCCCTCATCTGTTTCCCCATCTGCTCCTGTTAAAAAATGGATGTGCTATTCCGCCCCCTCACCATCCTTTCACCTCCACGGGTCCACCCTCATTGTTTCTGATGTTCGCTCCCCTGTTTTACATGCAGGGATCTATCAAAATGATCCTTTGAGTTAGCTCACTTGCTGCCTTCATGACTCACGCCGCACGCACGCACGCACGCACGCACGCACGCACGCATACCCTCATACTCACACTCTACATTTAAAGCGTGGCTTCTGTTCGATACGTCAGCCGTGCATTTGCTTTGCATGAGTCTCTATTTCTGAAAAGTACAGCTGTGCACTTGGACCCCAGTGATTCTATCGAATAAGCTGTGATATGTTAAAAACATAGAGATAATGTATATGAGATGAAAAGCATCAGCCACTACATTCTTGTAAGAAACAGGTTTTGTGTTGCATACAGTCCATTTTTCCCCACTTCAACTGTGAGTGTCCTTATACAGTATGTGTGCACAGAGCTGAGCATAATATAATCTATTTCAGTGGGAATAGGGGGAAAAACATGACAAATTTGTTGAATGTATGTGGTGTATTGTTCTGCTAGCCCGCAACCTTAGATGTGTTCAAGCCCCTGTATTCATCATCATATGACTATGCAATATGGCACATACTACAGTAATAAGTGAGATGGATTGTTCCCCTGCCTTTTTGTCATGAGACACAGTGAATGACCTTGTAAAAACTACTAGTGCATACCCAGGCATCCAGTTTGCTGAGCCAAGTGAACCTGCTGGCATTCTGAAGCCAAGAAGCTGTCTAGTTGATATTGTTTACCCTTTGTATTTTATTTTTTATTTAACTAGGCATGTCAGTTAAGAACAAATTCTTATTTACAACGACGGCCTACCAAAAGGGACAAGGCCTATTGCGGGGACAGGGGCCTGGGATTTAAAAAATAAAAAAATATAGGACAAAACACACATCACGACGAGACAACACAACACTACAAAGACACACAACACACCTAAGACACAACACACCTAAGACAACAACATAGCAAGGCAGCAACACATGACAACAACATGGTATCAACACAACATGGCGGCAGCACAACATGGTAGCAGCACAACACATGGTACAAACATTATTGGGCACAGACAACAGCAGGTAGAGACAACAATACATCACGCAAAGCAGCTACAACTGTCAGTAAGAGTGTCCATGATTGTGTCTAGTATGCAATTGATTACACACATTTTTGGATTTATAGGATAGTTAGATATAATTGCATCATACTTGGTTTATTTAAGTGTGGATGGTTCTCATGTGAATAGTTTTCACAAATGGAATGGATGGAACACATTCAGTTTTACAGGATGTTATATCATTGCATTATTTTGTGTCATCTAAATATGTGCACAATCCATTTCCTCCCTCTGAAGCCATTCCAGTACAACTATATATCCAAGGCTGAGAAACAGGGTCATTCATTCCGAGGCGAACATTCTAATCCCACTAAGCTCAATTTTTCTGTTCAGTAAATACAATTAATGTGGTGGAAATACAGCAGGGTTGTAATAAGCATATACGCCTCTTGAACTCTGAACTCACAGGGAGAGCCTCAGATAAATTGATATTGTTTATTTTTTTTATTCTGCACCATTGCAATCTCAGGTTATTAATGAATAGTTCATGCGAGCGCTATGTGTGTATGTGTGCCTGCTGAGTGTGTGGGGGAGATTAGAGGTTGTGGGTGTTGGATGTTGGCTGCATGGCTGTAATGAAATGCACGGCTCACAACCCCACGCTTTGATGGTGTTGTGATGCTGCTGCACCTTGTGATCCCACCGTTTCCCAGGATTCAGATTGAGGTCAGGGAATGGAAAATAGGACCAATAAAAGAGAAAAGAGCAATATGACTGTTCCAACCTCTTCCAAGGACCTCTCAACTGGTTTGGATTGTGTGCTTTGCATTCGTTGGATTCGTAGTTCAGAAATGTTTTATATATTTAAACAGAATTCAATTAGGTGCTTACCTTAGACAAATTTGTGAACTAAACACTTGTTTTCCAAACAAAGGAAATGGGATAGATGGCTACCCACAGACCTTATCCCATGTAGTTAAATGTGCGAAACAATTAAAAAGTATTCTGACATAGTTCTCAAAGCTTGGATATTAATAACTTTTAATCAGTGGCATAGGCAGAAATCTGTTGATGGCAAAGCCAGCAAAAATGTTTGTGGGACAAAATGTAGGCACTAAAATCATTAAATTATCATAAAAGCATTACCTACCCTATACCTTAATGTAATCGATCGCACACAACAAACCATCTAACATGTGATTTTACATTACAGATCAAATACTCTTGTAGGCCTATGTAAATCCATGACTCACAGACCTACACATAATAAACTAGAGGCCTATAGCTTAATTAATAGACTATGAGACTAGAATAGAATGCCCTGATACAACTGTAATAATCCTAATAGGCTTGGCAATCTCTCAGATCACTGTCTCAGAGACCAGGAGATAGTAGGGTAGGCAGCCACAAATGTAACAATTTAGTTTTTATTTAACTAGGCAAGTCAGTTAAGAACAAATTCTTATTTACAATAACAGCCTACACTGGCCAAACGCGGACAATGCTGGGCCAATTGTGCGCCAATTGTGCGCCCTATGGGACTCCCAATCACAGCCGGTTGTGATACAGACTGGATTCGAATCAGGGTGTCTGTAGTGATGCCTCAAGCACTGAGATGTAGTGCCTTAGACCGCTGCGCAACTCGGGAGCAGGCCAATCAAAGTAGATCAGGTTTAGATTAGGTTACACACTGTATATTAAACACCATCAAAGGAAAGGTAAATTATAACAGTATTCTAATACACATAATAATATTTCATAACCTATATAGACTAGAACAGTGGTCACCAACATTTTCTTAGTCGAGATCACATTGAGTCACAATGCAATTCTCTGCTGGGTGCAGGAGATCAAGTGCTCCTACAATGTATTGTGTGAGATCAATAGGGCCTCCCTATAGTGCATGGGTGGAGAAGCACAGAGCTAAGTTCTATTTCCAATTAAATTACATTCCTAAAAATGATAGGCCATTGACTGGAAATAGATATTGTTTCATTAATTTGCCTAATTTCATATAAGAGAGGTCTGATTTTCTCCATGTAGGCCTTCCCCTTAATATAAATAACCCTTATATTTCAAAACTGGAGTGTCAAGCTAGGCTGGACTGATGGTCAATCGGATGGAGGGAGAGAGTTCTACAAGTGTTGAAAAAAACACTGTTGTAGTCCTAAAACAAATAAAACTCACTCATTTTCTGTACTCTTTGACAATCTCTCTCTAGGCATGGTTTTTAACTCTCTTTTCTACAGTCAGTATCAACTTTGCTGTGGGCTCATGGAAGCTGCTGTAGACACAGTGATCTAAGTTATCCAATTAGCCAGCGGTATGACTACAGGTGCACCTGATTTAGCTCTCTATCTTCACACTAATAAAATGGTTTAAAATGGGAATGCAGGGCATTCAGGGCAGCTGAATCAAGTGGACCATATATTGCATTATTGGTGAATAGGCTACAAAGAAAATATATAAAAACAATAATAGCCACCCTGATTGGCTGGGCCTGGATTCACACTGCCAGTTCCGGTGCTCCTGCTTTTAATGGATATAATGAAAACAGTGTTGCTGCGCTGTGCAGGTCTATTACTACAAGTATTATTTTGAATTCTGAGCTAAAGTGAAACATGCCTTTTCTTTCCCCCTCGCTCTGACTGACTGGTCTTGGTTTAGTGTTTATCCATCTTGAAAAGAGAAGGATGGTATAAACGCTTACACAGTGAGTGCTTCACAGACCACATACCAGGCAGGCATCCAAAAATACAGAATAGACAGAGATTTATACTGCTAATGCAACAGCGCTATCAAATCAGCCTGAATTAACCCCCAAGCCTATACTGTATACCAGGTAAACTGAAAACGTACAAAGTAATCTCAAGAATCTATCGGGATATTGGCCAAATCTATTTCACTGTAACTTTAAATTCAGTGTGAATTACCTTCCCTACCTTTAATCTGGAGCAGTCATTTTTACAGGATTAGTATATAATATTGATATTTATGCTACAGATTCAAGCATTATTTATCCAAAGAACTCTGAAGACTGGATATTCTAAGATATGTGCACAGTGTACAGTCATAATGTGCTAGAACAGGGATGGACAACTGGTGGCCCGCGGACCCCCTTTTATAGGACTGCGGACCAATTTCATCCTACATTTTTTTAGGAACTCAGTCGGGATCTCAATTTACTTTTGAGAGTTAGAATAATAGAATACACAAGGTGCAATTTCTAAATTTGATTGTGTATCGGCAGTCACTCAATTAGCACATGTTTAGATTGGTAAATTAGTCTAGTGGCCAGCTATCTAAACTTGCAGTAAGCATGGTCAAATTACTGACCGGGGTGGGGGCCATTGATCATCAGATGTAGATACACAGACCCACAAGCCACTGTGGCTCCTCATGATGAGTTCAGCTTTGTGGCCCCCTCCCCCATCAAAGTTGCCCATCCCTGTGCTAGAACATGACCAGAAGTGATGAAGTCTGAGATCCCCGCACACACACTCTCTTTCTCTCTCTCACACACACAAACAAACACACACAGAAATGTGAATGCACACACACACAGCGTTAATGTTCTCATAAATGGAAGCTACAGTATGTCACAATGAAATTGCCTCTACTTTCTGCACAGGCAATTTACATGTTC
This sequence comes from Oncorhynchus mykiss, assembly GCF_013265735.2. Taxonomy (NCBI): domain Eukaryota; kingdom Metazoa; phylum Chordata; class Actinopteri; order Salmoniformes; family Salmonidae; genus Oncorhynchus; species Oncorhynchus mykiss. The sequence goes on along the minus strand of NC_048575.1, from coordinate 63,703,796 downwards.
TGCTGCATTTGGCCTGCAAACAAATTAAACTGATCCTATTTTAGGCACTTGGCGCCTGCAGTTCTGTGGGTGAATGGTTGTGAATGAAGCTAGATCCCATTATCTGATAAATCCGTGCTTGAGAAACTTTTCAAACAGGAATTCCATTAATCTGGAAAAATTTAGTTGTAATCTCACACGGCCTGCGTTCTGGGCTCTGTACAGAGGACAAAGGTAGGACAGATAGGGAGAGGAGCCATCCTCAGAAGGTGGCATGTAGACTCAAGTACACACAGATAGAGATTGAGCAGATTTTTATCCTGCCATATGACGCTCCACGACCCCAGGTATATGTGACTTTGCTTAGGTTGGGAAAATCAGTGTTGATCGTAAAATTAGACAATCTTTTAATTGGTTTTGAGTGTGTTAAAAACACACGCAAGGCTGTTTATTTTGTAGCATGTAGACATTCAATAAATCAAATCATGAAAATAAACAACGGATACAATAATCCGTTTTTCCAAAACGTCTGTACATTTTTTTTTTAAGTCTTGAAACCAGGCAAGGTAGGAATAAAATGAGAGAAGCTCTAGAATAACAACTAATGGCAAGACCTATTGCCACAATGTATTCACAATATTACATGAGTCATCGCTGAGGGAAAAAACACTATTTGAATATGAAACCAGATTGAATCTGGACAGATGTCGGTGAATAACCCTCCCGGTGATGCTGCATATGAAAAGATAGGAAGAGCAGAGGGGGAAAATGACAAGCATCATCAGTCAAACCTGATCCCTCATTGTTTCTACGCCTTGTCTTCTCCCTCATCAACACTGGGATCCCGGAGGTACCTATTGAGGTAGCTAGTGTTGAGCATGCTGCTAACTACCTCTGGGGTGCTACTGTACCCTAGACTCTGAAGGACAAGGGAAGATGAATGGCTGATGGAGTGTACTGGAAAAGGGGGTTCTGGGTCCTCAAGGTTAGAGAATGCATACAGGATCTACCATCAGCAACATCTCAGCATGTGAGATTGTATTCATCCTTGAGTTAATGAATCTTTATGCAGTCATTTTCAATGAATTTCAAAGTGTTCATTGACAATATTAAGTAGCATTGCAATATTCTTTATCGCCCTTCAAATATTATGTTTTCATCATTCCAGTTTGACTTCAAAGCACATATGGTAAATAATGTTTGTCAGACAATTTGGTTCATCAACACCTTTCTTTACCTGGATACAAACCAACTTTCCAACAGCAGATAGTGAACTCACCCCCTCTCCCACACAGACTTTTATCATTGCCATTATGCCTTAAAGTAAGTAGCGACCCAGGTCTCTCATATGCCAATCTTTCTCAATGAGATGGGAAGCTTTTTACAATCACTCCACTGTTATTAAATGATTGCTTTTACTAAGTAGTGCCTCTGTCAGTCATTTTTACTGGCAAACCCACTTATAGCTCCATTTGGATCCATTCCTCTGCACTCTTTCCACTACCTTGATGTGATGAAGAATATTTTTTTTTGGAAGATAAATGGGCTTGGTTTTAAAGAAATGGAGAGAAAGGGGAGGAAGCGAGAGAGAAGAGGAAAGAGAGTTTAATAAAAGGTGGTGAGAGAGATAGAGGATTAGAATGGAGAGAGATAAGGGAGAGGGTATTTTTAAGAGTTACCTTAAATATGAGTCGTAATTGCGGACTCCTGTCAGATTGAGAATAATGCTTGACAGGAATGGATATTTGCTCTAAAACTGTACTGAACCGTCCGACATTAGACAGATGATCAAAATATAGCCAGGGCTGGCTAAATAATTGACAGCGACCCTGGATTATTCCCTTACCATCTATCTAACGGTATCAGCATACATGCCTTAGGCCAAAGGAGTAGGAAAGAAAGGAAACAAACACATCAACTCTGTAGCCAGCCACTTCAATGACCTGAGGACACCAACACCAAGACTGCTTCTCACTGCTTGATGTACTCTGACACAGAATGTGCCAAACAACACCCTAGAGCACGACCCATTGTTGAAGACTGGCAGGCTTTTGGAGGAAGGATTTTTATTGAGGATCACTGGCAACCCTGTACATGGGAAATAGTAGCTAAAGATCTCAAGGGAGCCAACACTGCTTTTTTATTGCTGGGCATATGTATTCAATGTATTTCCTTACTGTTTTACCCACCTAAAGGTATGTTGATGGATGTTTGTTTGATGGTTGTGCTTGAGAAAACTATTCTATGACAGTGTCACAGTACAGTAGCTCATCCCTGATGTCTGTCTCTTCTCTTAACTAAGGGCGGAGCCTATCCTGACCAGGGTGAAGGAGGACCACACCCGGATCATCCTCCCGGCCATCGACAACATCAAGTTCAACACATTCGAGGTGCAGCAGTACGCCAATGCGGCCCACGGCTACAACTGGGGCCTGTGGTGCATGTACATCATCCCCCCTCAGGAGTGGCTGGACAAGGGCGATGAGACAGCTCCCATCAGGTAACACCCCTCACCATAGCTGAGCACCCCCTCCATTATAGACGAGGATCTTTGATGAAATACGGATAGCTAGGTCCCGGATATGACTTGTACATTGTTAGAGCCATCAACTATATGGCTCTATAGGTCTTTGGTACAAGTGTACAGGCCAAACAACCAACAGTGAACCTCTCTATTGAAAAAAGTATCTAATTAAAATAATAAATATCTTAATATTGATGTGTGCAAGAGGAAGCCTTGAATATTGGGTCATATGTGCTTTTACATATGGTGGGTGAGCGTTGTACATTACTCTAGTTTACACAACTGTGTTTATTGGGTTAGTTCTCTACTGTATGGAAGCAATAGTCACTGTAATCATAGAATGTATGATTATTACCATAATTATTCACCTAGGGTCCTCAGGTAAATCATGTCTTATGTATTTTTATACAACAGGTGATTTGGAATTCCCATTGTTAGAGCCTATTCTGCTCATGATATACTTAAAGTGGAACTGACAGCATTTTAGCAACATGAAATCTTATTAAAATCTGTTCACATACACCCCTAGAAAGAATGACACCTTTTTTTATTTACATTTTTTTACATTTTCTGATAAGCGAGCACTTGGATATGGTCATTTTCACATTTTCATAAATTCTCAGAATGTTTGGGAATGACGTATAGTAAGTCATTTGTGAAAATTCTCTAGCGGCCATGCATTTGGACAATTAATACACACTGCAGCAAATAAAACCTAATTAAACATCTGTCCTGACCAGGACCAGAGGCTACGGAGACCGGTGTGCCATAGCTAATCAGACCTACAGTAGGTCTATATGCAAAGAAGCCATGTGCCACATGGGCCTGCCATCATTCACTTTGAACTGGACTGTGTGTATACAGGCAGTAGCAACAGCTTGACTTTAGATCATTAGAACACATTTGCCAAAGCCACAAAATACACCTGAATGGATTTCTGTAAATATGTACACCGAACAAAAATATAAACGCAACATGTAAAGTGTTGGTCCTATGTTTCATGAGCTGAAATAAAAGATACCCAACATTTTCCATACGCACAAAAAAGCTTATTTATATCAAATTTTGTGCACAGATTTGTTGACATCTATGATTGTGAGTATTTCTCCTTTGCCAAGATAATCCACCCACCAGACAGGTGTAGCATATCAAGAAACTGATTAAACAGCATGATCATTACACAGGTGCACCTTGTGCAGGGGACAATAAAAGGCCTCTAAAATGTGCAGTTTTGTCACACAACACAATGCCACAGATGTCTCAAGTTTTAAAGGAGTGTGTAATTGGGATGACGACTGCCAGAATGTCAACCAGAGCTGTTGCCAGAGAATTTAATGTTAATTTCTCTACCATAAGCCGCTTCCAATGTCATTTTAGAGAATTTGGCAGTAGGTCGTCACAACCTCAGACCACGTGTATGGCGTCGTGTGGGCAAGCGGTTTGGTGATGTCAACTTTATGACCAGAGTGCCCCATGGTGGCGGTGGGGTTATGGTATGGGCAGGCATAAGCGAAGACAATGAAGACATTTGCATTTAATCGATGGCTAGGTAATGTTAGGCTCCGTCTTTTTATCTTGTTAAATAAATAGTTAGCAACTGCGACCCAAACTGGCCATTGTTTTATTAGAAAAAATATGTCTCTTTATAATGTCTACTTACAGTTGAAGTCAGAAGTTTACATACATTTAGGTTGGAGTCATTAAAACTTGTTTTTCAACCACTACACAAATTTCTTGTTAACAAACTATAGTTTTGGCAAGTCGGTTAACACATCTACTTTGTGCATGGGTAACAGTATAACTTTAGTCCGTCCCCTCGCCCATACCCGGGCGCGAACCAGGGACCCTCTGCACATAGACAACAGTCACCCACGAAGCATTGTTACCCATCGCTTCACAAAAGCCGTGGCCCTTGCAGAGCAAGGGGAACCACTACTTCAAGGTCTCAAAGCGAGTGACGTCACCGATTGAAATGCTCTTAGCGCGCACCACCGCTAACTAGTTAGCCATTTCACATCCATTACACATGAACACAAGTCATTTTTTTAACAATTGTTCACAGACAGATTATTTCACTTATAATTCCCTGTATCTCAATTCCAGTGGGTCAGAAGTTTACATACACTAAGTTGACGGTGCCTTTAAACAGCTTGGAAAATTCCAGAAAATGATTTCATGGCTTCAGAAGCTTCTGATAGGCTAATTGACACAATTTGAGTCAATTGGAGGTGTACCTGTGGATGTATTTTAAGGCCTACCTTCAAACTCAGTGCCTCTTTGCTTGACATCATGGGAAAATCAAAAGAAATCAGCCAAGACCTCAGAAAATAAATTGTAGACCTCCACAGGTATGGTTCATCCTTGGGAGCAATTTCCAAACGCCTGAAGGTACCACGTTCTTCTGCACAAACAATAGTACGCAAGTATAAACACCATGGGACCAGGCACCCGTCATACCACTCAGGAAGGAGACGTGTTCTGTCTGCTAGACATGAATGTACCTTGGTGCGAAAAGTGCAAATCAATCCCAGAACAACAGCAAAGGACCTTGTGAAGATGCTGGAGGAAATAGGTACAAAAGCATCTATATCCACAGTAAAATGAGTTCTATATCGACATAACCTGAAAGGCCACTTAGCAAGGAAGAAGCCACTGCTCCAAAACCGCCATAAAAAAAGCCAGACTACGGTTTGCAACTGCACATGTGGACAAAGATTGTACTTTTTGGAGAAATGTCCTCTGGTCTGATGAAACAAAAATAGAACTGTTTGACCATAATGACCATCATTATGTTTGGAGGGAAATGGGGAGGCTTGCAAGCCAAAGAACACCATCCCAACCGTGAAGCACGGGAGTGGCAGCATCATGTTGTGGGGGTGCTTTGCTGTAGGAGGGACTGGTGCACTTCACAAAATAGATGGCATCATGAGGATGGAAAAGTATGTGGATATATTGAAGCAACATCTCAAGACATCAGGCAGGAAGTTAAAGCTTGGTCGCAAATGGGTCTTCCAAATGGACAATGACCACAAGCATACTTCCAAAGTTGTGGTAAAATCACTTAAGGCCATCAAAGTCAAGGTATTGGAGTGGCCATCACAAAGCCCTCACCCTATAGAAATTTGTGGGCAGAACTGAAAACCTGTGTGCAAGCAAAGAGGCCTACAAACCTGACTCCGTTACACTAGCTCTGTCAGGAGGAATGGGCCAAAATTCGCCCAACTCATAGTTGGAAGCTTGTGGAAGGCTACCCAAAACGTTTGACCCAAGTCAAACAATTTAAAGGCAATGCTACCAAATATTAATTGAGTGTATGTAAACTTCTGACCCACTGGGAATGTGATGAAAGAAATAAAAGCTGAAATAAATCACTCTCTCTACTATTATTCTGACATTTCACATTCTAAAAATAAAGTGGTGATCCTAACTGACCTAATACAGAGAATTTTTACTAGGATGGATTAAATGTCAGGAATTGTGAAAAACTGAGTTTAAATGTATTTGGCTAGGTGTATGTAAACTTCCGACTTCAATTTAGTATTTTAACTTATTAAAACAAAAGAGAAATAATATTTGACCAGCCTTTGCTGCTTTACTTACAGATGTGCATAATATGCTGCGACCCTAGTCAAAAAGTATTTAATAACTCTAAATAACAAAAACATAGCTATAGGTTGTTGCAACATTTAAACCTCAAACATGTTTTTCATTTAAAAAAAATTTGCACTGCATGGATCACTGGTACGGTTGAATGCAGCATTGCTGTTTGGCGCACTCAAAACTTTTTACTAGCCTAGCTAGGACTGTGGCATGTGTCTATACACTTTCCCTCCACTGCACGCTTAAACGGGACCCACGAAATCAGCGCAATTGAAGTTGAATTCACTGATGCGAGTGCTGTAATTTTGTGGGTCCCATTGGTGACTCAACTGTTGACTTTATACTTACGAATGTGTCCTATTTGGCCCACGAGCCCTGTGTTTGACACGTGCGCTAGCCAATTAGCCACGTTATGTCTGACTTGTGATCATTGCCCTTGCTGGTTTAATTGTTTTGACATTCCCAGCCTTAGTTGGTTGTCCGTTTTTGTTCAAAATATTGAGTAATTGAAACTGAAACAATGCATCTTGAATGGGTTGTGGCAGCAAACAACGTACCAGGCCAGCTGTGATTTGCAACCTGATCGCAAGAAATGCATTGGTGAATTATATTAATTGTGCATTGAACTGCATTTATCCATTGTGCCAACAATGCATTACTGTACTGTATGTCATGGAATTTTCAGTCAAATATAACTTATTTTTAAAACATCGTATAAAGTTGATTTTGAAGTATAAACTGGGAATTTGATATCTGGACTGATATTATGTCTGTTTGTTTCATATCTGCAAAGTAGTTAAAATGCTGTCAGATCCACTTTAAGCAATAAGACACAAGAGGCAGTGGCCATTTACCTGTGACTGTATACATGATATAGCACTGTCTAGTGTGCTTTATTGCTTTTCTGAAACTGTTAACATGTTAAAATGACAATGATTTACATATTTTCATTAAAATGTTATTTTGATAAGTCAATTCATACAATGTCATTCTTTCACCAGAAGATATCCACTTAATTTTCGAACGCTTTTAAAACACGGAGGACAAATGCGGAAACTATGGATACAACCTTGTCCATGCTCGGTATTATCATAATTTATTTGCGAGCCACTAGAAATCCCTACATTAGCATGTTTCTGTTAACCGAAACATCCTGACAAAATACAACATATTACTGCCCTTACACAGTACCCAAACCGTCCGTGCACAAATTGATTTTGCCCCTCCCCCCCACACCAAACGCAATCACGACATGCAGGTTAAAATATAAAAACAAACTCTGAACCAATTATATTAATTTGGGAACAGGTCAAAAAGCATTAAACATTTGTGTCAATTTAGCTAGCTAGCTTGCAGTTGGTAGCTAATTTGTCCTATTTAGCTAGCTTGCAGTTGGTAGCTAATTTGTCCTATTTAGCTAGTTTGCTGTTGCTAGCTAATTTGTCCTGGGATATAAATGTTGAGTTGTTATTTTACCTAAAATGCACAAGGTCCTCTACTCCGACAATTAATCAACACATAAAACGGTCACCGGAATCGTTTCTAGTCTACTCTCCTCCTTTCAGGCATTTTCTTCTTTGGACTTTCTATGGCAATTGGCATCTAACTTTCATAGTTACCACAACACGACCGAACTCAGTTCATCTTTCAATCACCCACGTGGGCATAACCAATGAGGAGATGGCATGTGGGTATCTGCTTCTATAAACCAATGAGGACATGGGAGAGGCAGGACTTGCACCATGATCAGCGTCACAAATAGAACTGACTTATATTTTAGCCCTTGGCAACGCAGAGCAATGACATGTATGTTTACATTTATTTTGCAACACTGGCGCATGCGACTGGAGCGGTCTGGTCAGCATGTTATGTGCCTGGACCTAAACTAAACTGCCGAGAAAATACCCGATTCAAATGGTTGCCCAATCAGGCAGGCAACAGTAGATGCAAGGCATTTGAGCAGTTATTCAAATTGCCTACACAGCCAATCGCCAAATAATGCTTTTGGGAACGGGTAGAAAAAGTTATCAATCTAGAGGCAAAAAGGACATTGTGGTAGTTTAATTCCAAATGCCAAAAAGTACAAAAGGAAAGTTGAAAATATAGAGAAGTGAGGGCCAGAAAAGTAATGTTCGGAAAAGATTTGGTGAAGTGGTAAAAGAGGATGATAGCAGTGCTGGCTATGTTATGTGTGATGATTGTGAGGCTTGATACAAATTCGACAGTCTCAAGATAGGACTTCAAATAGGTCTATGGCATGTCAAGTGAACTGTAGCCTACTGTTTGCATGGGTTAAATGGAATCTGAAATCTGGACTTTGACTAACCAGAATAACCTAATGTTTTTTTGGCAAACTCCAAAGTCCTCTGAAAATACTAGTCCCGTGCGAATCAACGTCCCTGTGTTTTGAGTTTGACAGGTGTTCAGCAATAAAAAATATTTGATTGATAAATTGAACAAAGTGTTGCGCATAGCCTATATATGAAGGGCCTACATGTGTGGACGTTCACAGTGAATGCTTTTATTTAAACGTTTTGTGCGAATGGAATGAACATCGCCAAATACATATTTTGCGCCTCTGGAATGACGGACATTCTGGGGTAATACAGTACATACCTAACCAACGTTCTCTGGTAATACTAGTCCCGTGCAAATTGAGCTATAACCTTAATAATAACTCCTGCAGAATTAAGCCTTTCTTGCAGAAAAATTAGACACCAAATGTAGGCAAAAATTGGACTTGGGAACAGGAGTGGAGAAATATGATTTATTTCTTTATTTAACTAGGCAAGTCAGTTTAAGAACAAATTCTTATTTACAACGACGGCCTACCAAAACGGATAAGGCCTACTGCGGGGACATGGGCCTGGGATTAAAAATAAATACAATATAAATATACGACAAAATACACATCACAACTAGAGAGACAACACAACACTTACATGAATATAGACCTAAGACAACAACATAGCAAGGCAGCAACACAATGACAACACAGCATGGTAGCAATACAACATAACAACAACATGGTAGCAACACAACAACTAGACTGAAGCATTCATTTTATAGATATATTACATTGAATCTAATCGATAATCTATCGATACAAACTACATGTATATAATTACAGACAACTCGACTAACATATAGCCTACGAAAATCTCGGAAATTATAAGCAGAAACATATCTAAATCAGGCAACAACAAAAAAATCCTGCACCCCTTTCACAAACTTGTTCTGCAGTCTTTGACTGTAGCCTATAGCGCATTTTCTATATTTGCAGGTTAGGGCTGGGTGCCGGACTCAGATTTTCACTTTATTACATACGGTTGTGGTTGTGGATGGGTTTTTAGCAATTGTGGACGGGTGCGTGTGAACAAACAGCTGACCCTCGCACCACTATTACATAGGCTATTCCCTGCACTTTACAGCATAGACTATAGTTTTGTACCCACTTGAAAACAATAATATAATTATTCATTATACTGTGTTGTTGTAGACTAAGAAGGATTGTTCCTAGAAACATGGGAGCTTTTCCGGCGCAGCCTCGAGAGCGCACATATGATTTCGTTGTCTGATAAACTTCTTTTTTTCTTTCGCTGTGTAAATGTACTGAATATATTCACTGCAGTATTACGCCTATCATTGAGCTTATAAATTATTGTCTAATATGCTTATGCTTTTACTTAGGCTATAGGTTAAATCTCAATCCGGTATATGTTCTGTTGCACAATTAAGCACCTGGCTTCTCCACTGCCACGGTTATTCCTCTTAAATCTTGTGGAGTCCCAGGAAAAGCCAGATTACAAAAGCTTGTTGGACACTTAATTCAAACGTTTTTCTTTAGCCTACTAATAGTCTATTGGAGGAGAGATGCACGCTTGCTCTTGCTTGCTGAATGTAATATAGGCTACAGTACTAAGAACGGGCGGGGTTTTGGAAAGGAGAAGCCCACATTTTCCTATAGTAGACCTATCTTAACACTGGGATACATCCTGACGAAATAAACCATAAGAGTGGCCTGCTAAGGTATCTTGCTTGTTCTTATAAACTGTTGAGAATAAACCCAAACTGATCCAAATGGTTGCATAGTCAGGCCTAGGCTGTAGGTCTATGCAGTTATTTCGGCATGAAACTAAATAGGACATTTGAGCGGTTAAAATGCGCCTACTTCATTGTAGTTAACAACCTATGGACAATTGTGTATTCCCTTGATAACAATAATACATTCATTGTTGCACTGTGTTGTCGTAGTCCAGGTATAATAATTGTCTGGTTTAAAAACGTAGACCTATGCCTAATCAAAAGTGGAACTTTGCGTGCCCGGGGACCACAGAGCGCAGCCTGGAGGAACGCAGTACAGATTTGCCATTTCTTCATCTGTTCACTTTATTTTCTTGCACTTTGACGGGTAAATATTTACCTTATAGTTCTAATATTTAGCGAATAGCCTAATATCTAGCTTCTTACCTCGGCTACACATCACAAGCCTCTCTCTTCCAGCGGTTCCTGTGCAGTTGTTCCTGTGCGCAACAGGAACAACTGCAACAGGCTATAGGCTACAAACCCTTTCCGCAATAGGCCATTCCTCTTATTGTGAAATCCCAGGAAAGCTATAGGCTGCAAAAGGTAGAGGCCATTTATTTTTATACTAACCTAATAGCCTATTCGGGGAAAGAACCAAGCTTGTTTTGACTAATTGCCGAATGTAAAACAGGCCTACAACATAGAAAAATCAATTTCGGGGAGTTCATTGGTGTGATCACTTTTACCGGTTATGATAACATTGTTGCACTGATGCATCACAAATAGTTGCACAGGACATAGCCTAGATGAGCACAGTGAAAAATACCCAAAGGAATAGACAACCAATGGAAAAATGGAAATCACTTGTAAACCACTTGAGCAATGAGGCAATGACATGCCGTAAAACATGTGCAGGCTAAAGGGCGTTTGTTGTTGAATTGCTACATTTAAATACAAGTTACTACATTATTTTTCATTAGGGCTACATGTACATTGAATTATTATTTGCAGTTGTCACTATGACAATGAACACACCCTGAAAACACTGAATGGTCTGAACCGGTATCTGTGCCTTAGTGACATCATAAATTGTCTTGTGGTACCACCTTATTTATTAATAGGCAGTGCAATAGGATATGTTGATCAGTTGATTGATAGGTGCAGGACTGTAGGAAGATAAACTTTCCAGTGGATGCTCACCAACGTTTTATAGTTTTGTAGCCTAGTTGATCATTATAGTTATCGTTATAGGCTTGGTGGATGGCCCTTATCTCTTACACAACACAACTAACGTAATTATCACAACATGTTGTTGTAACGCTGTTGTAACGAATACTCATGGATAAAAAGGTGTAGATTCACACGCAGAGCGAGGCAGGTGTTAATTTCGCCTTCGCAGAAGGCAGGAATCGTGGTCACAGGCAGGCAATGGTCATACACAGGTAGGCAATGGTCATACACAGGTAGGCAAACAGGCAGGTGAATCAAAACCAGGACTGAAGGCTATAACTGGTTCTTACAAACGAGCTAGGAAAAGGCTTAGTAGAGTCAAAACTAACAATACCTCACAAAGGCACAAACAGAAAGAACTGAACTAAATAAGGAGCTGATGAGACCAGGAATGTAACTAACACAGGTGAAATCAATGAACAAAAATTAAAGACAAGGCTTCGTTGAAGAACACAACAAAACAGAACGCAAGGTTGACTAAGAAAATAAATACAGAACCTTACACTTGCAGGTCTAGCACCTTTAGCGAACTTGAATGAAATACAATTACACTTACACGTTTTTACTTGACTTTTACACTCTATAAATGGAATCGTTCAAATAATTTACTCCAGCAAATTTACCGCGGGTGTACTGCTGTACGTAAGTAAAGCGGAAGTCGAATCCATCACGTCACACCGTTGTTTGGCTTTGCCCATAGCAACATTCGAAAATGAGGTGGATAGTCCAGACAAATTTGGTTGTTAGTGATTTTGTTCATGTTGCTACAGACACGACCCTAGGCATTAATTATGTTGGCATAGTTGCTATGCAAAAGGACTGCTCTTCAGATCTAAACAAAATGGTTGCTATGCAAGGCTGGAAAACATGTCTTGTTATTTGCTAGCTAGCTAGGCAACTGCAGCTAACTCATTCACTCACGTCAAACTTTTAACCTGGAATGACATTACACTTGCTGCATTTTCGTTTTTTTGAGCTTCTTTTCTGTTGGTATTTACTTGGATTTGATTTCGACTAGCTCAGAAAAAAAAGTTGTCTGGGCACGATTCACTCTATGTATAGTACTCGCTACAGAAATCGAAATTCAAAAGTGAAACATAGTTTCCGAGGCAGGCAGGCAGACAGCTAAACGGCTAATATTAACCATGCTGTATCAAACCAAATGCTAAGCTGGAAGCAAGGGGAAATCATGTGAGTGTTGAGATAAATACAAGAGATGATTCGGACAGTAAAATTACCATGATATTTTTATGGAGGCGCAGTGTTCATTTTCAGATGGAACTGTTAGCAAGCATAGGAGTGTCTGTGGTGATGACCTATACAGCACGCCTTGGAACGCTGATCGTCCAATTCATCCAGGATCCAAACAAGCAGTTTTATAATAGACAATTTACACATGGCTGCTCATTAATAAAACTTGCCATCCTTTAGGTCGTTATCTAGCAACGCACTACTACTACTACTTTTACAAATGCACTGTCCAGCCATGCAATTTATGAACTTGATCTCCACTGTAAAAAGCATCTAGACATTATCTCTGACATTTGCAACATTGTTCAAAAGTGAAACATTGTTGGAAGTCGGGAGGAGACAGAGAGACAGCTTTTCACAGTCAGTCGAAATCGTGAATCAGCATACTTTTTATGGATATATACAAAGACATTTCAATAGAAAAAAAGGCGAAACAAAATGCAGCTGGTTTGCTGTCTTTCCAGCTTCAGTCTGAAGTGATTGTGTTAGCTGTGTTGTTGGCACTAACAGGGGGGAAGTTCATAGCAACCATTTTTTGTTTACCATAGCAACCAACAAAGTTCTGGAACTATCTACCAGCCTTGGTTAGTTTTGCTTTACATGGCATTCAATATGAATAGAACTAACGACCAGAGAATACCTACGATTGCACTGGACAACAAGTGTTAGTGAATGTAGAATCACGTTTTGTTGAAAAATATATAGTTTGAGAAAGAATCTAGCTTTTTAAAGCTGGTAGCCCGTTGTGATAAAAATGCCATATCACATGTCCTCTCATGTATTATTGCTTAATTAATATGTTCATGATTAAAGTGTTATATCATATATTCTACATCACACAGAAACAGTCATATTTCTCCAGACGTGTTTGGCTGGGCAAGGTCGAAAACACACACTTGGTAAATCAGGTCATACAGAGATTAAATTCATTATTCATATAACCCCAAATGCTGTGTCTGAACACTGGAGGTGACTGCTGAACTTATGGGCCATTTGTCTTCTTGTTGAGGCATTAAAGCATATTACCATATGATTGTAATTTCACACAATGTCAGGAGCCAACCAAGAGCGACAGCAGAGACAAGATAAGAATCCGCCTTACCCTTTTAAGGAAGATTTCAAACAGGCTGATCTGACAATACGGCTATGCTATTTTGCTTATCACTATTTAAATTGCCTACAGCCGAACTATGCATTGCCAGTTAGACATAAATTGTCTTTCCAAAATGTGGCTTGCAAATGTGCCAGCAAAAATTGCAGGTGCTGTTTGCTATTTGTGGTCCTGTTATTGATACTTTGCTGTGAATGGACAGTGTGCCTAAAGGGGCAGGTAGTGTGTCAGCCATGTGGATCCATATTGGAAATAATTTCTTTACTTGTTTCCTCAAGCTCTCTGCCCACCAACAATAGACCTATGGCTATTCAGAGCTGAGACCGATTGCCTTCGCACTCATGTATTTGGGCACATTCAATATAAAAGCAAACACGTCTCTTTTATAAACTTTGTCAGGTTACTAAGAGTGTCTGAAAATGTAATAAGAATTGAAGGTGAAAACCCTACAGAGGATGAGAGTGTGTAAGCAGTGTGTACATTGGAAAAGTTAGCTTTTTTGCCAGATATCTATAGAGAACTGACTGTGCAGTAGGAAGTGGAGACAAAGCATTTTTGATGAGAGAATTAGACATGCTTAGGTTGTTTTTTGAGTGTGTGTGTGTCTTTCTTTCTTTCTTCCCCCACAATAATTCCTAAAAGCACACTCCAAGCAGATTATTTCGTGAAAAAGAAGCTACTGCAGTTATCGTCTAAACACAACTATATGCATACAAATATATACATGCACAGCATCCTTGATAGCCCTAAAACAACATTATTTTGAATATTATCAATGAAATCATAGAGTCTCCTCTACATCCTTCCTCTCCAATAACCTCCTTCCACTAATTTACTGTAGGCCCAGTCGTAGTGGACTGCACTCTCCACTGTGCATGTTCATGTATGATGTACTAACTGCAGACACAATGTTGCAGTAAATAACGGCTAAACGCTGATCAGATTGAAAAGAAGCCTTTTAACGATGCGTGCCATCACACAACACGGGCAGCTATATTTCTATATAACGTATGACATCTTTGTCACAGAGCACTTTAAAGTTCCATGGATAAAGCCAGTAAAAGCATGCCTATGGTGACAGTAGTCCCGGAAATAAAACTACTTTAGAGACCTTGAGAGGGAGAGCAGGGTGGAGTGGAAAAGAGTGACCCATTCTATCCTCAGGCCATCACAGACGGCTATCTCATGGCATGTGTGTGTTCCAAGGGGAAACTTCCTGACATTTCTGACAGTGTCATCTATATTTACTAGAGGACATTGTCCCATCATAGTTCCCCCCTCATACCCCTCAAATGTCCCTAAAGCAATCTTTCTTGAAAAGCTTTATTGTATACTTAGTTACATTGTATTATGAGGATGTCTCTGGAAGTTGGTCCTTTTGATGTTTTAACAGTGACACCCATGGAGAAATGCATATCTAAAGACATGCCAAACCCTGAGCCTGTGCTATTTTTACAGAATGTAGATTTATCAAAACATATTCATGTCTGAGTACACTTGTACCTCACATGCAAATATCAAATTCAGAGAAAACAATGGTGTCCTCTGTTATTTATTTTTATAGCAACACATATAAAATGCATTGTTATTCAAAGGGCTTTCCAAGGTTAATTCTGCATAGATTTGGAAACTAAATAAATTCAAGTCAATTGTGTATCGGCCTGCAATGTAGCCCGGGGTGCATACTGTCTTGTGTGCAGTGATTATAAACATTATTATGAATCCTGTTGTTTTAGTAAAGGCTCTAATCAACAGAATGCACAGTGGGTGTATAAAGGTTTGTCACTGAAGCTGATCAAGACAATGACAGGGGAATGAACACAGTTTTTGAAAGCCTCTCCCCCTCTCTTTCCCTCTCTCTTTTCATCTAGGACGCCAGCTATGATCGGCTGCTCCTTTGTGGTGGACAGAGAATACTTTAGTGAGATTGGCCTCCTTGATCCTGGCATGGAAGTCTATGGAGGCGAAAACATTGAGCTTGGCATGCGGGTGAGTACAACAACACATTCATTCTGCTTATCAAATTCCTTTCCTATTTTCAAATGGAGACATTTATTTTTGAGAAGTTACAACATGAAGGTATTACATCATAACCACACAAAAAAAGTAGTTAGAAATGCCATTAGAAAAGTTGGGGTTGTTTATGAGTCTATTCTGCTAAAGCTAGTGGGTTTGGGTTCTGATTGCTGGGTGGAAAGGAAAGGCTAGTGTTCTGTAACACAATAGCAGTCATTTCAAATCCAATATTAGGTACAGTAGCGCCGGATCACTTAAGTCACTGGTGAAAATATTTATGAAATATATTTTCCCGTCTTTGGAATGGCTCATGATTAAGTTTCCTTATTTTTTTTTAGGCTTAAGGGTTACAGCTTAAGATTCAATACCCAGAGGCATCAACAGAGAGATGTTTAAACTCTGCAAAGTCAGAAAGTTTCTCAGATGGGAGGGAAACCCTTAATGCAAATAAATATTCAGTCAACCCAAAGGCCTTAAAGCCCTATACTGAAAATGTAGAAATCTTTGCAGCTGATTTTAGTTGAATTTAATGCTTCATGTGAGCGGCGGCTTGGTTGAAGAATTGGTAGCGTTTAAATTCAGAAAATGTTTCTCCTCAGCCAAGTGGAAGCACTCTGAATCTAAACTCACTCTCTTCTTATTGAAATGAGAAATGCTTGAAAGATCCTTCTTCGTTTAATGTCATCACTTCCATTTCAAAATCTTCAGAATGCTTGAATGGTGCTTCAGAAGGGTATCTGTAGCCTTTGAAAACTGACCCCAGAGGTGAGAGGATAGATCCTGGTTGGTTTATTGATAACTCAACCCCTCAGATGAACCTGAAGGCAGTGTTATAGTAGCTAATGACTGTCTCAGAGTCCTCATCATTCCAAGTGGACTAGCATAACATATCCTCATCAATAGCAAGGTTTCCCCCCCAAATAGTAAGAGGCATTCAGACAATAATATGTTCTCCATGTCTCATTATGCAGTAACTGTTTGTTTTAGGTTTAATTCCAGTGAACAGTCACCTTCCTCATTGCTCCTAATGGTTATTTCAGTATTCGGTGTGCCATCCCGAATTTCAGTCTTCAAGGTTAACTGTGTTGTGTTATTCACCGGACCTGTCTTTGCGCAGCAAACCATGCCACAGGGTGGGTTCATAGGGTAGGAGATTCATTCAGACAAGGCCACTAAGTAGAGTGCTATAACAAACCCACTAGAGTGTGTGTTCTATACGGATGTACTCCACTTTCTTATTCTGCTCAGTTGGATGACTTGTGTCAGGTCTGACATTTGCACTGTGCTAACATAAAGTAATTGCACTCTCCTTGAGTCATGTAATAATAACTTAACACCAATGTCACAAACATCGGCATAACAGTCTCTCTTTGTCTTTCACCATAAAACTTACACAAACAGTATTTTTATTTCAAACCTTTTCTTTAGTTCTGGTATTGTGTGAAGAAAATAAAATACATTATCATTAAACAAACAGGATATTGAGATAATATACAGTTGAAGTCGGAAGTTTACATATACCTTAGCCAAATACATTTAAACTCCGCTTTTCACAATTCCTGACATTTAATCCAACTAAAGACCCTGTTTTAGGTCAGTTAGGATCACCACTTTATTTTAAGAATGTGAAATGTCAGAATAATAGTAGAGAGAATGATTTGTTTAAGCTTTTATTTCTTTCATCACATTCCCAGTGGGTCAGAAGTTTACATACACTCAATTAGTATTTGGTAGCATTGCCTTTAAATTGTTTAACTTGGGACAAACGTTTTGGGTAGCCTTCCACAGCCTTTCTACAATAAGTTGGGTGAATTTTGGCCCATTACACCTGATAGAGCTGGTGTAACTGAGTCAGGTTTGTAGGCCTCCTTGCTCGCACATGCTTTTCAGTTCTGCCCACACATTTTCTATAAGATTGAGGTCAGGGCTTTGTGGTGGTCATTAAAATACCTTGACTTTGTTGTCTTTAAGACATTTTGCCACAACTTTGGAAGTATGCTTAGGGTCATTGTCCATTTGGAAGACCCATTTGCGACCAAGCTTTAACTTCCTGCCTGATGTCTAGAAATGTTGCTTCAATGTATCCACATAACTGTCCTTCCTCATGATGCCATCTGTTTTGTGAAGTGCACCAGACCCTCCTGCAGCAAAACATCCCCACAACATAAGCCTGCTACCCCCGTGCTTCATGGTTGGGATGGTGTTCTTCAGCTTGCAAGCGTCCCCCTTTTTCCTCCAAACAGTTCTATTTTTGTTTCATCAGACCAGAGGACATTTCTCCAAAAAGTATGATCTTTGTCCCCATATGCAGTTGCAAACCGTAGTTTGGCTTTTTCATGGCGGTTTTGGAGCAGTGGCTTCAAAGTGCTGAGCGGCCTTTCAGATTATGTCAATATAGGACTTGTTTTACTGTGGATATAGATACTTTTGTACTGGTTTCCTCCAGCATCTTCACAAGGTCCTTTGCTGTTGTTCTGGGAAGGATTTGCACTTTTCGCACCAAAGTACGTTCATCTCTAGGAGACAGAGGGTCTCCATCCTGAACAGTATGATGGCTACGTGGTCCCATGGTGTTTATACTTGCGTACTATTGTTTGTACAGATGAACGTGGTACCTTCAGGCGTTTGGAAATTGCTCCCAAGGGTGAACCAGACTTGTGGAGGTCTACAATTCTTTTCCTGAGGTCTTGGCTGATTTCTTTTGATTTTTCCCATGATGTCAAGCAAAGAGGCACTGAGTTTGAAGGTAGGCCTTGAAATATATCCACAGGTACACCTCCAATTGACTCAAATGATGTCAATTAGCCTATCAGAAGCTTCTAAAGCCATGACATATTTTATGTACATTTCCAAGCTGTTTAAAGGCACAGTCAATTTAGTGTATGTCAACATCTGACCTACTGGAATTGTGATACAGTGAATTGTAAGTGAAATAATCTGTCTGTAAACAATTGTTGGAAAAATTACTTGTGTCATGCACAAAGTATCTTTCCTAACCGACTTGCCAAAACTTTAGTATGTTAACAAGAAATTTGTGGAGTTGTTGAAAAATTAGTTTTAATAACCTTTAGCGGGATCATTTTCGTCTACATCCGGTGATTTGCAGAGCACCAAATTCAAATTAAATTACTAAAAATATTTAATTTTCATGAAATCACAAGTGAAATACACCAAAACACAGCTTAACTTGTTGTTAATCCAGTTGGCATGTCAGATTTCAAAAAGGCTTTACGGTGAAAGCAAGCCATGTGATTATGTGAGGACAGCTCTCAGCAGACAAAACATTAGAAACAGCTAGCAGCAAAGTAGATTGGTCACGAAAGTCAGAAAAGCAATAAAATGAATCACTTACCTTTCATGATCTTCATATGTTTGCACTCACGAGACTCCCAGTTACACAATAAATGTTTGTTTAGTTCGATAAAGATTCTCTTTATATTCAAAAACCTCCATTTGGTTGACGCGTTTTGTTCAGTGATCCACAAGCTCGTGCGGTCACGACGTGCAAACGAAAACTCAAAATAGTATCAGTAAAGTTCGTAGAAACATGTCAAACATTTTATATAATTAATCCTCAGATTGTTTTTACAATAAATAATCGATAATATTTCAACCGGACGGTAGCCTTTTCAATAGAAGAGAAATGAAAGGTCTCGCTCCCGACGCCCGAGCGCACAAATCTGAGGACAACTGGCTATCCACTGACGCAATGTGATCATTCTCGCTCATTTTTCAGAATAAAAGCCTGAAACTATTTCTAAAGACTGTTCACTGTGGAAGCCATAGGGAAAGGAATCTGGTTGATATCCCTTTAAATGGAGGATAGGCTTGCAATGGAAATGAGTAGTTTCAGAAAAACAGCACTTTCTGGATGAATTTTCCTCAGGTTTTCGCCTGCCATATCAGTTCTGTTATACTCACAGACAATATTTTGACAGTTTTGGAAACTTTAGAGTGTTTTCTATCTATATATGCATATTCTAGTTTCTGGGCCTGAAAAATAGGTAGTTTACTTTGGGCACGTTTTTCATCCAAACATCAAAATACTGCCCCCTAGCCTAAAGAGGTTTTAATGACTCCAACCTAAGTGTATGTAAACTTCCGACTTCAACTGTATACCTGCATGTACAGTATCAGTCAAAAGTTTGGACACACCAACTCATTCTAGGGTTTTTCTTTATTTTTACTATTTTCTACATTGTATTGAAGAGATCAAAATTCTGAAATGACACATGGAATCATGTTGTACCCAAAAAAGTGTTAAACAAATACAAATACATATATATATTTGAGATTTTTCAAAGTAGCCACGCTTTGCCTTGATGGCAGCTTTGCACGCACTTGGTATTCTCTCAACCAGTTTCATGAGGTAGTCACATTGGTTGCCATGGTGCCGACAGAGATGGCCACCTCGCTTCGTGTTCCTAGGAAACTATGCAGTTTTTTGTTTTTTTTACGTGTTATTTCTTACATTAGTACCCCAGGTCACCTTAGGTTTCATTACATACAGTCGAGAAGAACTACTGAATATAAGATCAGCGTCAACTCACCATCAGTACAACCAAGAATATGATTTTCGCGAAGCGGATTCTGTGTTCTGCCTTTCAACCAGGACAACGGAATGGATCCCAGCCGGCGACCCAAAAAAACGACTCCTTAAAAGAGGGAAACGAGGCGGTCTTCTGGTCAGACTCCGGAGACGGGCACATCGTGCACCACTCCCTAGCATTCTTCTCGCCAATGTCCAGTCTCTTAAAAACAAGGTTGGGACAGAGGGACATCAGAGACTGTAACGTTCTTTGCTTCACGGAAACATGGCTCACTGGAGAGACGCTATCGGAGGCGGTGCAGCCAGCGGGTTTCTCCACCATCGCGCCGACAGAAACAAACATCTTTCTGGTAAGAAGAGGGGCGGGGGCGTATGCCTTATGGCTAACGAGACGTGGTGTGATCACAGAAACATACAGGAACTCAAATCCTTCTGTTCACCTGATTTAGAATTCCTCACAATCAAATGTCGACCGCATTATCTACCAAGAGAATTCTCTTCAATTATAATCACAGCCGTATATATTCCCCCCCAAGCAGACACATCGATGGCTCTGAACGAACTTTATTTGACTCTTTGCAAACTGGAATCCATACATCCTGAGGCTGCATTCATTATAGCTGGGGATTTTAACAAGGCTAGTCTGAAAACAAGACTCCCTAAATTGTATCAGCATATTGATTGCGCAACCAGGGCTGGAAAAACCTTGGATCATTGTTATTCTAACTTCCGCGACGCATATAACTCCCTGCCCCGCCCTCCTTTCTGAAAAGCTGACCATGACTCCATTTTGCTGATCCCTGCCTACAGACAGAAACTAAAACAAGAAGCTCCCACGCTGAGATCTGTCCAACGCTGGTCCGACCAAGCTGATTCCACACTCCAAGACTGCTTCCATCACGTGGACTGGGATATGTTTCGTATTGCGTCAGATAACAACATTGACGAAAATGCTGATTCGGTGTGCGAGTTCATTAGAACGTGCGTTGAAGATGTCGTTCCCATAGCAACATTCCCTAACCAGAAACCGTGGATTGATGGCAGCATTCGCGTGAAACTGAAAGCGCGAACCACTGCTTTTAATCAGGGCAAGGTGACTGGTAACATGACCGAATACAAACAGTGCAGCTATTCCCTCCGCAAGGCTATCAAACAAGCTAAGCGTCAGTATAGAGACAAAGTAGAATCTCAATTCAACGGCTCAGACACAAGAGGTATGTGGCAGGGTCTACAGTCAATCACGGACTACAAGAAGAAAACCAGCCCAGTCACGGACCAGGATGTCTTGCTCCCAGGCAGACTAAATAACTTTTTTGCCCGCTTTGAGGACAATACAGTGCCACTGACACGGCCTGCAACGAAAACATGCGGACTCTCCTTCACTGCAGCCGAGGTGAGTAAAACATTTAAACGTGTTAACCCTCGCAAGGCTGCAGGCCCAGACGGCATCCCCAGCCGCGCCCTCAGAGCATGCGCAGACCAGCTGTTCCCACATGCTTCAAGAGGGCCACCATTGTTCCTGTTCCCAAGAAAGCTAAGGTAACTGAGCTAAACGATTACCGCCCCGTAGCACTCACTTCTGTCATCATGAAGTGCTTTGAGAGACTAGTCAAGGACCATATCACCTCCACCCTACCTGACACCCTAGACCCACTCCAATTTGCTTACCGCCCAAATAGGTCCACAGACGATGCAATCTCAACCACACTGCACACTGCCCTAACCCATCTGGACAAGAGGAATACCTATGTGAGAATGCTGTTCATCGACTACAGCTCGGCATTCAACACCATAGTACCCTCCAAGCTCGTCATCAAGCTCGAGACCCTGGGTCTCGACCCCGCCCTGTGCAACTGGGTACTGGACTTCCTGACGGGCCGCCCCCAGGTGGTGAGGGTAGGCAACAACATCTCCACCCCGCTGATCCTCAACACTGGGGCCCCACAGGGGTGCGTTCTGAGCCCTCTCCTGTACTCCCTGTTCACCCACGACTGCGTGGCCACGCACGCCTCCAACTCAATCATCAAGTTTGCGGATGACACAACAGTGGTAGGCTTGATTACCAACAACGACGAGACAGCCTACAGGGAGGAGGTGAGGGCGCTCGGAGTGTGGTGTCAGGAAAATAACCTCACACTCAACGTCAACAAAACTAAGGAGATGATTGTGGACTTCAGGAAACAGCAGAGGGAACACCCCCCTATCCACATCGATGGAACAGTAGTGGAGAGGGTAGTAAGTTTTAAGTTCCTCGGCATACACATCACAGACAAACTGAAATGGTCCACTCACACAGACAGCATCGTGAAGAAGGCGCAGCAGCGCCTCTTCAACCTCAGGAGGTTGAAGAAATTCGGCTTGTCACCAAAAGCACTCACAAACTTCTACAGATGCACAATCGAGAGCATCCTGGCGGGCTGTATGACCGCCTGGTACGGCAACTCCTCCGCCCACAACCGTAAGGCTCTCCAGAGGGTAGTGAGGTCTGCACAACGCATCACCGGGGGCAAACTACCTGCCCTCCAGGACACCTACACCACCCGATGTTATAGGAAGGCCATAAATATCATCAAGGACAACAACCACCCGAGCCACTGCCTGTTCACCCCGCTATCATCCAGAAGGCGAGGTCAGTACAGGTGCATCAAAGCTGGGACCGAGAGACTGAAAAACAGCTTCTATCTCAAGGCCATCAGACTGTTAAACAGCCATCACTAACATTGAGTGGCTGCTGCCAACACACTGACTCAACTCCAGCCACTTGAATAATAGGAATTGATGGGAAATTAAGTAAAATATATCACTAGCCACTTTAAAAAATGCTACCTAATATAATGTTTACATACCCTACATTATTCATCTCATATGTATACGTATATACTGTACTCTATATCATCTACTGCATCCTTATGTAATACATGTATCACTAGCCACTTTAACTATGCCACTTTGTTTACATACTCATCTCATATGTATATACTCTACTCGATACCATCTACTGTATCTTGCCTATGCTGCTCTGTACCATCACTCATCCATATATCTTTATGTACATATTCTTTATCCCTTTACACTGTGTATAAGACAGTAGTTTTGGAATTGTTAGTTAGTTTACTTGTTGGTTATTACTGCATTGTCGGAACTAGAAGCACAAGCATTTCGCTACACTCGCATTAACATCTGCTAACCATGTGTATGTGACAAATAACATTTGATTTGATTTGATTTGACATGGAATGCATTTCAATTAACAGGGGTGCCTTGTTAAAAGTTCATTTATGGAATTTCTTTCCTCATTAATGCGTTTGAGCCAATCTGTTGTGTTGCGACAAGGTATGGGTGGTATACAGAAGATAGCCCTATTTGGTAAAAGACCAAGTTCATATTATGGCAAGAACAGCTCAAATAATCAAAGAGAAACGACAGTCGATTATTACTTTAAGACATGAAGGTCAGTCAATATGGAACATTTAAAGAACTTTGCATTCGCAAGAACCATCAAGCGCTTTGAGGAAACTGGCTCTCATGAGGACCGCAACAGGAAAGGAAGACCCAGAGTTACCTTTGCTGCAGAAGACAAGTTCAGTAGACTTAACTGCACCTCAGATTGCAGCCCAAATAAATGCTTCACAGAGTTCAAGTAATAGACACATCTCAACGTCAACTGTTCAGAGGAGATTGCATGAATCAGGCCTTCATGGTTGAATATCTGCAAAGAAACCACTACTTATAGAAACCAATAATAAGAAGAGACTTGCTTGGGCCAAGAAACATGAGCAATGGACATTAGACCATTGGAAATCTGTCCATTGGTCTGATGAGTCCAAATTTGAGATTTTTGGTTCCAACCGCCATGTCTTTGTGAGACGCAGAGTAGGTGAACGGATGTTCTCTGCATGTGTGGTTCCCACCGTGAAGCATGGAGGAGGAGGTGTGATGGTGTGGGGGTGCTTTGCTGGTGACACTGTGATTTATTTGGAATTCAAGGCACACTTAACCAGCATGGCTACCACAGCATTCTGCAGCGATACACCATCCCATATGATTTGCACTTAGTCCCACTATCATTTGTTTTTCAAATGGACAATGACACCAAAAATATCTCCAGGCTGTTTAAGGGCTATTTGACCAAGAAGGAGAGTGATGGAGTTCTGCACCAGATGACCTGGCCTCCACAATCACCCAACTTCAACCCAATTGAGATGGTTTGGGATGAGTTTGACCATAGAGTGTAGGAAAAGCAGCCAACAAGTGCTCCGCATATGTGGAAACTCCTTCAAGACTGTTGGAAAAGCATTCCTCATGAAGCTGGTTGAGAGAATGCCAAGAGTGTGCAAAGCTGTCAAAGGCAAAGGGTGGCTACTTCGAAGGATCTCAAATGTATATTATATTTGGATTTGTTTAACACTTTTTTTGGTTACTACGTGATTCTATATGTTTTATTTCATAGTTTTGATGTCTTCCCTATTGTTCTACAATGTAGAACATAGTAAAAATATAGAAAAACTCTTGAATGAGAAGATGTGTCCAGAATTTTTGAATGGTACTGTATATGAATGGCTGAATAACATTCAGCTTTGCTTCACCGCCACACATATTGTATATTCCTTTAATGGAATGGAGATCGGGAGCAATTATGTCTCCAAGGCCTACTCATTGAAACTGGTGAGTGAGAGAGACAGAGAGACAGAGAGAGATGGATGGATGGATGGATGAATGGATATAGAGACAATGAGAGAGAGAAAGGGAGGGAGAGTTGCCATTTGGAATAGGCGTGATTGACAGGAACATGTTTAACAATTAGCCAGGGCAGCTCTCAGTAGCTGCCTGTTGCCCAGGACCATTTCACCACGGGTGTGGATGTAAGGTCAAGTTCACAGCCAAAGGTTGTGTAGTATTGTAATTTACTGTGCATTCTACACTCTTTATAAAATAGTTTTCTGGGCTGGCACCTAGGCACTGGCCTCTTTTAAAGAAGAGAAAGGTTAAGTTAAGATAGAGAGGGAGAGAGATCGAGAAAGAGAGATGTTGAGATGAGCCGGTGCAGGGTTCATATCCCACAGTGGTGTTTTGTGTGATTATGGAGACCTTGAGATAGCAGTAGATGAATAAAACAAGGTCATTGGAGGGAATCAAGATCAGAAGTATAAGATCTTGTTGTATTTTTTCCATGTAAGGTATAGATATGTATTTACACTAGAGAGAAGAGGAGGAAAAGACCGATACAAGAGAGGTAGTCAATGTGTAAAAACAATAAGATACATTGACTATTGACGTTAAAGTAAATTTTTCAGTACATAACCTGGGTATGGGTTTAAAATTACACTCATTTGTAAGTCAGAGTGAACTGCATCAAAAATAAGCTACTTTAATACTAATATTTTATTGGAAGAGCTGCAATGGCATCGATAATCAACAACATTAATATCATGGCTAAATTACCTAAAGTACCTTGATAACACAGTTTGCCAATCTATCTCAGTATGTGTAAAATGTAGGTAATTTAGCCAAGATAGTAATGATGTTGATTATCGATGCCATTGCAGCACTTCCAATAAAATATTAGTATTAAAGTAGTTTATTTTTGATGCAGTTTACATTGACTTACAAATTAGTGTAATTTGAAACCCATACCCAGGTGTCAGACATTAAAATATTGCTTACCTTGAGGCTGAGTTTGCAAAGAGAAAACAATGTCAAGAAGGAATAGAAATTATGAATTCTGCCAGAGGTGTCAATACACATTTATTGCGTCATGGTTTTTCCATCTCTCACTTACAGTTTGCTGATAAAGCATCTCATGAGACCACAACATCGCTCTTCATGTCCCCTCAGGTATATGTAGCTACAGTATACATACAGTGCCAGTCATAAGTTTGGACACGCCCTACTTATTCAAGGGTTTTTCTTTATTTTTTTACCATTTTCTACATTGTAGAATAATAGTGAAGACATCAACACTATGAAATAACACATAAAGGATTCATGTAGTAACCAAAAAAGTGTTAAACAAATAAAAATATGTTTTAGATTTTATATTATTCAAAAGTAGCCACCCTTTGCCTTGATGACAGCTTTGCACATTCTTGGCATTCTCTCAACCAGCTTCATCTGGAAAGCTTTTCCAACATTCTTGAAGGAGTTCCCACATATGCTGAAAACTTGTTGGCTGCTTTTCCTTCACTCTGCGGTCCGATTCATCCCAAACCATCTCAATTGGGTTGAGGTCGGGTGATTGTGGAGACCGGGTCATCTGATGCAGCACTCCATAACTATCCTTCTTGGTCAAATAGCTCTTACACAGCCTGGAGGTGTGTTGGATCATTGTCCTGTTGAAAAACAAATGATTGTCCCACTAAGCGCAAACCAGATGGGATGGCGCATTGCTGCAGAATGCTGTGGTAACCATGCTGGTTAAGTGTGTCTTGATTTCTAAATAAAACACTGACTGTCACCAGCAAAGCACGTACCACACCATCACAACTGCAGTTGAAGAAACTTCTACAATGTGGAAAATGAGTGAGTAGGTGTGTCCAAACTGACTGGTACTGTACATACATACATAAAATATATCTAGGGGTCAAGAGTGACACTGCACGTGTTTGTAAAGGGTTTATCAAGAGTTACAGGGAGTATAAATACCTACTTATGAATTTGTAGATGCAAATCAAATATGTCTGTCTGGAAGACATTTGTTAGTCTGTTACATTAGAAATAAATGTTTAGCAGACATATTCTTTATAGGTTAGTTCCCACCTAAATGGTCTTATAGGTATATAGGCACTATGCGCTCTGCAGGGTTTTCTTCAAGAATTCAGGTTTTACTCAGCCCCAATTTAACTAAACCTTCTGTGAGTGATCCCACCAGGGCACTTCTCTTGGGACAATCCAATTAATTCAACCAACCCAAGCCATTTCACATGTATTTAACAAAAAAATTAAACAATAATTTCCTGAAAGCCCCTCTACCGTATCCACACTGGCTCTGGTTCATCCCTGGCATGTGGTCATAATCTCACTTCAGTTTGAGAGGGAATTTGCTGAATTAAAACTCCAGAAACATCCATACAAATTTGGAAAGGAGACGGACATCGCTCAACTCAGCTGGGTCCTCTCCTACCCAAAAGATAGGATACCCTCCTGCCGCTTCACTTTCAGGGTTTGTTGTTTGGCAGGATATTTTCAGGTACTTGTAGAAAAGGGAGGAAAGGGAATCCAGACAGTAGAAAAGGGAATCCAGACAGTAGAAAAGGGAATCCAGACAGTAGAAAAGGGAATCCAGACAGTAGAAAAGGGAATCCAGACAGTAGAAAAGGGAATCCACACAGTAGAAAAGGGAATCCACACAGTAGAAAAGGGAATCCACACAGTAGAAAAGGGAATCCACACAGTAGAAAAGGGAATCCAGACAGTAGAAAAGGGAATCCAGACAGTAGAAAAGGGAATCCACACAGTAGAAAAGGGAATCCACACAGTAGAAAAGGGAATCCACACAGTAGAAAAGGGAATCCACACAGTAGAAAAGGGAATCCACACAGTAGAAAAGGGAATCCACAGTAGAAAAGGGAATCCACAATAGAAAAGGGAATCCAGACAGTAGAAAAGGGAATCCAGACAGTAGAAAAGGGAATCCAGACAGTAGAAAAGGGAATCCAGACAGTAGAAAAGGGAATCCAGACAGTAGAAAAGGGAATCCACACAGTAGAAATTGGAATCCAGACAGTAGAAAAGGGAATCCACACAGTAGAAAAGGGAATCCACACAATAGAAAAGGGAATCCAGACAGTAGAAAAGGGAATCCACACAGTAGAAAAGGGAATCCACACAGTAGAAAAGGGAATCCAGACAGTAGAAAAGGGAATCCACACAGTAGAAAAGGGAATCCACACAGTAGAAAAGGGAATCCACACAGTAGAAAAGGGAATCCACACAGTAGAAAAGGGAATCCACACAGTAGAAAAGGGAATCCACACAGTAGAAAAGGGAATCCACACAGTAGAAAAGGGAATCCACACAGTAGAAAAGGGAATCCAGACAGCAGAAAAGGGAATCCAGACAGTAGAAAAGGAAATCCACAGTAGAAAAGGGAATCCACACAGTAGAAAAGGGAATCCAGACAGTAGAAAAGGGAATCCAGACAGTAGAAAAGGGAATCCAGACAGTAGAAAAGGGAATCCACACAGTAGAAAAGGGAATCCACACAGTAGAAAAGGGAATTCACACAGTAGAAAAGGGAATCCACACAGTTGAAAAGGGAATCCACAGTAGAAAAGGGAATCCAGACAGTAGAAAAGGGAATCCAGACAGTAGAAAAGGGAATCCACAGTAGAAAAGGGAATCCACACAGTAGAAAAGGGAATCCAGACAGTAGAAAAGGGAATCCAGATAGTAGAAAAGGGAATCCAGACAGTAGAAAAGGGAATCCAGACAGTAGAAAAGGGAATCCACACAGTAGAAATGGGAATCCAGACAGTAGAAAAGGGAATCCACACAGTAGAAAAGGGAATCCAGACAGTAGAAAATGGAATCCACACAGTAGAAAAGGGAATCCAGACAGTAGAAAAGGGAATCCACACAGTTGAAAAGGGAATCCACAGTAGAAAAGGGAATCCAGACAGTAGAAAAGGGAATCCACACAGTAGAAAAGGGAATCCAGACAGTAGAAAAGGGAATCCACACAGTAGAAAAGGGAATCCACACAGTAGAAAAGGGAATCCAGACAGTAGAAAAGGGAATCCACACAGTAGAAAAGGGAATCCACACAGTAGAAAAGGGAATCCAGACAGTAGAAAAGGGAATCCACACAGTAGAAAAGGGAATCCACACAGTAGAAAAGGGAATTCACACAGTAGAAAAGGGAATCCACACAGTAGAAAAGGGAATCCAGACAGTAGAAAAGGGAATCCAGACAGCAGAAAAGGGAATCCACACAGTAGAAAAGGGAATCCACACAGTAGAAAAGGGAATCCACAGTAGAAAAGGGAATCCACACAGTAGAAAAGGGAATCCACACAGTAGAAAAGGTAATCCAGACAGTAGAAAAGGGAATCCAGACAGTAGAAAAGGGAATCCAGACAGTAGAAAAGGGAATCCACACAGTAGA
Source organism: Oncorhynchus mykiss (assembly GCF_013265735.2). Taxonomy (NCBI): domain Eukaryota; kingdom Metazoa; phylum Chordata; class Actinopteri; order Salmoniformes; family Salmonidae; genus Oncorhynchus; species Oncorhynchus mykiss. The sequence goes on along the minus strand of NC_048575.1, from coordinate 63,674,407 downwards.
AAAGGGAATTCACACAGTAGAAAAGGGAATCCACACAGTTGAAAAGGGAATCCACATTAGATAAGGGAATCCAGACAGTAGAAAAGGGAATCCAGACAGTAGAAAAGGGAATCCAGACAGTAGAAAAGGGAATTCACACAGTTGAAAAGGGAATCCACAGTAGAAAAGGGAATCCACACAGTAGAAAAGGGAATCCAGACAGTAGAAAAGGGAATCCACACAGTAGAAAAGGGAATTCACACAGTAGAAAAGGGAATCCACACAGTAGAAAAGGGAATCCACAGTAGAAAAGGGAATCCACAGTAGAAAAGGGAATCCAGACAGTAGAAAAGGGAATCCACACAGTAGAAAAGGGAATCCAGACAGTAGAAAAGGGAATCCAGACAGTAGAAAAGGGAATCCAGACAGTAGAAAAGGGAATCCAGACAGTAGAAAAGGGAATCCAGACAGTAGAAAAGGGAATCCACACAGTAGAAAAGGGAATCCACACAGTAGAAAAGGGAATCCAGACAGTAGAAAAGGGAATCCAGACAGTAGAAAAGGGAATCCACACAGTAGAAAAGGGAATCCAGACAGTAGAAAAGGGAATCCAGACAGTAGAAAAGGGAATCCACACAGTAGAAAAGGGAATCCACACAGTAGAAAAGGGAATCCACACAGTAGAAAAGGGAATCCACACAGTAGAAAAGGGAATCCACACAGTAGAAAAGGGAATCCACACAGTAGAAAAGGGAATCCACACAGTAGAAAAGGGAATCCACACAGTAGAAAAGGGAATCCACACAGTAGAAAAGGGAATCCAGACAGTAGAAAAGGGAATCCACAGTAGAAAAGGGAATCCACAGTAGAAAAGGGAATCCACACAGTAGAAAAGGGAATCCACACAGTAGAAAAGGGAATCCACACAGTAGAAAAGGGAATCCACACAGTAGAAAAGGGAATCCAGACAGTAGAAAAGGGAATCCAGACAGTAGAAAAGGGAATCCAGACAGTAGAAAAGGGAATCCAGACAGCAGAAAAGGGAATCCACACAGTAGAAAAGGGAATCCACACAGTAGAAAAGGGAATCCACAGTAGAAAAGGGAATCCACACAGTAGAAAAGGGAATCCACACAGTAGAAAAGGGAATCCACAGTAGAAAAGGGAATCCAGACAGTAGAAAAGGGAATCCAGACAGTAGAAAAGGGAATCCAGACAGTAGAAAAGGGAATCCAGATAGTAGAAAAGGGAATCCAGACAGTAGAAAAGGGAATCCAGACAGTAGAAAAGGGAATCCAGACAGTAGAAAAGGGAATCCACACAGTAGAAAAGGGAATTCACACAGTAGAAAAGGGAATCCACACAGTTGAAAAGGGAATCCACATTAGAAAAGGGAATCCAGACAGTAGAAAAGGGAATCCAGACAGTAGAAAAGGGAATCCAGACAGTAGAAAAGGGAATTCACACAGTTGAAAAGGGAATCCACAGTAGAAAAGGGAATCCAGACAGTAGAAAAGGGAATCCAGACAGTAGAAAAGGGAATCCACACAGTAGAAAAGGGAATTCACACAGTAGAAAAGGGAATCCACACAGTAGAAAAGGGAATCCACAGTAGAAAAGGGAATCCACAGTAGAAAAGGGAATCCACACAGTAGAAAAGGGAATCCACACAGTAGAAAAGGGAATCCAGACAGTAGAAAAGGGAATCCACACAGTAGAAAAGGGAATCCACACAGTAGAAAAGGGAATCCACACAGTAGAAAAGGGAATCCACACAGTAAAAAAGGGAATCCAGACAGTAGAAAAGGGAATCCACACAGTAGAAAGGGAATCCAGACATTAGAAAAGGGAATTCACACAGTAGAAAAGGGAGAAAAGGGAATCCACACAGTAGAAAAGGGAATCCACACAGTAGAAAAGGGAATCCACACAGTAGAAAAGGAAATCCACACAGTAGAAAAGGGAGAAAGTGGAATCCAGACAGTAGAAAAGGGAATCCACACAGTAGAAAAGGGAATCCACACAGTAGAAAAGGGAATCCACACAGTAGAAAATGGAGAAAAGGGAATCCACACAGTAGAAAAGGGAATCCACACAGTTGAAAAGGGAATCCACACAGTAGAAAAGGGAATTCACACAGTAGAAAAGGGAATCCACACAGTAGAAAAGGGAATCCACACAGTAGAAAAGGGAATCCACACAGTAGAAAAGGGAATCCACGCAGTAGAAAAGGGAATCCACACAGTAGAAAAGGGAATCCACACAGTAGAAAAGGGAATCCACACAGTAGAAAAGGGAATCCACACAGTAGAAAAGGGAATCCAGACAGTAGAAAAGGGAATCCACACAGTAGAAAAGGGAATCCAGACAGTAGAATAGGGAATCCACACAGTAGAAAAGGGAATCCACGCAGTAGAAAAGGGAATCCACACAGTTGAAAAGGGAATCCACACAGTAGAAAAGGAAATTCACACAGTAGAAAAGGGAATTCACAGGCCTTTAACTAGTGTTATTTTTTTGTTTCTTTTTTTACAGTTGAACGTAATTGGAGGGAGTTTGTGTCTTGAAACTTCAAACATTTCTATAGTTAAAGAAAACCAGACAAAGATTGGTACACTATTGAACTTGAGTAATGCCAAAGCTTTCAGGTAAAACACTCACCGATTTGAATTGTTGTTTTCAGATGCTGTGGCTAGTTTGTCCACTGTTTGTTCCTTTTACAGCAAATGTTCCTTTTATGCTCGGGAGACCGACACTGCCAAATGGATTGTTAGAGGATAGTTCCTTTTATCATAAACACAAGTATTTTTGCAATGGTGGTGGTGGTACATAGTTGTTAGCTACACAATTCAATATGTCCTCACACTACACTTACCACAGTTCATGTTGACCACAGAATTAAATAGTGTTATAGCTCTATGATGTTTACAAAATCACAATAGAGTTCATACTGGGAAGAGGGTACACAATCATAATATCGAAGAGTAGAGGAGATCTCTCTGTAGTGGTGTTTGCTTTGCTTTCCTCCGTATCCTCACATCCACAACAAAGAGAGAGAGAGAGAGAGTCACCTTGAAAAGTTCAGCCCTGTCATTATGAGCCCACATTAAGCCTCAGCCATCTGTGGTAACCAGCCATTCCAGTTCCAGCCGCTGCTAAAGCTAAATCACCTGGAGGCCCACGTCCATCAGGCAGCAAATGACGAAGTGGCTGACCATATGTGGGCCCACTAAAACAAACAGACCACTTTAAAAAAATAGGACTGATTTGAGCCAATTACTGAGGGAATTTGATCATTTGGCTATACTACGTCATGGTTTGAAGGTAGACATGATGAGCCTTGGGAGAAGAAAGTGATAGATGAGAAATATTTACATTAGTGTGAGAGATCACTGCAACAGGAGACCTGATCTGTGTCGTATATCAAATATCGACTACAGATATACAGATATACTGTATCTCTTCCTCTCCTCCACTGGCTCATCTCTCCATTACATGAATGATTAATTCTCACATAATACAGTCCTTTAACCGAGAGGACATGGGAGGAAAGATCCGTTTTTCATCAATAGGCACAGTGCAAAGGTAACAATGGGGGAGACCATACCATATTGATCAAGCATTTGTCCTTTTCAATACATGCATTATTTAGAGGGCATGAATCAATCTGCTAGGGCTTAATGGACAGAGGTATTTACTCTATGCTTCATGACAGTAGGTTGTGCCTCACTACCTCACCACTTGTCACAGGAGGGAGGACAGAGAGGAGAATAGGAACTACAGTGATATATAGCTTTCTTATTCTTATAATACCATATAGGGACTCTTAATGCTCCATTCATTCAATGGTGTGAGTTTACAAAATGTGGCTGTCCCAGTTCTTAAAGTTAATATTGAAGTAAATACGGTATAGATATGGGCAAAGTTGTTTTAATGCACTGTTTCATTTAAAACCAGATAGCATTAAAACACGTCTAGAATTTGCATTGTAGAGTCTGTGGGCACAGATAATTGGACTGAGTTTATATTGTTTTATAGGGTATAGTGCTGTAACAGTAATCTGCCAGTAATTTATGGTGAAACAGGTTTTGAACAGCAAACTTATCCCCTAACAGCCCATGCAGCTTATTTTCAAGACTTTAAAATTCTTGAATCTGACAGCCTTTTGAAGATTGCCATGGTTATGTGGGTGGGTGGGTGGGTGGCAGGCAGGCAGGCAGGCAGGCAGGCAGGCAGGCAGGCAGGCACTGAAAAAGTTAAGCTTATTGACCACCCAACTCTGTCTGAAGTTACCATACTTACTTAACTTTACTAACTTTACTTTAATTGGGTGGTGTTTGATGGTGTTAGATAGATGTGTTTGACAAGATATACATTATTTTGACACCTAATCTACTGTAACACAAAAAACTGAGGAATCTGCAAGTATGCTAGACATTTCACAAATAAACTCACTGCAGTACAATCAAGAGGGACTACCATGGAGAAGCAGGGGATTCAATTGCTTTGCATGTTTTGACAGTAGAGTTGAAAGAGCAGCATCACATCCCTGAGATGTCCTGGTTTGAACTGTACATTTTCGAGAGAGAGAGAGAGAGAGAGTCACTCATCTCATAGGTCCAGGTTTACCGTTGGGAGGGGCAGGGTAGACACACACTACCTTTGCATTGCAACACATTACGATGATGCTGCCGGGTATTCTAATCATTCTCAAGAGCTTAGACGATGGTCTGACTAATTTTGATTCTGTTAACCATGGTGTACCAGTCAAAAGTTTGGACACACCTACTCATTCCATGGTTTTTATAAATGTTTACTATTTTCTACATTGTAGAATAATAGTGAAGACGTCAACACTATGAAATAACACATATGAATCATGTAGTAACCAAAAAAGTGTTAAACAAATCCAAATATATTTGATATTTGAGATTATTCAAAGTAGCCACCCTTTGCCTTGCTGACAGCTTTGCACACTCTTGGTATTCTCTCAACCAACATCATGAGGTAGTCACATGGAATGCATTTCAATTAACAGGTGTGCCTTGTTAAAAGTTAATTTGTGGAATTTCTTTCCTTCTTAATGCATTTGAGCCAAACAGTTGTGTTGTGACAAGGTATGGGTGGTATACAGAAGATAGCCCTATTTGATAAAAGAACAAGTCCATATTATGGCAAGAACAGCTCAAATAAGCAAAGAGAAATGACAGTCCATTATTGCTTTAAGACATGAAGGTCAGTCAATCTGGAAAATGTCAAGTAGATTCTTCAAGTGCAGTCGCAAAAACCATCAAGTGCTATGATGAAACTGGCTCTCATGAAGACCGCCTCAGGAAAGGAAGACCCAGAGTTACCTTTGCTGCAGAGGATTTCAGTAGAGTTAACTGCACCTCAGATTGGAGCCCAAATAAATGCTTCAGAGTTCAAGTAACAGACACATCTCAACATCAACTGTTCAGAGGAGACTGCGTGAATCAGGCCTTCATGGCCGAATTGCTGCAAAGAAACCACTACTAAAGGACACCAAAAATAAGAAGAGACTTGCTTGGGCCAAGAAACATGAGCAATGGACATTAGACCGGTGGAAATCTGTCCTTTCGTCTGATGAGTCCAAATTTGAGATTTTTGGTTCCAACTGCCGTGTCTTTGTGAGACGCAGTGTAGGTGAACGGATGATCACTGAATGTGTAGTTGCCATCGTGAAGCATGGAGGAGGAGGTGTGATGGTGTGGGGGTGCTTTGCTGGTGACACTGTGATTTATTTGGAATTCAAGGCACACTTAACCAGCATGGCTACCACAGCATTCTTCAGCGATACACATATGATTTGCACTTAGTGGGACTATTATTTGTTTTTCAACAGGACAATGACCCAACACACCTCCAGGCTGTGTTAGGGCTATTTGACCAAGAAGGAGAGCGATGGAGTGCTGCATCAGATGAAATGGCCTCCACAATCACCCAACCTCAACACAATCGACATTGTTTGGGATGAGTCAGACTGCGGAGTGAAGGAAAAGCAGCCAACAAGTGCTCAGCATATGTGGGAACTCCTTCAAGACTATTGGAAAAGCATTCCAGGTGAAGCTGGTTGAGAGAATGCCAAGAGTGTGCAAAGCTGTCATCAAGGCAAAGGGTGGCTACTTTTAACACCTTTTTTTGTTTACTACATGTTTTGTGTGTGTTATTTCATAGTTGTGATGTCTTCCTGTTCCCCCATGACTGCGTGGCCATGCACGCCTCCAACTCAATCATCAAGTTTGCAGACAACATTACAGTGGTAGGCTTTATTACCATCAACGACGAGATGGCCTACAGGGAGGAGGTGAGGGCCCTCGGAGTTTGGTGTCAGGAAAATAACCTTACTCAACGTCAACAAAACAAAGGAGATGATCGTGGACTTCAGGAAACAGCAGAGGGTGCACCCCCCTATCCACATCGATGGGACAGTAGTGGAGAAGGTGGAACGTTTTAAGTTCCTCGGCGTACACATCACGGACAAACTGGAATGGTCCACCCACACAGACAGCGTGGTGAAGTAGGCGTAACAGCGCCTCTTCAACCTCAGTAGGCTGAATAAATTCAGCTTGTCACCAAAAACACTCACAAACTTTTACAGATGCACAATCGAGAGCATCCTGTCTGCACAACGCATCACCGGGGACAAACTACCTGCTCTCCAGGACACCTACACCACCCGATGTCACAGGAAGGCAAAAAAGATCAGCAAGGACAACAACCACCCGAGCCACTGCCTGTTCACCTCGTTGTCATCCAGAAGGCGAGGTCAGTACAGGTGCATCAAAGCTGGGACAGAGAGACTGAAAAACAGCTTTTTTCTCAAGGCCATCAGACTGTTAAACAGCCATCACTAACATTGAGTGGCTGCTGCCAACATACTGACTCCATCTCTAGCCACTTTAAAATTAAAAAATTGGATGTAATAAATGTATCACTAGTCACTTTAAACTATGCCACTTTATATAATGTTTACATACCCTACACTACTCTTCTCAAATGTATATACTGTACTCTATACCATCTACTGCATCTTGCCTATGCCGTTCTGCCATCGCTCATCCATATATATTTTTATGTACATATTCTTATTCATTCCTTTACACTTGTGTGTATAAGGTAGTTGTTGTGAAATTGTTTGATTATGTCACGTTCGTTGTATGGATGAGACCAAGGCGCAGCGTGATTTGAATACATCTTCTTTAATGAAGGAAGAACACTGAACGAACTATAAAAATGTGTTTTTAAATAATGTGAAGCTATATAGAATAAGTGCAGACACAGGTAACTAATACATAGACAATCACCCACAAATTACCCAAGGAATATGGCTGACTAAATATGGTTCCCAATCAGAGACAACGAAAAACAGCTGCCTCTAATTGAGAACCAATCTAGGCAACCATAGACATACAAAAGACCTAGACTAGTAAACAGCCCCATAAACATACAAAAACCCTAAACAGGAAAAAAACAACAACACACCCCTTGTCACACCCTGACCTAACCAAAATAATAAAGAAAACAAAGATAACTAAGGTCAGGGTGTGACAGATTACTTGTTAGATATTACTGCATGGTCGGAACTAGAAGCACAACCATTTTGCTATACTCACATTAACATCTGCTAACCATTTGTATGTGACAAATCAAATTTGATTTGATTTCAACATTTCTACAATGTAGAAAATAGTAAAAATAAAGAAAAACCCTTGAATGAGTAGATGTGACAACTTTTGACTGGTACTGTAAATAGTGACAAAAACACCAGTGGGGGGGGGGGGGGGGGGGGGGGGTGTAGGCCAAATGAATTATGCTCAAACCAAGGTGTAGCAATTATTATTATTTTTTATAATGGCCCATCTCTCTGTTATAGAGGACATGTTTAATTATTCTACTATTCGTACTAAACATTTGAGGGAAAGATTTTAAGTTCCTTTAAAATGTTTTGTTCTTCATGTCCACATACTGAATCAATACATGTACAGTTTATGTGATTTGCATGGAGGAGTGATTACAACCGTGCTTTGAATGCTAGGTGTCGACACTGCACAGTGGGGTTCTCAAATTGAATTAGTCTTCAAAGTCACACTGTCTGTCAGAAAAGCATACAAGAAACGGATGTGAGGGATATTTATTTTTCTTTACAAAGCAAAACAGCTTCATGGGAGAAGATATCACTTTGTGGTCAGGATTTCCTGCTATGTCTTTGAAATGGGCAAATCTTTCATATTTTATGTTAAAAGGAGGAGATCTCTCCTGGGTCTAGAAGCCAGTGAGCATAATTTCAATTAAGACCAGAGACAGAGACACAAATTCCTAAAACACATCTGAGCATACACACAGCTTATTAAGTCAAGTGGTAAAACAAGCCCACAAATGCAAGTCTTTCTTCTTATAGTTGTGAATATTTCCGCTCTGCGTTGTAGTGTAAATCTCTGTAAGGCTCTGACAGTAAAGCTGTTGAGGGATTCACTGGGCTTTGTTAAAAAGCAATAAGATATCCCAATCCCCTTTAATCCTCCCTCATCCATTTGTTGCTTCACTCTAATTTAACGCAACATTTTTCACAGAATTGCAGCTCCGTGGCAGAAATGGAAATAAGGACCTTTAGGGCAGTCTCCCTCCCAACGATGAGTCAGGAATCACTGGTGGCTTGTGGCTAGTCCCATTCTGTGTCATGAAGTTAAACTGGGTTAAGGCTATAATAATTAGTTTCATTTTAGTTGGTTTCATTGGTTTCCCAAGATTATTCACATTTGTCTAGGTACTGTTGTAGTTGGTACTGTATATTACAAGACAAAAAGGGATTAGGAGCCGCTGTGTTAGAGAAACTTGACTGTTACCAGACCTTTGTATAGGCTAATCAGAGAAATGTACTCTATGCGATATAGGGAGTTCTGTATAGACTTTTGAATGTTTCAAGTGCTATAACTCAGAAATGTCAATTTTGTGATTTGTGGGATTGTCAATGGAAGAAGTCCATTGTCTAAGGTATAGATTATCATAACCATATGGTTGATTGCAAACTTCCCTTTGTGGAACATAAACACTTACAGTGGTATATACCCACATTAATAAAGTATTTATAAATTGTTACCAATTTCAAAAGGTGTGCATTTTACAAAAGTAGGGCATTTTACAATACATTTACAGTTGACTATCAGTGAAGTAGTTATGGAAAATGTATGTTTTCTTTTGGCTATAAAAGTTTATAGTAACCGGAGGTCTCCTTGGGTCATACCTTGGTACATTGCCTTTGTCTCAGCCATCCATGCTAACAACATGACTAGTAAATATTAGAGCTTAACTCTCTGTGACCCCCCAGGCAGCTTCTACAGTCACTGGAAAGGACTGACATTGTCCAGTATTAGTTACTAATACTGGACAATTTCCCACACTATCTGTCAAATCAGTCAGCTGCCTGTCAAGTAAGATGAGGTAGAAAATTAAGTCTGCAGGACCTCAGCCAAACTTCTGAAGATCTCAGACTGACACCATGGCTACATGTGTGCATGCGAATATGCGTGTTGATTTTGTCGATTCCCATGATTTTGGGATCCTGACACGCAGGTTAAAATACTAAAACCAACCGTGAACCAACTATATACATTTTGGGACAGGTGGAAACACACATGAAATATTAATGTACATTAAGATAGATAGGTGTTGCTAGCAGTTTGTCCTGGGAGACATTGGGTTGTTATTTTGGGTTGTACATTTGTCAGAATTAGTTAAAACAATGAATTTGAATCCGCTCTCGTCAGACTTTCTCTGCATATTTTCCACCATTTTCTTCAAATCTGAAAATGTTGTGAAGTCACGCTCATTTTCTAAATAATTTTTTATTTAATTTTTTTATTTCACCTTTATTTAACCAGGTAGGCCAGTGGAGAACAAGTTCTCATTTACAACTGACCTGGCCAGGATAAAGCAAAGCAATGTGACAAAAACAACAACACATAGTTACATATGGGATAAACAAATGTACAGTCAATAACACAATAGAAAAAGTTTATGTACAGTGTGTGCAAATGTAGTAAGATTAGGGAGGTAAGGCAATAAATAGGCCACCGAGGCGAAATAGTTACAATTTGGCATTAACACTGAAGTGATAGATGTGCAGATGATGATGTGCAAGTAGAGATACTGGTGTGCAAAAGAGCAAAAAAAAGATAGAACAATATGGGGATAAGGTAGTTGGGTGTGCTATTTACAGATGGACAGAGTTGCATTATAGATTTGCATTATGGGCCCCAAAAGCACAGAAATAGTGTCCACTGTTTGGACACTTCGTATTTTAACGAATGTAGTACGACATCCGGGAACTTTTGGCATACTAACTATATCCATACTATAACCAATAAGCAGACTACATACTCAAATTACATCACAAATAGTAAGGTTAGTGTGGTTAGTATGAGTATCCTCGTTCATCTTTGAAGCAAACACATGGGTTTGTATGTTCCTGATATACAGTTAGGAGGGGATTTGTATCATTTGGAGCATCTCAGATAGAACCAAGTTCTATTTTAGCGATTGGCTACGCAGACACTCGCTCACGCTAGCGGTGTGGGGGTAACTTGGTCTCAGAGCATTTCGTATTATTCTGTACGTAAATCTGAGACACTCCATTTAGAATATGTTACGTTTCGTATGATATGTATTAATTTGTGGATGTCCATCAATCATTTCGTATGATATGTTACAAATTACAATTTGTGTTATAAACCATAGAACAACTTACAAATTTGGCAAATTAACAATATGTTACAAATTGTATGATATGGTACAAATCCTAACTAGGTGGCTAAATATATTAAGCTAGGGATTAGGGGTTAGAAGGGATAGCTAAAAGGGTATGGTTAGGGTTAGGGGAAGGGTTAGCCAAAAGGGTTAGGGTTTGCTAACATGCAAAGTAGCTAAACAGTAGTAAGTAGTTGAAAAGTTGTTAATTAGCTAAAATGCTAAAGTTGTCTATGATGAGATTCAAACTTGCAACCTTTGGGTTGCTAGACGTTCATGTTATACAAAATGGACAGTTTTTGTGTTTTAGGAACATATCTTTTGTGTTGTCCCCACATTGTTCTCACCAGATTGTTCCCACAACAAAACATTCTGGGAACCTTTAAAGAAGAAATTAAATGTGTTATGGGAATGTTCCTTTAACGACAGGCAAATGTTTCATACATATTATGAGAACATTTTCCGTGCCCAAACAAATGTTCTGGGAACTTTCACAAAACTAATTACTGGTTATTACCTGAAAACCTGATGAGAACTTTGGGAGAATGTTCTGTGGTGGTTATTACAGATGTTGTATACAACATTTTAGTGAATGTCGACTGAACATCCCAAGGATATTTAGTTTTTTGTTTTAATTGAAAAATACAATATTTTGTCATCAAACGAGATATTAAGTCTTTCAAACTAGATACTAAGTCGTTCAAACAAGATAATTGTTATTTTGTCCAATTACACCGGCTCCGACACTCCTCTGATGTTTTTTAAATGTAACCTTTGTTTAACTAGGCAAGTCAGTTAAGAACAAATTATTAATTTCAATGATGGCCTAGAAACAGTGGGTTAACTTTCTTGTTCAGGGGGACAACAACAGATTTTAACCTTATCAGCTTGGGGATTCGATCTTGCAACCTTTCGGTTACTAGTCCAACGCTTTAACCAATACGCTACCTGCCGCCCCAGATGTGGCAGGGCTCGCAAACTATTACAAACTACAAAGGGAAGCACAGCTAAGAGCTGCCCAGTGACATGAGCCTACCAGACGAGCTATATAACTTCTATGCTTGCTTCGAGGCAAGTAACACTGAAACATGCATGAGAGCATCAGCTGTTCCAGACGACTGTGTGATCACGCTCTCCGCAGCTGATGTAAGACCTTTAAACAGGTCAACATTCACAAGGCCGCAGGGCCAGACGGATTACCTGGACGTGTACTCTGAGCATGCGCTGACCAACTGGCAAGTGTCTTCACTGACATTTTCAACCTCTCCCTGTCTGAGTCTGTAATACCAACATGTTTCAAGCAGACCACCATAGTCCCTTTGCCCAGGAACACTAAAGTAACCTGCCTAAATAACTACCGACCCGTAGCACTTACATCTGTAGCCATGAAGTGCTTTGAAAGGCTGGTCATGGCTCACATCAACACCATCAACACCATTATCCTAGAAACACTAGACCCACTCCAATTTGCATACCGCCCCAACAGATCCACAGAGGATGCAATATTTATTGCACTCCACACTTCCCTTTCACACCTCCCTCTGTAACTGGATCCTGGACTTTCTGACTGGCCACCTCCAGATGGTAACACGGGGGCCCCTCAGGGGTACGTGCTCAGTCCCCTCCTGTACTCCCTGTTCACTCATGACTGCACAGCCAGGCACGTCTCCAACACCATCATTAAGTTTCCCCGATGACACAACAGTGGTAGGCCTGATCACCAACAACAACGAGACAGCACATAGGGAGGTCAGAGACCTGGTGCCAGGACAACAACCTCTCCCTCAACGTGATAAAGACTAAGGAGATGATTATGGACTACAGGAAAGGAGGACTGACCACGCTCCCATTCTCATAGATGGGGCTGTAGTGAAGCAGGTTGAGAGCTTCAAGTTCCTTTGTGTCCACATCACCAACAAACTAACATGGTCCAAGCACACCAAGACAGTTGTGAAGAGGGCACAACAAAGCCTATTCCCCTTCAGAAGGCTGAAAAGATTTGGCATGGGGTCCTCAGATCCTCAAAAGGTTCTATAGCTGCACCATCGAGAGTGTCCTGACTAGTTGCATCACTGCCTGATATGGCAACTGTATATAGCCTCACTATTGTTATTTTACTGCTGCTCTTTAATTATTTGTTACTTTATTTCTTTTTTTTTCTTTTTCTTAAAACTGCGTTGTTGGTTAAGGCTTGTAAGTAAGCATTTCACTGCAAGGTTGTATTCGGCGCATGTGACAAATACAATTTGATTTGATTAATTAGGCATAATTTATTATGCAGCTTGTCAGACCATTTAATGGTTGCTGCAGCCATTCATTCACTGATTCCATCCATTGATATGATTGACAGTTCTTTGTTAGCCTAAAGCATGGCTGCATTTGAATGCCAGAGAATGTAAGTGTGCAAGTGTGGAGGGAGGCGCATAGCATAATTGAGCAGTTTAAAAAATTATGTTGGCCTTCTCTCCGGCTTCAATTTCGCAATTTCAGCCACAAGCTTTGGGCATGCTTTGCCTTGAATATTTAGTTTCCATTATTCTTTTAATTAAGCTTATTCCATGTAAATTATTTAGCCTACCCCACCCACAGTAGCCTATTTCTAGTTTATATTCTGCTTTCTAACATTAGGATATGTAGTTCCTAAAGAAAGTTAACATCTTCCCCAATAATAAACTGTAACTCAGGAATTAAAAGAGCTTCTCAACCAGAACAAAAGTGTTTAAATCAGGTGGCAGTAAAGAGTAAAGGAAAAATATTCAGAGGCAACTTAAAAGCTAAATTAAGGAGTGCAAGATCCCATACAAAGACAAATGACAAAACCTTTTCAAGGAGAAAGACAGTAGGAAAACCAAAGAGACATTCTATGATTGTGTATGACCTTTGCTTTTGCAAATTATTTGAACAGTTTCTATTGTAGGTTTGACATGTGTGATTTTACATCACAGCAGAAAGTGGCCAGTATAGATGGCATACCAGCTGTTGATATAAAGATCTCTGTGAATAACCTCAAGCAATACTTTCAATGTGTAAGCCCACGAAAATCATATGGTCCAGATGGCGTCAGCAGCAAGGCACTTCACGCATGCACAGACGAGCTCGCATTTCCATTCTAGAAGGTGTTCTAGCTGTCACTGAACAGTGGGATAATTCCAGACTCATGGGAGAAGTCACTGATTGTCCCAATAGCTAAAAACAACAGGCCACAAGAATATAACGATTATGCCCTGTAGCCCTTGAAATCTGTACCTATGAATCATTTTGAATAAATAATAAAAAAACTAATTCTCTCTGGTCTCTCATCCCAAATAGACTCAAACCAATTTTCCTACCATGACTCCAGGGGTGTTGATGATGCGTTTGTCAGAGTCGTGTGTATCGGTGGCAGGGAAGTCAGGCGCAGGAGAGTCAAACGGAGTGTAAATGGAGTCTTTTAATATAAGTCCACTTAACATGATTAAATGGATCTTATTAGGTTCAGAACGGGAAAGAGCGTTCAAGGGAGATCCCGGTTGTGGTGGTGGAGGCCCAGCGGTCCATATTCTGGACAATGCGATCCATGACGGAGCTTAAACAGTCAATCTTCTCCGCTTGTTCTCGGACGCGTTCCTCCATCTCCATGAGCGTAGTGTCCTCTCCTGCTGACTTCATATATATTGGTCAGAGATTCTGTCAGAGTCGTGTGTATCGGTGGCATGGAAGTCAGGCGCAGGAGAGTCAAACGGAGTGTAAATGGAGTCTTTTAATATAAGTCCACTTAACATGCTCCAAACACTAAATACGTACATACATAAACGAACATGGGTACGAGGACCCGTCGCGCACCTATACAACATAAAACAACACCTGACATAAAACAATCTCTGACAAAGACATGAGGGGAAACTAAATACACAACAGGTAATGATTGGGATTGAAAACAGGTGTGTGGGAAGACGAGACAAAACCAATGGAAAATGAAAAATGGATCAATGATGGCTAGAAGGTCGGTGACGTCGACCGCCGAGCACCTCCCGAACAAGGAGAGGCAACGACTTCGGCAGAAGTCGTGACAGCGTTACCGGTCATGCTGAACAATATTTACGAACATTTAGAAAAGGCAAATAGCCTAGTGAAAATTGTATTCATTGACTTCAGTAGTGTGTTTAACACCATCCAACCCCACCTACTTGTGGATAAGCTGGTGAATTTGGGTGTCAACTCTCTACCGATCAAGTAGATAAATAGTTTCCTTGTGAACCGTACTCAGCAAGTGAAGTTAAACTCCACCATTCCTACTACAACGGTGAATATGGGAACCCCTCAAGGTTGCGTACTTTCACCTATACATACACATCGTACACAAACAATTGTCAAGCCTCTGATGCAACCCACACATGTTTTATATGCAGATGACACCGCTGTTGTGGATTTCCTCCACCCAGACTGTCATGACTTCCACCGAAGTTGGTCCCTCTCCTTGTTCGGGAGGCTTTCGGCAGTCGAAGTCACCAACCTTCTAGCCATCGCTGATACTCTTTTCATTTTCCTTTGATTTTGTCTTGTCTTCCATCACACCTGATTCCAATCCCATCAATTACATGTTGTGTATTTAACGCTCTGTTCCCCCTCATGTCCTTGTCGGTGATTGTTTATTGTAAGTGCTTGTGCACGTCTGTCCTGGTGTGCGGTGGGTTATGTACCCATTTATTTTATTATTCTGTTTTCCGGTGGGTTTTGTTAATAAACTGCACCGTTGGAAACAGTTATTTCTCTCCTGCGTCTGACTTCTCTGCCACCAGTTCGCACCCTCTACACAGACCAAGCCTCTCTTCAAGATTTTGACAGAAAAACAGCTACATTTGTCCTTTGGTATGCAGATAATTTTCTTGAAATAAACGTTAAGAAAACAAAAGAG
Source organism: Oncorhynchus mykiss (assembly GCF_013265735.2). Lineage (NCBI taxonomy): Eukaryota > Metazoa > Chordata > Actinopteri > Salmoniformes > Salmonidae > Oncorhynchus > Oncorhynchus mykiss. The sequence continues at coordinate 63,658,770 of NC_048575.1, read as the reverse complement.
ATGTAAATTGATTTCAGAAGGAACAAAACTCCACAAGCCCCTTTTAAGATCAATGGGGAATCAGTCGATAGAGTGACCACATATAAGTAAGTACCTGGGAATCAAAATAGAAAATAAACTGAAAGTCAATGACTGTGCCTTTGCAAAGATAAAGAAATTGCAGTTAATCTAACTGAACCATCTTAAAGTCGACCGCCATGTCTTACAAATGTTCTATAAATCTTCCCTGCAGAGTGTGCTGTCCTTTGGTCTGATATGTGTGTTCAGAAACATGCGAGTGCAAGACCAAGTCACACTTCAGCGCTTGATTAAGATGGCGGCAAGGGATAATTGGTATAGATCAAGAATCAGCCACCAACCTGTACACAAAACTCATCCTCCTAAAACTTGAAAGCATTTTACAGGACAGTACTCATCCGCTTCACTCAAAATTCAGTCACCAAAGCCGGACAAGGGGAAAGAGGCATCTTCAAAAGAAAAGAAAAACAGATAATGGGACTCTTTTATTCCAAAAGACATTAGGCTGTATAATAAATAGTCTATTGGTCCCTTATTTTGTGTAGTTTCTGTGTTTTCATGTTTTATGTACTGCCTTTTAAAGCATATGACCAAATTAATTCCCCCCTGGTGGGATAATAAAGTTGATCTGAATCTGGATGTCATTTGGCTGGTGGATCATTTCTTGATACACACGGGAAGCTGTTGAGTGTGAAAAACCCAGCAGCGTTGCAGTTCTTGACACACTCAAACAGGTGTGTCTGCCACCTACTACAATACCCCGTTCAAAGGCACTTAAATATTTTGTCTTGCCCATTCACCCTCTGAATGGCACAAATGCACAATCCAGGTTCAATTGTCTCAAGGCTAAAAAATCCTTCTTTAACCGGTCTCCTCCCCTTCTGTCACACCCTGATCTGTTTCACCTGTCCTTGTGATTGTCTCCACCCCCTAGAGGTGTCGCTTATTACCCTCTGTGTATATATCCTTTTGTTTCTCTCTGTGCCAGTTCGTCTTGTCTGTCAAGTCAACCAGCGGTTTTCATTGCTCCTATTTTTTTCCCAGTCTCCTTTGGTTCTAGTTCTCCTGGTTTCGACCCTTGCCTGTCCTGACTCCGAACCCGCCTGCCTGACCTCTCTGCCCGTTCTGTCTTCTAGCCTGCCTATCCCCTTGTACTGTTTTGACTCGGATCTGGTTACTGAACCCCTGCCTGGCCTGACATCGAGACTGCCCTTTGTCTGGTACTGTTTTGGACTATGACCCAGTTTATGAACTCTCGCCTGTCCCCGACCTACCTTTTGCCAACCCCTTGGATTAATAAATATCGGAAGTCAACCATCTGCTTCCTGTGTCTGCATTTGGGTCTCGCCTTGTGTACCTTCATCCAAACTGATCGAAGTGGATTCACCAGGTCAATCTATGACATGGAAAGAGCCAGTGTTCGTAATGTTTTGTACACTCAGTGTATACAGTATTCCTATGAAACCATAGAAGGATACTTAAAGACGTCCTCCAGTAATTTTCGAAATGTTACCGTTAGTATAAATACAGTAAAGTACACACAATTCTTAAATATTTTTTTTGAATAGTGCTTTTTTTAGAAGCAACTGTAAATATCAATTAGTTGGGCATTCAAGGGGTTAGTCTGATGGGGGTTAATGATGTCATTGGCTTCCCCCTTGCTTGATTTACAATAGAGGAGCAATAGAGAACAAAAGAGGAAAGGCCCACTCGCCATGCCATGAGGATACCTGGAGCACCTATTGAGCTGTGCCTTTTGTTAAATAAATCAGCTGATAAATACGATGAAAAGGAGGCTGGTGTAGGACTTTACATATGTTTATTTCCTGATCTATTCAGAGGTGAAAAGGTCATGTGTGGATGATGCTTTTATGTAAGTTACCAACTAACCGTGATACATGACTGTTGACTCCATAGAATGCCATAGGAGTCCTATAAATGCACAAACGTCAACACTCATAGACCAGGGTAAAACACCAAACTTTGAGATAAATGTTGTTTTACTTTGGTAATAATGTGTATTACTGCTGGTAAAAAAAAAACACTTCTTAATGTGACTTGACAGGCCAGATGATGCACCTGCAGATCAATTATTGCCTATTTGAGGAGATCAGGCGAGAGCTGTGCTACAGGCAAGGCTCTCTCAGCATGGCGTAAATGTGTTTTCCATGCATCCCTGGCACAATCATCACATCATCATTATGCCTTTTGTGTCCAGGGAAAAGAAGGCATTTGGTCTGATTTGTTTTGCTAATGCCCTGGCTGACACCTCCAAAGATACGAGAGCGAGACCGCAGTGTGAGAAGACATCCTGGAATAGACGTGACATACATGAGAAGCCAGCAGTCTGCTGGTACTGGTCTGCTGCATGCCACCTGTTCTCGCTCTGATTGGCTAACACTGGGATGCTCTCTCTCGCTGTCTCATCATGCTGCAAAGGTCACATCATCACTGATGATTTTGCGTTTTAACCTCTAGTGACACCCCAGCCTGTGAATGGGACCGTTGTCATCATCTGACACTAATTAGCATAACGCAACGGACATAAATCTTCCTAGAAAATCTTCCTATTCATGAAAATCACAAGTGAAATATATTGGAACACAGCTTAGCCTTTTGTTAATCACCCTGTCATCTCAGATTTTGAAAATATGCTTTACAGCCAACGCTAGACAAGCATTTGTGTAAGTTTATTATAGCCTAGCATAGCATTATGCCTTGCTAGCAGCAGGCAACCTTGTCACGGAAATCAGAAAAGCAATCAAATTAAATTGTTTACCTTTGATGAACTTCGGATGTTTTCACTCACGAGACTCCCAGGTAGACAGCCAAAGTTCATTTTTTCCCAAAATATTATTTTTGTAGGTGAAATAGCTCCGTTTGTTCTTCACGTTTGGCTGAGAAATCGCCCGGAAATTGCAGTCACCACAACTTCAAAAAATATTCAAAATTAGCTCCATAATATCGATAGAAACATGGCAAACGTTGTTTAGAATCCATCCTCAAGGTGCTTTTCTAATATCTATTCGATAATATATCCATAGGGACAATTCGTTTTTCACTAGGACCGATTGGAGTAATGGCTACCTATGTATTTTACTCGAGAATCTCTCTCAGAGCCACCATGTGACCACTTACGCAATGTGGCCGCCTACGGCTATTCTTCAACAGAAATGCGTAAAACTAGTCACAATGCTGTAGACACCTTGGGGAATACGCAGAAAGCGTAAGCTCGTTGATGGTACATTCACAGCTGAATAGGGAGTCATTGGAACGCAGCGCTTTCAAAACCTGGGAGACTTCCGGATTGGATTTTTCTCAGGCTTTCTCCTGCAACATCAGTTATGTTATACTCACAGACAATATCTTTACAGTTTTGGAAACGTTAGAGTGTTTTCTATCCAAAGCTGTCAATTATATGCATATTCTAGCATCTTTTCCTGACAAAATATCCCGTTTAAAACGGGAACGTTTTTTTTCTTCCAAAAATGAAAATACTGCCCCCTAGCACCTTAACACTAGAACCATTGATGTTTGATTCTGCCTCTCTCCTCACTGAATAAATGGATGAATGGGCGATAGAAATTGATATTTGTGCATGTAACTTCCCAGTTTAATTTCAATTGACTGAATGATGAGGATGATGAAGAGGGTGATTGAATTTAGAACAATACTGTAATGCTAAACAATTGTGGCCGTTTTGAGCGGTCTAATTATTTTATTTACGAAAGACTGGAAATTGTATGTAATCTTCCCTCTGCGAGATTATAATCAGGCACTGACTACAACATATGATGTGTGTAGTTCACAATGGCAAGCCGAACCAAATGAATGGATGCTGACAGCATTGCAGATGTTACAGAATTTGGATGAGCTGGAGTCGGATGGACTGGAAATGGAGCCACCTGAAATTGACCATGCTGATAATATTGTGGGTTCTTCACCTGAAAGCCCCCCCCCCCCCCCCCCCCCCCCCCCCCCCCACACACACACACACAAACACACACACACAGCTCACACTCGGGACAGAAAAGAAGAGACATTGCCAGGTCGGCAGGTGCACACTGAACAAATTATTTGTTTTAATATCTGTTCATGGATATATTTCCACAAATATTCCTTCCTTGTTTTTGCACTATTTAACACGTGTTGGTGCTTACGACATCGTTTGACCTGCACGCCACACGCCGCACGGGTTGTGCAGCTAACTGTTTTATCAATTCTCTCTCTATTTGAGCAGTGGCAGTCAAGCATATTGTGCTTCATCTCAATGTGCTTCTTCTTCTCTCTCGTCACTAAGAGACTACAGGAAGTCTATATGTTGTTGTAATTCACAAGTCTGACACTTTGGAAATCACGACTGAAAGATATTGATCTTCAATTGACTTTTAGTGAAAGGAAGGGTATATTCTAGTAGCCAAGCACTGCAATCACACACACACACACAACCCTGGTTGTTTATCCATTCTGAACAGCATACCGTATACAAAGAAAACAAGCTGCATTAAAATGTTACAATAGATATGTTACAATAGATATGTTACAATAGATATGTTACAATAGATATGTTACAATAGATATGTTACAATAGATATGTTACAATAGGCATGTGGTTCTGCTACAGATTAAAAGGAAGAGAAGTTTCAATGGTGTGATTAGTGTGTGTTTGTTGTTTGAAACCTAATCATTGATCAATAAAAAAATAGTCATCCATTAGGGAATGCATCCACAGACTCACAATGAAAGCAAGTAGTTGGTATGTTGTATATTTGTCTTAGTCCATTGTCACTCCACGGTTCTCTGCTGTTTAATCTAAGAGAGGGTTTACAGCCAATCGGGGTCATTATGTAGGTTGGTTGAGTGAAATGAAACCATTGAGGTTGGGAGATGGAGGAGGTGAAAGGTTTTTCACAACTATGAAATGGGTCAAAAAGCATCCATATTAATTCAGTGAATGAAACATTAAATTAAACACACTCATATAAACACATGGTAACAACAACTTGATTAATATTTGATGTCTGTAATTTCCATGAACATGTCACACTGTACCATATGGCTCCAGGGCTCAGCGGCTCCAACATATTACCTCAATGAATTTCACAGACCCACTTATCAGCAAGAATGTGTTTGGCTTATTTGAATATTTGCACGGCATTATATTAGTCTAGTGCTTGTTACACTATCGCTCAAATACCTCTGCGTAATGTGTGGTGAATTACAACAAGTTCAAACATAAGCTGCCACAAACTGCTAGGGAAAAGATGGAAGAGTATATGCTCTGCATAGCAGCAGTCCTTTTGGGGTCATACACTTACAGCATACACTATATGTCCCCTCTGGGCACAAATTATGACACTGAGTACAACGTTTATCTGGCAAATCCCTGCAATGATCCAGCTATTACTCTTGTGTCCACAGTGACTGAGAATGGAGAAGGGGGAGAGAAAACCATGACAAACAACACCAGCCATTACATACCAGATACAGTACAGGCCATTTCAGAAGGACAGATAAAACGTCAAAGTTAATGGTGGAGAGTGAAGTGAAATTGTGCAGCTAATTGAAGTCCCTGACTGTGCTATTCCTCTGCTAGCTAACTGTTTTATCAATTCTCTCTGATGTACGACTACCCACTACATGTCCAAACATGTCATATCCAAGTATTACGCTCTATTTGAGCAGTGGCAGTGGCAGTCAAGCATACTGTGCTTCATCTCAATGTGCTTCTTCTTCTCTCTCATCACTAAGAGACTACAGGAAGTCTATATGCTTTTGTAATTCACAAGACTGGGTCCAGATTGCAGTTAGGGTAACACTTCATAAAAAAACAATTTTTTTATTATAGTGTAATTACATATGTAATTACACTGTAACAAGTGTTGTAATTAATTGTGATAATTCATAGTTAGCTTGTAGTAACAACATGTAACTGGTGGTAATTGCCGTCTGTAATTAGAGGGGTGTAACAACAAATGCTTGTTACCATGCTTGTTGCAAATGTTAAAGTTTCCGATCGCATCCAAACGCACCATATTTCAGCCTGCACAAACCAGGTGATAAGTGTTAGCCAATTGAAAATCGACCGCCTCATTGACACAACTCTGTAATAAAGCAACAGCCGTCAATAAAAAGTTAAAATATTATCTAAATATAAATGCACTTAATGGTCATATGACAAACTCTTATTCCATCATGTAACCTTGCAAGAGTTTTACTGTTGAGGAACATTCTCACTTTTGGATGGGATTCCATGGTGCAATTATACACTTAAGACATCATGCCAAGATCTCAATGATTTTTATATACAGTGCCTTGCAAAAGTATTCGGCCCCCTTGAACTTTGCGACCTTTTGCCACATTTCAGGCTTCAAACATAAAGCCATAAAACTGTATTTTTTTGTGAAGAATCAACAACAAGTGGGACACAATCATGAAGTGGAACGACATTTATTGGATATTTCAAACTTTTTTAACAAATCAAAAACTGAAAAATTGGGCGTGCAAAATTATTCAGCCCCCTTAAGTTAATACTTTGTAGCGCCACCTTTTGCTGCGATTACAGCTGTAAGTCGCTTGGGGTATGTCTCTATCAGTTTTGCACATCGAGAGACGGAAATTTTTTCCCATTCCTCCTTGCAAAACAGCTCGAGCTCAGTGAGGTTGGATGGAGAGCATTTGTGAACAGCAGTTTTCAGTTCTTTCCACAGATTCTCGATTGGATTCAGGTCTGGACTTTGACTTGGCCATTCTAACACCTGGATATGTTTATTTTTGAACCATTCCATTGTAGATTTTGCTTTATGTTTTGGATCATTGTCTTGTTGGAAGACAAATCTCCGTCCCAGTCTCAGGTCTTTTGCAGACTCCATCAGGTTTTCTTCCAGAATGGTCCTGTATTTGGCTCCATCCATCTTCCCATCAATTTTAACCATCTTCCCTGTCCCTGCTGAAGAAAAGCAGGCCCAAACCATGATGCTGCCACCACCATGTTTGACAGTGGGGATGGTGTGTTCAGCTGTGTTGCTTTTACGCCAAACATAACGTTTTGCATTGTTGCCAAAAAGTTCAATTTTGGTTTCATCTGACCAGAGCACCTTCTTCCACATGTTTGGTGTGTCTCCCAGGTGGCTTGTGGCAAACTTTAAACTACACTTTTTATGGATATCTTTAAGAAATGGCTTTCTTCTTGCCACTCTTCCATAAAGGCCAGATTTGTGCAATATACAACTGATTGTTGTCCTATGGGCAGAGTCTCCCACCTCAGCTGTAGATCTCTGCAGTTCATCCAGAGTGATCATGGGCCTCTTGGCTGCATCTCTGATCAGTCTTCTCCTTGTATGAGCTGAAAGTTTAGAGGGACGGCCAGGTCTTGGTAGATTTGCAGTGGTCTGATACTCCTTCCATTTCAATATTATCGCTTGCACAGTGCTCCTTGGGATGTTTAAAGCTTGGGAAATCTTTTTGTATCCAAATCCGGCTTTAAACTTCTTCACAACAGTATCTCGGACCTGCCTGGTGTGTTCCTTGTTCTTCATGATGCTCTCTGCGCTTTTAACGGACCTCTGAGACTATCACAGTGCAGGTGCATTTATACGGAGACTTGATTACACATAGGTGGATTGTATTTATCATCATTAGTCATTTAGGTCAACATTGGATCATTCAGAGATCCTCACTGAACTTCTAGAGAGAGTTTGCTGCACTGAAATTAAAGGGGCTGAATAATTTTGCACGCCCAATTTTTCAGTTTTTGATTTGTTAAAAAAGTTTGAAATATCCAATAAATATCGTTCCACTTCATGATTGTGTACCACTTGTTGTTGATTCTTCACAAAAAAATACAGTTTTATATCTTTATGTTTGAAGCCTGAAATGTGGCAAAAGGTCGCAAAGTTCAAGGGGGCCGAATACTTTCGCAAGGCACTGTAGACTAGTTGACTGATAGGGGGAATTTTGCACGCCCAATTTTTCAGTTTTTGATTTGTTAAAAAAGTTTGAAATATACAATAAATGTCGTTCCACTTCATGATTGTGTCCCACTGGTTGTTGATTCTTCACAAAAAAATACAGTTTTATATCTTTATGTTTGAAGCCTGAAATGTGGCAATAGGTCGCAAAGTTCAAGGGGGCCGAATACTTTCGCAAGGCACTGTATATGTTCTCAATTTAAAAAACAGTACCATACCAGTAGACAATGTAAATTAGGCTAATTATTATACCAGATGTTGTACATGCCATGTGCTGACATGAAATTGTTTAGTGCGAATCCAACCCTTGTTATCTAGGTAGATGAAATGTCGAAGCAGGAGATGATGAGTCCTAGCTTAAAACGTACTACTACCAAGTTCAATGCCAGATACTTTTCCCCCCAGAAGGTCTGAGTGGCACTAGGAAGTACCACTGTGATAATGAAGATGGTTTGTCTAAGACTACTACAACAATTACATTTTCTATGCTAAATGTGTTTAAATTGTAAAAGAAAGAAAGACCAGTTAGGCTTTTTTATGCAGAGATGGCACACAAAATACTTGAAATTTCACAACAATATAGTCTATTATTAAAGTTCAGTATGTTTACGGTATCATAAACAATATTTGTTTACATGTGGTTCCAAATTACATTTGATATATTCATACAAGTGTACGGAAATAGATTACAATGAAACTGTGTTTCTGTTTAAGGGGCACTTCCTTCAGTTTAAGGGGCACTTCCTTCAGTTTAAGGGGCACTTCCTTCAGTTTAAGGGGCACTTCCTTCAGTTTAAGGGGCACTTCCTTCAGTTTAAGGGGCACTTTTGTCATGACCTCAAAGTGACGTTGCTCTCTACTCAAATGGCACAACAGAATCATTCAGATTGACCAAGGCACAGCATATGACAATCATTTTGTCTAACTGAGGGATGTCTCCTTTCAGGTTTGGAAAAGGAGGAGGTAGTAGAGGTAGAAACGGATTCTGCTGCAGCATTGCTCATCTTCACAGTGGGAGTCCGGTCCTTGATAGGTCAGCTGGTGAACCTACAGTACATAAACAAATACAAAGCACACCTGATGTTAGAATATAACTTCTTCAGGTCACTTTGTCACGCCGGCTCCCGCTCCCCCTCTCTGGCGCTCGAGGGTGCCAGGCTGCCCATTATTACGCATACATGTCACCATCATTATGCGCATCACCGCAAAGAGAAGTTTCAATAGTGCATTACCACAGAATGTTCATCTGTGAAGTGCCTGTGCTTTAATAGAGGCAACATTGAAGATTAGTGTGTGTTTGTTTGATTAAGTCTGTGTTTGTTGTTTGAAACCTAATCATTGATCAGTAAAACGAGAAGTCATCCATTAGTGAATGCATTACAAGGACATCCACAGACTCACAATGAAAGCAAGTAGTTGGTACATCCATCCACAGACTCACAATGAAAGCAAGTAGTTGGTACATCCATCCACAGACTCACGATGAAAGCAAGTAGTTGGTACATCCATCCACAGACTCACAATGAAAGCAAGTAGTTGGTACATCCATCCACAGACTCACAATGAAAGCAAGTAGTTGGTACATCCATCCACAGACTCACAATGAAAGCAAGTAGTTGGTACATCCATCCACAGACTCACAATGAAAGCAAGTAGTTGGTACATCCATCCACAGACTCACAATGAAAGCAAATAGTTGGTACATCCATCCACAGACTCACAATGAAAGCAAGTAGTTGGTACATCCATCCACAGACTCACAATGAAAGCAAGTAGTTGGTACATCCATCCACAGACTCACGATGAAAGCAAGTAGTTTGTACATTGTAGCCATGCAGGTGCGTATTGGGTAAGTAATGTTAATGGGGCTGATTGATTTCTTAGTCCATTGTCACTCCACGGTTCTCTGCTGTTTAATCTAAGAGAAGGTTTACAGCCAATCTGGGTCATTATGCAGGTTGGTTGAGTGAAATGAAACCCTTGAGGGTGGGAGATGGAGGAGGTGAAAGGTTTTTCACAACTATAAAATGGGTCAAAAAGCATCCATATTAATTCAGTGAATGAAACATTAATTAAACACACACACTCACATAAACACACTTGAGTGTTACTGTAAATGTAAATTATGGTAACAACAACTTGATTAATATTTGATGTCTGTAATTTCCATGAACATGTCACACTGTACCATATGGCTCAGGGGCTCAGCGGCTCCAACATATTACCTCGATGAATTTCACAGACCCACTTATCAGCAAGAATTTGTTTGGCTTATTTGAATATTTGCACAGCATACTACACTGCTCAAAAAATAAAGGGAACACTTAAACAACACAATGTAACTCCAAGTCAATCACACTTCTGTGAAATCAAACTGTCCACTTAGGAAGCAACACTGATTGACAATAAATTTCACATGCTGTTGTGCAAATGGAATAGACAACAGGTGGAAATTATAGGCAATTAGCACCCCCAAAAAGGAGTGGTTCTACAGGTGGTGTCCACAGACCACTTCTCAGGTCCTATGCTTCCTGGCTGATGTTTTGGTCACTTTTGAATGCTGGCACTCTAGTGGTAGCATGAGACGGAGTCTACAACCCACACAAGTGGCTCAGGTAGTGCAGCTCATCCAGGATGGTACATCAATGCGAGCTGTGGCAAGAAGGTTTGCTGTGTCTGTCAGCGTAGTGTCCAGAGCATGGAGGCGCTACCAGGAGACAGGCCAGTACATCAGGAGACGTGGAGGAGGCTGTAGGAGGGCAACAACCCAGCAGCAGGACCGCTACCTCCGCCTTTGTGCAAGGAGGAGCAGGTGGAGCACTGCCAGAGCCCTGCAAAATGACCTCCAGCAGGCCACAAATGTGCATGTGTCTGCTCAAACAGCCAGAAACAGACTCCATGAGGGTGGTATGAGGGCCCGATGTCCACAGGTGGGGATTGTGCTTACAGCCCAACACCGTGCAGGACGTTTGGCATTTGCCAGAGAACACCAAGATTGGCAAATTCGCCACTGGCGCAATGTGCTCTTCACAGATGAAAGCAGGTTCACACTGAGCACATGTGACAGACGTGACAGAGTCTGGAGACGCCGTGGAGAACGTTCTGATGCCTGCAACATCCTCCAGCATGACCGGTTTGGCGGTGGGTCAGTCATAATGTGGGGTGGCATTTCTTTGGGGGGGCCGCACAGCCCTCCATGTGCTTGCCAGAGGTAGCCTGACTGCCATTAGGTACCGAGATGAGATCCTCAGACCCCTTGTGAGACCATATGCTGGTGCGGTTGGCCCTGGGTTCCTCCCAATGCAAGACAATACTAGACCTCATGTGGCTGGAGTGTGTCAGCAGTTCCTGCAAGAGGAAGGCATTGATGCTATGGACTGGCCCGCCCGTTCCCCAGACCTGAATCCAATTGAGCACATCTGGGACATCATGTCTCGCTCCATCCACCAACGCCACGTTGCACCACAGACTGTCCAGGAGTTGGCGCATGCTTTAGTCCAGGTCTGGGAGGAGATCCCTCAGGAGACCATCCGCCACCTCATCAGGAGCATGCCCAGGCGTTGTAGGGAGGTCATACAGGCACGTGGAGGCCACACACACTACTGAGCCTCATTTTGACTTGTTTTAAGGACATTACATCAAAGTTGGATCAGCCTGTAGTGTGGTTTTCCACTTTCATTTATTCAGATCTAGGATGTGTTATTTTAGTGTTCCCTTTATTTTTTTGAGCAGTGTATATTAGTCTAGTGCTTGTCACACTATCTCTCAAATACCTCTGCATAATGTGTGGTGAATTACAACAAGTTAAAACATAAGCTGCCACAAACTGCTAGGGAAAAGATGGAAGAGTATATGCTCTGCATAGCAGCAGGCTTCTTGGGGTCATACACTTACAGCATACACTATATGTCCCCTCTGGGCACAAATGATGCGTCAGAAACGCAGCCAAACCAACATTTTCTAATGAGAGCATTCTCAATGTGTCAGTGGAAGTCCCAAGTGAATGCAATGGGTTACATTTATGCAACCCTGTCCAACAGAAAGGTTCGAGATAGAACTTTTGACGCAATTCATCCTGACTAGGGATCCATCTATCAATCGAATTTGAGCAATGACCTTTATCCTCCTGCCTCAATTCTCTCTGCTATGCCTTATACCCACATGCACTCAGTGGACCACCATGCATCGTTGCATGTGGTTTGGTATGAAACCACCTTATGTTTGACATAAAGCACAGTGTAAGTCCATGCTAGCACAAATTTATGCAGCTGTCGTGTCTTTGGCTATGCCGGATTAAGTGATATGACATGCTATTCTGTAAAATTATTTCTCTGTAATTAATATTACCTGATTGAGCTAATCATGTAAATGTAATTAACTAGAGAGTCGGGGCACCACAAAATAATATTTATAGAGCTGTTATCTTCCGAATAAACTCTTAAAGACCTAGTAATATTTTACATCAATAGCAGTCAATATTAATCGTCATTTTAATTCAGTCTCATCTGAAAGTTGTAAATTCTTGGTTACCCTGGCTAACAAGTTGAACCAGCAATACAAAATTGGGTTTAATTATTTATTTACTAAATACCTAATCACACAGAATTATACATACACATAATTAAATCATAACTTGATTACAAATTACGTCATAAAGGAAAATGTCCCTAGCGGGCGGAACAGATATGTTACACAAAAGAAAAGGGTCTGGGTTTGAGTGAAAGAGTGGGAAGACTGAGGAACAAAGGGCGAAGCTGTGCTATCGTAAATACAGTATCTTATGCATTCTAAATTACCGCCCATTTGGAAAAGGAAAATGAAATAAATATTTACTCTGCGCTTCGGTAGGTTGGTGGTAGATGGAAGGCCGTGTTGCCCAACCGCGTCCTTCGTCCTTTGAAGAATGTCTCTGCTGGTAAATTGAATACGTTGTAGTAACGCCGTTGTGTGGTAGACGGGATACTCTGTCTGTTCCTTCCTAACCCTCGTTTGCAGCTGCTGTTGCTAACTCAACGGCTAGGAGGTATCACTTCTGTAGTGAATAAGAGTTCAAAGTTCATACCATTCGCAACCAAAGCTCACGCTGATGTTGGCTTCGTTCTGTAGTTATTATCTGAACCATTCTGACATCGGACCGTCATCCTCACGTCCTCGGAACAGGAGATTATATTGTCGTCAAGGCTTTATATAGGAAGGGAGAGGAGGGCGTGTTTGAAAAGTTTTATAGCCCATGTCCCTTCACAGGGGCGGGCCACTGATTGATCTATCTTATGAAAACCCAAATCTCACATTTTAGAAGCTAAAATCACATTTCATCCCATTCACGAATAATTTCATATTCAAACATTTAAATTGAACAACAATTCCATGTGAATCCGATAACTCTGGTGTAGACTTTCCACTGTAGAGTTTATGTCATCCTATCATTGATGAGAATGTCTCAGATGACAACCGAACTGACATCATATTCATTAAGTACCACCGCATATGTTCAATTGGTCGGATTACCAGAATATAGTTCATTTCCCCCCACCTTCTGATGTTCCCAGAATCTCTATGTTAACCAAGGGTTTTGCAAATGTAACATCAGTAGGGTAGAGAGAGGAAAAAGGGGGGAAGATGTATTTATGACTGTCATAAACCTACCCCCAGGCCAACGTCATGACACAACATTAGTGGTACACCTACAGTATAAAGCCCCCATCATGTCCAGTATTCCTTACTAACATCTTCCAAAACAATGGTGATGTCACTGCTAGTCAAAAACAAAATTCTCCCTTAGGGAGCTGCATCATTAGTATGTCATTCAAATGCACTGAACAAAAATATAAACACAACATGTAACAATTTGAAAGATTTTACTGAGTTATAGTTCATATAAGGAAATCAGTCAATTGAAATGAATTAATTTGGCTCTAATCTATGGATTTCACAGGACTGGGAATACAGATATGCATCTGTTGGTCACAGATACCTTTAAAAAAAGGGTAGGGGCGTAGATCAGAAAACCAGTCAGTATCTGGTGTGACCACCATTTGCCTCATGCGTCGCAACACATCTCCTTCGCATAGAGTTGATCAGGATGTTGATTGTGGCCTGTGGAATGTTGTCCCACTCCTCTTTAATGGCTGTGCGAGGTTTCTGGATATTGGCGGGAACTGTAACACACTGTCGTACACGTCGATCCAGAGCATCACAAACGTGCTCAATGGGTGACACATCTGGTGAGTATACAGGTCATGGAAGAATTGGGACATTTTAGCTTCCAAGAATTGTGTACAGATCCATGCGACATGGGGCCATGCATTATCATGCTGAAACATGAGGTGATGGCGGCAGATGAATGGCACAACAACGGGCCATAGGATCTCGTCACGGTATTTCTGTGCCTTCAAATTGCCATTGATGAAATGCAATTATGTTCGTTGTCTGTAGCTTATTCCTGCTCATACCATAACCCCACAGCCACCATGGGGCACTCTGTTCACAACGTTGACATCAGCAAACTGCTCGCCCACATGACATCTGCCCAGTACAGTTGAAACGAGGATTTATCCATGGAGAACCTACTTCTCCAGCGTGCCATTGGCCATCGAAGGTGAGCATTTGCCCACAGAGGTCAGTTGCGATGCCAATTTGAAGTCAGGTTAAGACCCTGGTGAGGATGACAAGCATGCAGATGAGCTTCCCTGAGATGGTTTCTGACCGTTTGTGCAAGCATTCTTCGCTTGTGCAATCCCACAGTTTCATCAGCTGTCCGGGTGGCTGGTCTAACTTGATCCCGCAGGTGAAGAAACCGAATGTGGAGGTCCAAATCTAACTGTGGTTACATGTGGTCTGCGTTTGTGAGGCTGGTTGGACGTACTGCAAAATTCTCTAAAATGACGTTGGAGGCAGCTAATGGTAAAGAAATTAACATTCAGTTCTCTGGCAACAGCTCTGGTGGACATACCTGTATTCAGCATGCCAATTGCACGCTGCCTCAAAACTTTAGACATCTGTGGCAGTGAGTTGTGTGACAGAACTACACATTTTAGAGTGGCCTTTGTCCCCGTCACAAGGTGCACCTGTCCACTGATCATGCTGTTTATTCAGCTTCTTGATATGCCTCACCTGAGAAATTCTCGTTAACAGGGAAAAAATAAATTTGTGCACCAAATTTGAGAGAAATAAGCTTTTTGTGCATATGGAACATTTCTGACATCTTGTATTTCAGCTCATGAAACAGGGGACCAACACTTTACATGTTGCGTTCATATTTTTGTTCAGTATACAGTTTGAATTTCGGTACAATAGCTTTCTCTGGTGGAGCTCCATGATTTCTTCAGGGTATTTTTCTGCTGCATGCAGGCAGTTGTCTGTCTGCTTGTATTCTGAGAATGATGTAAATGTTGGGTTCAGTGGAATGTTAATGGTTTGGAACATCTGTTATGTTGTGATGATCGTTATTAAGAGACTCTCAGGGTGCCGGTGGCTCTGCAGTTTAAAAGACAGGAGAAGTTCATTACCATATGCTGTCCTCTCTAATGTCTTTCTGCTCTGGACAGAGTTTTCATTTAAGCTATTTCTTTCTCTCTCAAGTTGTGACTTCACTTTCCTTTTTATGCTGTCATTTTGTGTCTGGACAAGAGTCACAGCATTTTTTCAGGCTGTATTCAATCAATACTTTCGGCAGTGATGGATGTTTTTCTCCAGGATGACATGCATTTACTGTTTAGTTGTATGTATTACCTCTTATGCACAGGCAGACACTATTCAGGAATAATCCAGTGTCAGGGTTTATATGTGTCACAGGAAATTTTCCAGGGACACTCATATTTATGGGCCATTCCAACACACACCCATTTATTAGGCCCCTTTTCACCTACTTCAGCAGAAAATAATGGCCCATGCAACCTAATTGCTGCATCAAGGAAAAGCACTCCTTTGTAAAAAGATAAACAAGGAGGAAGCTATAACAACAAACAGGAAATTCTGCAGATACAAATGTTTTCTCTGTCAGAGCCATTTACCATTTACCATTGTGGAAGATCAGTGATGTTGCTTTCTCTGTAACTGGCTTTGGTCTAGGGTAGATAGATATATTTATTTGACCATTTGAAACATCTTACAGATCCATCCCTTTTTTACCATTTTCGCCTAAAATGACATACAAAAACCTAACTGCCTATACCTCAGGACCTGAAGCAAGAATATGCATATTCTTGATACCATTTCAAAGGAAACACTTTGAAGTTTGTGGAAAAGTGTAATTAATGTAGGAGAATATAACACATTAGATCTGGTAAAAGATAGTAGAAAGAAAAAAAACATGCTTTTTTATTAGGTTTTTTACCATCAACATTGAAATGCAAGAGAAAGGTGTCACAACTTCAGCCGAAGTCGGTCCCTCTCCTAGTTCGGCGGCGTTCGGTGGTCGATGTCACCGGCCTTCTAGCCATCGCCGATCCACCTTTCATTTTCCATTGGTTTTGTCTTGTCTTCCCTCACACCTGGTTTCAATTCTATCAATTCCATGTTGTGTATTTAACCGTCTGTTTCCCCCATGTCCTTGTCCGGAATTGTTTCTTGTAGTGCTTGTGTACGTTATGCTAGTGGATACCGGGTTTTGTTTCACCCATTAATTTATTGTTCTGTTTACGGTGGTTTTATGTTTATTAAACGACACCGTTATAAATCAGTTTTTGCTCTCCTGCGCCTTACATCTCTGCCGCCAGTACGCACCCCGTTACAAAAGGCCAAAATGTATTATTCCAGCCCAGGCACAATTTATATTTTGGCCACTAGATGGCATCAGTTTTGGACTGATCCAATGAACCATTGCATATATGTTCAAAATGTTGTATCAAGCCTGCCCAAATGTGCCTAATTGGTTTATTAATACATTTTCAAGTTCATAATTGTGCACTCTCCTCAAACAATAGCATGGTATTCTTTCACTTTAATAAATACTGTAAATTATACAGTACAGTTAGATTAACAAGAATGTAAGCTTTCTGCCTATATCAGATATGTCTATGTCCTGGGAAATGTTAATGTTACTTACAACCTCATGCTAATCACATTAGGCTACTATGTTAGCTTAACCGTCCCGTGGGGGTTGGGGGTACACCGATCCTATAGAGGTTAAAACATAATACGACAACACGTGGATAATGCATTTGAAATCATTGCGGATGACACAAAAAAGTTTGAAAATGTATTTCCATTGTGGTCCTTTTAAAATGGCGACTGCACTTCCTGATTTGGCCTCGTTTTGAAGATTGCTCATTAAGAATGCTAGCGGCAATGACTGAAGCTATTTGAGAGTTATCTTGGGGGTGTGATTTGATGTGGGTGTGTTATGTTCGCATATTGTGTCCTAACAGGTACGGTTGTTTGTCCCTCTTGAGTCACTGTAGCAACAACATAGCCATTTCCTCAAAATAGTCACTTTCTTAAAATAGTCAGAATGATATCTAACATAAATCAAGAAAGCTGTAATTCATTTAGACGTTTTTGCCAAGGAGGTCCTAGTAACGCAATTTTACATCTAGCAAAGTGTTTTGTGCAGTATTTTTTAAGTAAAAAAATGTTTCTAAAAAACTACTCAGTGTACTGCATACAGCCTATTGAGTCAGGACATTGTGTCTGTGCACTCAGAACTGATTTCTGAGAACAATAACATGTCTGCAATCTGTTAAACTATCGTAAATAAAGCACAAGCTACACACTGTTTATCAGTGCCCAAAATCACTTGCTAGCTAGCAAAGTTCCAACTCTGTGTTTGTCAAGGAAGCTAGCAAGTAGTAGCCAGCAGGCACATTGAGCAGCCAGGCCACGATCAGCTTATCAAGTCATTGGTGAGTGGCGACGTTTGTGCTTCACTGCCGTTTAGGTTTTTACAACTTTCTCACTCACCAGAGTGTGAGTCTGTCAGGCAGTGTTTCATAGGGAATCATGTTACAAAACAGGTCGTGGGAGGACACAAAGGCTCGCAAATGGGAAGTTACAGTTGTGATCATCTCAATTCTCATTTTGCCCAACAAATGGGCAGACTAGAGCGATTGACACTATCAAACACATAAGGAAGTGGCCACTCCGTAAAAGGCTTAGTGCCAAGGGTGATTTCAACGTAACTTTGGTGACGTGTTGTCTTATGTAAACTAAACAAGTCTGAGGCACTGTGTAATGGGCAGGTCTGTCTCACTGTCTGGAGGTTCTGGCTGCTATTTTTGGAAAAAGCGCACAGCTGATAGAGCGCAATCAGCACAGCTGCTTCTCTCGTGTTAGTGGGCATTGGGCAAGTGGGCGTGATCATAGTTCATACTCAACCCTCCAGTAAGTTTTGACAAACTCACAAAACTCAGTTTTGGACGAGACTGACTTTATTACCAAAATTATCCTATTTACACTTTGTAGTAAATTCCAGACAGGCTGTTTAAAACTAAAGAAGATGGTTAAAAAAATGTACAAACATAAACATAGAAGGCCTAGGCTACACAGTAGAGCTAGCCTACTAGGCATACTTGGGTTACACAAATAACACACAACACAATAAAGGACAAGACGACATTGTCATAGGCATAGAGCAGGATTCCCTCAGAAGATCAGTGATAGCCTAGTGGTTAGAGCATTGGACTAGTAACCGAAAGGTTGCAAGTTCATCCTCCTAATCTGAGTTAGATGATGGCTTGATGATGGTGATGCTTGATGCAATTAATGCCACATGAGGGTGATTCAGTTTACCTGCCAGCTCTGATGTTATCCTCTGCCTCTGTCTAGCCTTTGATGCCTTGTGATGGTGTTGGTATACTGCAGGGTCACTGTCTTCTGTTCTCTCCTCTAGGTGTGGCAGTGTGGGGGGAGCATGGAGGTGCTTCCCTGCGCCAGAGTGGCGCACATCGAGCGGACCAAGAAGCCATACAACAACGACATTGACTACTACGCCAAGAGGAACGCCCTGCGGGCTGCCGAGGTCTGGATGGATGAGTACAGGTCCCACGTCTACATGGCCTGGAACATCCCCATGAATGTGAGTGTAACCATAGTCTCACATCACCTTTTTATTTATTTTATTTTATTTTACTAGGTCTGTCAGTTTCACAAATTTTTATTTTCAATGACGGCCTAGTGGGTTAACTGCCTGTTCAGGGGCAGAACGACAGATTTGTACCTTGTCAGCTCGGGGATTTGAACTTGCAACCTTTCGGTTACTAGTCCAATGCTCTAACCACTAGGCTACCCTGCCGCCCCACCTGACCTATGAAGAAACCTAGAATGGCTAGAGTCGTGGTTTTTGTATCCATAGGAAAATAATTACATTATATGACACAACAGGCATTCTATTGCTAATCTAAAGGAACCTTGCTTGAAACCTGAAGACTTGTGGTTCACAACGCAGCTGGTCAAAAGAGCCTGGCTGGTCTTTCACCCCACCCATCCATCCATCCCATCCTCACCACTTGTTCATTCAGACCAGCAGCCTGTTCTGTGCCGAGCGGGGTGGGCCCCTCTAGACAGACTGCTAGGCCTCAATGGATATTCAGATTTCATTCCACTCGACCTTCAGAGCAGCTCAGTGAGATCTGAACGACGACGTCAGGCTCTGAGTGGTGGAGCGGAGTGAAGAGCTGAAACCAAATGAATGACTAATTTAATCAGTGCCACTTTCATACACATCAGTTAAGACGTAATTGCTTTCAAGGGCCTTTGAAATAGGCATGGAAAATAATAAACAGCCATTTTCAATAATAAATAAAAAAGGGATTAATGGAGAATACTAATTGCCATGTCTAGTAAAGGAGTACTGCAATGATCTGAGTGGCACAGTGGGCGGTGACAATGCTTTAAAACATAGCCTGGTAGTAATTGTAATGTTTTCAAGACATTATTGTCATTAGAAACAAACTTTGGATTGTGTTTCACTCAAACAAGGCCTCCTGCACAGGGGCACATTACGGTAATGATCCCAGGGAGGTCAATTCTTCTGTTAATATGGCAGAACGGTCATTCAAAACACAGGGAGAGGCACAATGGATACAGGCAAGAGGACAGTAACTAAGACAGCACCCTATTAAACAAACTGCCTCATCGCACAACATTCTTCGTCCAGTGTAATTACGAACACAGTGGTACAGTGCTCTATTAACCCTCTGTCCCATGGTGCAGACTTATTTTGTACATAATGCTATAACTAATATATCTCCCATTCCCAACACCACACACACAGGATCACATAGTCTTGTTATTGGTTAGAGAGGCTGGAGGAGAACACAATTACTCCGGTAGGAGGGCAGTGTCTGATTCACTGTGATTACCACAACGTACCACAACGTCCAAACAACATCTCTCATGGAATGCATCTGTTATAGCTAATAAAAATAACAGAGGACAATGCCAGTGCTCATTATTCACAGATATTAAAATATGGCTGATACCTGTGGCTCAATGTAGTGAAGTATGCTTAAAGGTCCAGTGCAATCAAAACATGAATTGCCTGTGTTTTGTATACACTGAGAGTACAAAACACAAGAAACACCTTCCTAATATTAAGTTGCAACCCCCTTTGCCCTCAGAACAGCCTTAATTTGTCGGGCATGGACTACAAGGTGTCAAAAGCGTTCCACAGGGATGCTGGCCCATGTTGACTCCAATGCTTCCCACAGTTGTGTCAAGTTGGCTGGAAGTTCTTTGGGTGGTGGACCATTCTTGACACACATGGGAAATTGTTGAGCGTGAAAAACCCAGCAGCGTTGCAGTTCTTGACACACTCAAACCGGTGCGACTGGCAGCTACTACCATACCTTTTCAAAGGCACCAAAAATATTCTGTCTTGCACATTCACCCTCTGAATTGCACACATACACAATCCATGTCTCAATTGACTCCAGGCTTAAAAATCCTTCTTTAACCTGTCTCCTCCCCTTCATCTACACTGATTGAAGTGGATTTAGGTGACATCAATAAGGGATCATAGCTTTCATCTGCATTCACCTGGTCAGTTTATATTATAGAAAGAACAATGTTTTGTACACTCAGTGTATATTTCCACACTATGAAGTTGGAATAATACTCAGAAATTGTGAAAATTATGATAATGCTTTTTTATTGTAAGAGCTGTTTGAAAATACCTCCTGAAATTTCAGCCTGTTTTGGTGGAATGGAGTTTTGGCCTGCCTTGTTACATCACAAGACCAATAAGAAAGAGAGTTCCAAACCTCTCTGCCAATAACAGCTAGTTTTCTGTTTCCCCCTCCCCACTTAAGAAATTGCTCTTTGCTAAGAAGCTATTTATGTTTTATTTTTGGCAATTTTAATAAAACAATCACAGTAAGGTACTTAATTGTTACCAACAAATTATTTGATATTTAAGGTTTAGAAACAGCTGCGGTCCAAACAGAAACAAGCTGCAGTACAAACACTTAAAAGACACACCTCGCCCACTTACCCTCGCCTTATGCCCTTGGGGGAATCCCCGTCGCCATCTTGGAAGACGGTCCAAATGATTGGCCAAGCAAGGGAAGCAACATAAGCCCTCGTTTTTAGTCGGCTTTGCGAGTGTACAATTATGTTCTCTCCGGGGCCTGAAACTCCCCATAATTCAATTTGCGACGATTGTACATCCACTAAGAAAAGTCTGCAAAAATGTAAAAACACATCAATGGAGAAGTCAACGTACAAGTGTAAGTAAAAACGAATGCAAATAATTTTGACATTGTGCTACCTTTGCACATGACGGCACAAACACGTCCCGTAAAAAGTTGTCTTTGTTTGGTCTTCTTTTGGAAATTGTAGAAATAAAACATTTTTCTTCTTCAAAGTTCCAGCTAGGCAGGCTAACGTCAGTTAGCTTATACATTTGCTAGCTATCACACGGTAGGCATATATTAATAATTATATGTAATATAAGTAGACATGCAATCATAATTGACTGTAGCGCATGTAAAGTACCCACAAGCTACCGGTGGCTGAGGACACAATCACCGCGGGTTGAACGAGTGACAAATATCCGGCCAAGGGTGGTCCATTTCAAAATCATTCCTTCCTCCCTCGCCACTTGCCCTGCAAGTGTATACTCGTCAGATGTCATCAGAAGTGTCCACTTAATTTGAGGGCTGAGGGGATAGGGTGTGTCTTTTCATTGTTTAGACCGCCGGCATTGAGTCTTTCTCTTAATGAGGCAGTGCATGTCTGCTGTGGAGGCCAGGGCACAGTGCAGACCTCAGAGCAGAGCAGTTATTAAGCATTCCCCACATCAATTTGGGAAGCCACCTCCATGCACAACGCTGCTCGGCGTGGCAGGGCCATGAACACTCATAATTAAGCAGCTGATTAGAATTTGCACAGCATACTGTCATGTCTAATAAAAGAACAATGATTGTCCCACATGACAGCCTCCATCCATCCATCTCTTAACCAAATACACTCTTCTCTCAGGTTCCTTAACTTTTTTATTTTTCCACCCTTCCTCCTTCCAGAAATCTTTTGAGGCCTCCATTTTTCTAATTACATGAAGAGTAGTCATATATTGCTTAGCTTAAGTCATTGTGTCCTGGTTTAATGTAATTTCTCTGTGTTTGCTGCCAGAACCCTGGGGTTGACTATGGGGACGTGTCTGAGCGGGTGGCCTTGAGGAAGAGGCTGCAGTGTCGGAGCTTCCGCTGGTACCTGGAGAATGTCTACCCAGAGATGCGCATCTACAACAACACCATCACATATGGGGAGGTGAGACATTCCCTATTCACTATCAATAATAGGTTTACAATACAAAAACATAATCAAGTTTTGAGTGGAAGACCTGTACTGGGTGTAGTGGAAGACCTGTACTGGGTGTAGTGGAAGACCTGTACTGGGTGTAGTGGAAGACCTGTACTGGGTGTAGTGGATGACCTGTACTGGGTGTAGTGGAAGACCTGTACTGGGTGTAGTGGAAGACCTGTACTGGGTGTAGTGGAAGATCTGTACTGGGTGTAGTGGAAGACCTGTACTGGGTGTAGTGGAAGACCTGTACTGGGTGTAGTGGAAGACCTGTACTGGGTGTAGTGGAAGACCTGTACTGGGTGTAGTGGAAGACCTGTACTGGGTGTAGTGGAAGACCTGTACTGGGTGTAGTGGAAGACCTGTACTGGGTGTAGTGGAAGACCTGTACTGGGTGTAGTGGATGACCTGTACTGGGTGTAGTGGATGACCTGTACTGGGTGTAGTGGAAGACCTGTACTGGGTGTAGTGGAAGACCTGTACTGGGTGTAGTGGAAGACCTGTACTGGGTGTAGTGGAAGACCTGTACTGGGTGTAGTGGAAGACCTGTACTGGGTGTAGTGGATGACCTGTACTGGGTGTAGTGGAAGACCTGTACTGGATTCAATTGTGCAGTCTACTGTGTGTTTGAAGAAAGCTGACAATAACATTCTACAAAGAATAAAAACATCACATTAGTTTGCCAAGAGATCCTTAATTCATCAACCCACACATTCTTGAAATCTCCTCTTCAGTCTTCTGTTGAATTATCTTGTCTCTTGCAGTGATTGCAGAGTGTGCTTTGTTGTAAGGAATGCTTCAGTATAAGAATTAGTGTTTGTTTTAATATCACATACAGTGTTAGGCAAGATATGTTTAAATACTGTATGCTCAAGCAATCTATCGTCAACAGTGTATTTCATCCCGTCTGCGCTTCAAAGATTACATGTTGAAGGGAAATTAATTAATTCACAGGGAGTCATCGAAAGGTAAAGGTATCAGGTTTCCATAGCAACACGGCACAGCTACAAGATTCAATGCAATTTCCCCGTAATGAGATTTAATTAAACAGTTATTAGCTTTCGATGCCTACTTGATTGTTTAGAGCTCGACTGCACAACCCTGCACAGCGAAAAAGATTCTGACAGGACAAGAAATTGAATGCAAGAAGTCAGTCAATTCGTAATCATTGTAAAATAAAAGTCAAGCCTTTTACTTATTGATTTCAAATTCAGAGAAGGGGAAGGAAATCAGCCTTTTCAAATATATGGTTGGCATATATCCGAAGTAAACTACAGATTCATCAAGCAGCACAGTGTTGGTGGTCCTGGTTCTTCTACAGTCTTGATATCAATGCTCTCTACGCCGGTGTCTTGCAAATGGATTCCTCAAAGCAGCTCCCATTTAGGTGGCACTATTTCAAATCTGCGACAAGCCACGGAACAGTTACCTTGTGTTGCCACAGCGCAGCAGCTGAAGCTCATCTGTCATTGGAACTTCAGCTGCACCCCCTGCACTGACCAGACCAGCAGAGCGGAGCCTATCTGACAACACAACATGATAGATATCTTCACAGGGTGGAAATAAAGTGATACACATTCAAATCACATACCTCCACCAACACATAACTCCACTAACACACACTACCATCTGGACTAGGAGTGTAGAACATTGACGAGGTTTTCGTTGCTTGCATGATACCCTATCTTAGAATAAAATGAAATCTCTCATTACTATAGTGTGTAGATGATTGGTTTATGAGACATGGTGAGATGACAAAGTGACATTGCATTTACTAAGGGACAGATTTATTAAGAGTTACCTTTTACAGTGCTTTCTAGAGAAGAGGTTCTAAAACATTATAGAAAAAGTGTTAGATAAGACTGTTATAACAACCGTTTTGAGTTTCTACCTTTTTATTTCCTTCTCGAAATAACAAATGCAAACTTTAATCTGAATCAGGAACAATAAGGTCTATCTATGTCTGTTGTGTTGCAGGTCAGAAACAGTAAGGCCAGTGGCTACTGTCTGGACCAGGGATCAGAGGACGATGACAAAGCCATCCTCTATCCCTGCCACGGGATGTCCTCACAGGTTAGCAGATTTCACTCCTATTAGCTTTGATATATTTACAAATAATATACAGACTCTGTTCATATTTTCAACGTTGGTTGAACGTGAATGTACCTTTTTTCTTCAACAAATAAGTGTTTAAGCATTATTCTTACATTATACCGTGAAATGCCATGGTATCTCATTATTAACAGCCAAGCAAAATAACATTTCATTTTGGGGGAAAAGCTCAGAATTGTGAATATATTCTGCTAAATGTGGTTTTAAGAAGTCTAGGCACTACAAAGTCCTCCTGAAGTGGAAGTAATTCATCAGCCAGTAGATTTTTGCTTTCTTATTTGTTTGTTCTAGTATTCTAATTCATGGCCTCTAGAGCCCCCTGGAAGTTTAATTAGAGAATGTGCACTAGGTGCTGACCTGTGAGTGCCAGGGCAAAAGGGGCTTTGACTATTTTTGTTGTGCACATGCAGCAAAACTAAAGCTCATGCCTGAGAAACAATCATGCAAATATTATTCATGGCTGATTTTTTTTTTTTTTTCACCCTCCAGATGCGGAGTGACATGTTTATTATCAGTCGCATGCTGAATATAAATAAATTGTTGAGCACTGGGTGGCTCTTTCCTCCTTCTGAGAGAGCTCAGTGCAGTCCAGTAATGTAAAGCTACATCAAGTCTTTAATCCTAACCTCAGGGGAAATAAACAAATGGAAATGAATTTTATGCCATTGTATCATTAGATTACAACGATGACTGGCACTATGCTACTACACAGGACCCAATTCAATTTTTGGAGCCGTTTAGATTTTACTGAACCTTTCCAATTCTGTATGAAAAATGTAATTGTGCTGAATAAATCTTTATTGTGCCTCTTAAAAGTCTGTCTCGGTTTCTACCATGCCTCCTGTAAGGAGATTTAAAACCAGGAAGACAATGGCACACCTTGTCCATTTGGCTTATCCTAATATAGGGTATGGCAGAGGATGGAGGTTCCAGGCCCAGGGTCTCCCCACTCAACCCCCTGGCTCACCCCAGCAGGAATCTCAGCTATGTACGGTGTACATGGAGCACTGGATGTTTCTCCCTGTTTTCGATTTTCACCACTTATGCTAAGAGGCCTCTTAAGTCCCCAGCCAGGAGCTCTGTAGTAGTCATGGCCTGCATACCAAAACGCAGCCTTCCCCCTATATAGTACCCTAATTTTGACCAGGGCCATAGGGAATATGGTGCCATTTGGGACACAAACAGGGTGTTTCACATCAAACACAGGTATCCTGCTGTGGCTCAGCCCCCATAGGGAGAAGACATGTCCTGTCTTCTGTCCAGGCTAATATACACTGAGCCTGCCTGCCTGGGCCATACATGTAACATAAGCCTGCATGGCCCCTCACAAAGTACAGTAATCTCAGTGGGACATTGCAGTGCTGTCGCTCCATGGTAGAGCGAGGGGCGGAGGAGGGATTACTGTAGCAGGTAGTTTCCCTCAAATACTTCCTCCTATACAATAAAAAATAATTTACTGTGCTCTACCCTACTGTGTTAATGAGCCAATTAGTGAACACATGATTAGCCTGACCCAAAGAGGCTCCCCCCAAACCTTACGGCGTCAAGAAAGTAATTGAGCATCAGCTTCTAATATAATGCTTTGAGAACAGGTTGATTGGCTTGGCAAAATAATTTTGTTATGTTGGCTAAGTATTTGTAATAATAACATTTTAACTGCATTAGGAAATAAAGGCATCCACTCCGTAACGCTGTCAACACATTTTAACAGGGATTATGTCTTTGGCCTGTGCCCAGTTCTCGTTTACACTACTGATAAATCATCTTGTGATGCCATTTACTACACATTTCACGACCCGTAAACACTAGGATAGAAAATCAGTTTGAGGTATTTTGAAGGAAGAAAAAGAAGAGTGAAATGAATGAATTACAAAATAAATCACTTAATCCTTTACGATCTATTAGCCTTGCTGCCAGGCAGGAACCCACTTCCAAACAGAATTTTGCTTTTAAAAACCTTTATTGGTATTTGAAACACTTTCTCTTGGTATTTCAATAGAAATAGTGAAAAGGCAATCAGCTACAGGATATTAACCAGGCCAAAGGTAGTAAAAGTTTATATTTTTTACTCAAACCATAGCCTCCTTCAAACAAGTGTACCTTAAAGTCTGGACAAGTACGTGGCAATATATTTTTCGTATGTTCCAAATTGGTGTCTCTTAATCGTTAAGGTTTTTATGAGTGCAGTACTCTGCTAAAAGGGCACCCAGTCAGCTTCAGTCATAGCGACAGTACAGCCTGTTAGCCCCACATGAGCTGGCTGGTATATAGTTTTATCCAGCTCAGAGTATTTGGTTTAAGAGAGTGGTAACAGAAAATATAAACCGGCAGCTATCAGCAGCCATTCATTCAGCTGCAAGGCTCACATATTCTCCATCTAAGCCTAGTCCTCAACAGCATGGGTTCAAAAGCATTCTGTTACATTGATCACCCTCCTCTTGTTCTGGTTCATACAGTTACGTGTAGCTCCGTTACAATACCCCCTCTTAGCTGGATGACTGGGGAACAATGGAGAAGAGCAGCATTTCACAGTGTGTGTCAAGTGGGTTGTATTGAAGACCCCCTTATCTTTGGCATCTAATTTCTGTGAGAGGATCAGTGTAATGAATAATATATGTTAACTCTACTGTATCCTTATGTAAAAGATATGAGGCACAGACATACACTATTTCATGTACTGGATTAAACGTCTAGGGATAATATTTGGTTGCGAAAATCTTTAGCTTTAATTAACTATATACTTTCTATCTGTATATAATGCCCTAGGAAAGTCACATAATAGACTTAGCTCCAAAAATATTAAGATAATTGAAGTCCGCATACGGTTAATGAATTTGCTCATTGAATCAGAGTTGGATGATGAAAATACCTTCCAGTGCACTGCAATATCTATGAACTACTTGCCAATTTTGTTTTCAGCATTTACACAAATGTACAGTATTTTGGATCCATGCTTATTTTTGCTACAATCAAATGAACTGCCTGATGTTCATCTCTGTTTCAGCTTGCCCGTTACTCAACAGAGGGGCTTCTACAACTAGGACCCCTAGGGTCGACCACCTTTCTGCCTGACACCAAATGTCTCATCGACGACGGAAGAGGGCGCACGCCCAGCTTGAAAAAATGTGACTCTGTTTCGCGGGTTTCCCAGAGGCTGTGGGATTTTACACAGGTAAAAACAAAACACAAATGGATTAAAATCTAATAATTGATCAATGTTTCTGGCTTCTTTGGAATAACTGAGTCCTGTAATGCATACATATAGAGGCATTGAGGTCAAATAAATTGTTCTGTATAATACGATGAGCCATGTGTTAAATGTTAGATTAAATGTGGTTGCTGCTGGTAAAGGTACCTCCATTGCAGAAGACTATGCAAAATCACACTGAGTCATAGCAAAACACATTTCCCACTTTCATTCAGTGCATTTGCATTCACAACTGGCTCATAGAAGGATAATAGTAACGTGGATTCTACTTTGAAGTGTGCCAGTACTGAGTATAATAACACTTTTTGAACCATAATATCTACCATCAGGATTATAGAGAGTGATTTGAGGTTATGCAAAGTTATTTGGAATAATGGGTTCTTTTTCAATCTCAGTGTTACTGATATGATCTTTTCCCATCTTGTTTTGCAGAATGGTCCAATCATCAGCAGGGACACTGGACGGTGCATGGAGGTGGAGATGTCCAAAGATGCCAACTTCGGCCTTCGATTGGTGGTGCAGAGGTGTTCTGGTCAAAAGTGGATGATACGGAACTGGATAAAGCATCCGAAGCATTGAGGCAAGACATTTCCTCTGAGAAAAGAATACCATTTCAGTCTTGGAGGGCAAACCCATGGACAGACAGTCTGAGAGCATTCCATATGAGATAGCTATAGGCCCTGGGACTGATGAGATGAGTAGTTCACAGTTTGTGGACTCTTCTATGGACTGTGTGCACTGTGCCCTCCCCTTAGGGCATAGAGCTTTCAACTGCTGAATCTTTAGAAGAAGATATGTTTTCAGCTGAGCTGGGGGTCAAACATGGAGAGCATACCATAGGCCTACAGCGAGCTATACAGTACTGTTTGAAATGCTTTTTTACAGAACATCCACCTATGTAGAAAATGAATAAGACAATGGAATGCAACTCCTAAGGGAGTTCAACACTGACAATGACAAGCAATGTGTATTTGGTATAAAGCCAATCCCAGGAATCTTTGCAGATCAAAATATGAAATTGCTTATTAGTCACCATATCAACTTGTAATTACTTCAGGCTATCATTTGGAGAATTTCTTTGGACATTTCGCTATCCTGTTAAGAGATTTAATATGCTTCAAAAAGCTGTTCATCCTCCCGATGAACTGATCAGGATGCAAAGCAACTACTGTTCTCACAAATACAAAAGGATATTTATTTCTCTTTTTCTTTTTGACTGTATTGCTCGCCACTGATTATCAGAGCAATAACGTGCCTTTTCCCATCCTTATGAGTCATCTGACCAGGGAATGTCAATTCCACAAGCATGTACAAATTAGTTTAAAGTAATTAATATATAAACCAACGTAAAAATGGCTAAATAATAGTAATGTTGTAAAATTGATATTAGTCCTCCAAAACAGTTAAGATAATAAAAATGTTTATGATGACCCAGGAGTACATTTTGTAAAACTGGATTCATTCAAGAATTCTAGATTGTTCACAGAGCAAGGTAGTGTATATAATGGAAGATGTTCCTTACTCACAATGCTGTTCACTGCATGTTACATGGAAGCCCGGGCCTATTTTTACAGATGTAAAGACAGATGCTGGTGGTTGTTTTACACTGACAGCGAGCACAATTATCTGCCTTTGTTGTGTTTCCACTTAGTCTCCTACTGGATACTGGCCTCAACTCTCTAATCGTTAAAACCCACCCACAGGATAGCATGTCTTCACAAAGTACTGAAAGCTTTCCAATTTATTAGGTTCAGCAAGAAACTCTTTCCTCACTGTATTTTCTGATGCCCAGCCAACTTTGAAGATGAATAATTATTCTCTAAACCTTTTTGGTACCATATTTTGTGCCTCATTCATTCTAATGAATGGTCAAAATATAGAAGTGCAAATGACATTTTCTTGACAAGTGAATTATATTTTTTAAATCTGTTGTCACATTTGCTAGAATAAATGTCGGACCAAGGCGCAGCGGATGTTGAGTTCCACATCATTTTAATGATAAATTGAAACTTAAGACAAAATCAAATAAACAAACCGTGTCTACAGAGGTGCTACGTGCACTAACTCAAAACAATATCCCATAAACAAAAGTGGGAAAAACAGCTACTTAACCCATTTAATCCTGAATTTTTCCCAGACATGAAAATATCCAAATCAAGTGTCATTAGTAACCCTTTGAAGTAATCAATCATTATTTTTGGAAAATGTAATGGAAAAAAAATAGGTGAAAAGGTGTGTTTTATGTTCGGTCACAATTGTGACCGGTGGGATAATGTCACATATGCTAAATTAACATATTTCTCCTATGCTGTTATCAAAGTTCTTAGAAATCCCAACCCAGTTATTAACACATTTAAAACTGTCACTGGCAGTCCCAAGCATTGCCTCTAGAATGCCCCGTCACATTCTAGTGTGACTATTTTACACATCAAAAACCCTTATACAACACGATATGAATACTGAGAGAAAAGATTTAAAAAACAACCATCAACATATTTCAATATTGTTTCTTTATTGTAACATACATTGTTACTTTAGTACAATATTGATTAAAACATTAATATTGTAACATTTGAACTTGCACTTTAGTGTAACATTGTCATTGACATTTTAGTGCAACATTCACTAACAACTGAATAGCAGTCCTGTGATTCATTCCCACTGAACATAAAGGTAACATTTAGGAGAGGTAGCCTGTAGAATATGCATTCAAGTAGAGGCCTACACTAAACAAAATACAATTACACACACACAAATATACATATATATACACATATACATACATATATATACAAAAAGCACCACTGCACAATGAGTGCATATATATATATACATACATACATACATACATACATACACACACAGTGGGAAGAACAAGTATTTGATAACCTGCAAAATCGGCAGTGTTTCCTACTTACAAAGCATGTAGAGGTCTGTAATTTTTATCATAGGTACACTTCAACTGTGAGAGACGGAATTTAAAACAAAAATCCAGAAAATCACATTGTATGATTTTTAAGTAATTCATTTGCATTTTATTGCATAAGTATTTGATACATCAGAAAAGCAGAACTTAATATTTGGTACAGAAACCTTTGTTTGCAATTCAATTCAGATCATACGTTTCCTGTAGTTCTTGACCAGGTTTGCACACACTGCAGCAGGGATTTTGGCCCACTCCTCCATACAGACCTTCTCCAGATCCTTCAGGTTTCGGGACTGTCGCTGGGCAATACGGACTTTCAGCTCCCTCCAAAGATTTTCTATTGGGTTCAGGTCTGGAGACTGGCTAGGCCACTCCAGGACCTTGAGATGCTTCTTACGGAGCCACTCCTTAGTTGCCCTGGCTGTAAGTTTCGGGCCGTTGTCATGCTGGAAGACCCAGACACGACCCATCTTCAATGCTCTTACTGAGGGAAGGTTATTGGCCAAGATC
The DNA here is from genome assembly GCF_013265735.2 of Oncorhynchus mykiss. Lineage (NCBI taxonomy): Eukaryota > Metazoa > Chordata > Actinopteri > Salmoniformes > Salmonidae > Oncorhynchus > Oncorhynchus mykiss. The sequence goes on along the minus strand of NC_048575.1, from coordinate 63,627,287 downwards.
TCGCGATACATGGCCCCATCCATCCTCCCCTCAATACGGTGCAGTCGTCCTGTCTGCTTTGCAGAAAAGCATCTCCAAAGAATGATGTTTCCACCTCCATGCTTCACGGTTGGGATGGTGTTCTTGGGGTTGTACTCATCCTTCTTCTTCCTCCAAACATGGCGAGTGGAGTTTAGACCAAAAATCTATTTGTCTCAGACCACATGATCTTCTCCCATTCCTCCTCTGGATCATCCAGATGGTCATTGACAAACTTCAGACAGGCCTGGACATGCGCTGGCTTGGGCAGGGGGACCTTGCGTGCGCTGCAGGATTTTAAACCATGACAGCGTAGTGTGTTACTAATGGTTTTCTTTGAGACTGTGGTCCCAGCTCTCTTCAGGTCATTGACCAGGTCCTGCCGTGTAGTTCTGGGCTTATCCCTCACCTTCCTCATGATCATTGATGCCCCACGAGGTGAGATCTTGCATGGAGCCCCAGACCGAGGGTGATTGACCGTCATCTTGAACTTCTTCCATTTTCTAATAATTGCACCAACAGTTGTTGCCTTCTCACCAAGCTGCTTGCCTATTGTCCTGTAGCCCATCCCAGCCTTGTGCAGGTCTACAATTTTATCCCTGATGTCCTTACACAGCTCACTGGTCTTGGCCATTGTGGAGAGGTTGGAGTCTGTTTGATTGAGTGTGTGGACAAGTGTCTTTTATACAGGTAATGAGTTCAAACAGGTGCAGTTAATCCAGGTAATGAGTGGAGAACAGGAGGGCTTCTTAAAGCAAAACTAACAGGTCTGTGAGAGCCGGAATTCTTACTGGTTGGTAGGTGATCAAATACTTATGTCATGCAATAAAAGGCAAATTAATTACTTAAAAATCATACAATGGGATTTTCTGGATTTTTGTTTTAGATTCCGTCTCTCACAGTTGAAGTGTACCTATGATAAAAATGACAGACCTTTACATGCTTTAAGTAGGAAAACCTGCAAAATCGGCAGTGTATCACATACAGTGGGGAGAACAAGTATGTATGTATGTATGTATGTATCTCAGAGTTAGGCTTCAGACCGAAGTGCAAGATTAGTTTGTGCATCACTATTTTAAACTGTGATCAGTCAGACCTACTGTCATACAGTATGTCTTGAATCAATTGACCTTTTCCAAAAGCATTTTAGTCATTTTGATTGTCTTTTTCGTCAACTTTTCTTTTCATCCTAGAGTCCATTGTACTGCTTCTCTTCACCCTTTATCGACTTTTCTATTTTTCTTTTGTCTTTTTCAGCCCTTATCTCCTTTTCTACTGTCCATGGTATATCTTGAAGCACTCAATGTGCAGTGGCGCTTTGCATTTCTCACATGCATAGGTAGTACGTTTGTCAGAATGACTTCTCTGGAACCGGTGCATCGTGTTGATTGGCCAGTGAGAAGCTTTGTCATATCAACAGTAGCAGCCAGCAAGATCTCCTTCCGTGGCTCAGTGGTTTCGTGCCAAACTTTTGCATATTTGGGCTGTATACTGTGTGTTTTGGAATCACATCGGTGGCAGGCCTCTTCAATCGTTGGAACACTCAATCTTTATTTTTGACCACCTGTGTCACGCCCTGACCGTAGAGAGCTCTCTATTTTGGTTTGGTCGGGGTGTGATTTCTATGTTCTTTTTCTATGTGTTTGTATTTCTTTGTGTTGGCCGGGTATGGTTCTCAATAAGGGACAGCTGTCTATCATTGTGTCTGATTGGGGACCATACTTAGGTAGCTTTTACCCACAGGGTTTTTGTGGGTAGTTGTTTTCCGTATCACTGTTTGCACCTTACGGGACTGTTTCGGTTTCATTTATTCTCGTTATTTTTGTATTTAGTGTTCAGTTCAATAAATAAATAAATATGAACACTTACCACGCTGTGCTTTGTTCCGACTACTCTTCCTCATCCGACGACGAAAGCCGTGACAACCTACAGCTGTACCCTTGGCTCTTCTAGCTGACCCCTATGGCTTGTAGAGGCCCTTGGCTCTTCTGACTGGACCCTCTGGCGGGTAGAGGCCCTTGGCTCTTCATTATCAACCTGTTTGCGTAGGTTCCGCATATGCATTCAACAGCCTGGCTGGCAAATGGCCTGTCCATAGTCCATATCTGACCCATCGCTAGCACAATCACTCAGGACAGCATCTTTCTCATTTTGAGGGATAACTGCAATGTTGCATGCCTTGTCTGGGCAGTCACCTAGATCCAACATATCCAGAACTTGACTCAAAGTCAAACTAAAAGAAAGAACAGAGGAGAAAGTTAGGTAGAACAAGAACTATGTGTATACCTAGATGCACTGTAATATCCCACCGGTCACTATTGTTGCTGTCAACATGTTTACACATTCTATGACCACACTGAACAAAGTTGAGTAATTGCAAATGCATATATCAATACTAGACACCTTAAAGATGATATGTACCAAAAATCTTTGTCCTATCTTAATGTTAACATACTTTACTAACCATTTGTTTGGGGGCTTTGATGCAGCCATCGTCTTCTCATGGTGCAACCAGGAAGTAAACAGCTCTGGTCATGTGACAATTTACACTAAACATGTGACACTGCACATCTTTCATTGAGACCCTTTATTATTTCAATATTTGCTGGAAATGCATTGATAGATCATTCAGTAACAATTTTAGAGCCTTATAACGGAAAATGTTTTTTTACGGTCACTATTGTGGCCGATGGGATTAAATAGTTTAAATATGATCCCCAATTAGAGACAACGATACCAGCTGCCTCTAATTGGGAATCATACACATCACCAACATAGAAAACAAACTAGAACACCACATAGAAATAAACAAATTAGATCACCCCCAGTCACACCCTGACCCCCTTCACCATAGAGAAACAATAGCTCTCTATGGTCAGGGCATGACAGCTGTTGAATGCTGTTATTACTTGCAAGAGATGTCCTTGAATGTCATCTATCCTCGAAACCCAGGGCCAGATATCGTGCGCAGCACCAGGCAGGCAGACGTTCCTCCTCCAATAAGCATGGCCATTATATCCACCTGTGTGCTCCTGAGGCCAGTTTTAATTTGGTTTCCAGCTGGTTCACCACCAGAGATGGCTGGAGCTCTCGTGTCACGCCACGCTACCTCTCCTCTAATCATTTCATAAAAGCAATGCATCATTTCTGTCCTCTAAAAATGTCAAGCGCATCATAAGGCTTGGGCTTTCCACTGCAATGTCTTATTCAAACGCCAGCAAGATTTACAAACAGCACTGATGAGCCAAATCAGTCTCAAAGTGTTGGTAAATACAGAGGAAATTATTATTTTGTCAATTATGCGTTGTTTGAACACACACAGAAAGAGTAAGGATGTTCTACTTGGGAGAATTGATAGCAGGCCAACTACTGTGCCGTGAAATAGGCTAGTGTTCTTGATATTTTACATTCCCCACCTTGGGGGAAATACAGTACACAGATACAGTACACAAATACAGTACACATGGCAGCTATTGGCTTAATGGCAGCTAGCTGAGAACTAGAGGAGGCTGAGGCTCCCCTGAGGCTCTTACCTTCATGTACACTCACTGATTGTGTAAATGCGTGTGTATGTGTTTGTGCGTGCATGTGCCAGGGTTTCCATTAGCCGGTAATAGCCGGCTTTTGGGGCAAAAAATGGGAAAACACAGTAAATAAAATTGGCTCCAGCCAATTGTCCCCCTCAAAATATCCCATTGTGAAATAAGGCTTGTTAGCCTATTCATTGATGGAAAGACCCATTGACGTAAATACATTTGACCTGTCATGCTTATTGGTCTATGGGTTAATTTGCATAAGTTTGTGGAATTAAATTGGTGCATGTGTACATTCCTTATGTATCTTATTTATCACCTGCACACAGCATACAGATACAGAGCCTTTGAGTGGAAAATATGTCAGACAGCACTTTTATAAGCCCAGTCATTGCGCAACAATTCTAAATGCAATCGTTTGTTAAAATATACATTTTTTAGTGTATGGGTTGCAAAGAAAAAGCCATATCTCAGACTGGACAATAAAACAAATAGATTAAGATGGGCAAAAGAACACAGACACTGGATAGAGGAACTCTACCTAGAAGGCCAGCATTCCGGCGTCACCTCTTCACTGTTGACGTTGAGACTGATGTTTTGCGGGTACTATTTAATTAAGCTGCCAGTTGAGGACTTGTGAGGCGTCTGTTTCTCAAACTAGACACTCTAATGTACTTGTCCTCTTGCTCAGTTGTGCAGTCTCCCACTCCTCTTTCTATTCTGGTTAGGGCCAGTTTGTGCTGTTCTGTGAAGGGAGCAGTACACAGAGTTGTATGAGATCTTCAGTTTCTTGTCAATTTCTCGCATGGAATAGCCTTCATTTCTCAGAACAAGAATAGACTGATGAGTTTCAGAAGAAAGTTCTTTGTTTCTGGACATTTTGAGCCTGTAGTTAAACCCACACAAGAAGATGCTCCAGATACTCAACTTGTCTAAAGAAGGCCAGTTTTATTGCTTCTTTAATCAGAAAAACAGTTTTCAGCTGTGCTAACCAAATTTCTAATGATCAATTACCATTTTAAAATGATCAACTTGGATTAGCTAACACGATGTGCCATTGGAACACAGGAGTGATGGTTGCTGATAATGGGCCTCTGTAAGCCTGTGCACATATTCGATTTAAAAAATCAGCCATTTCCAGCCACAATAGTCCTTTACAACATTAACAATGTCTACACTGTATTTCGGATCAATTTGATGTTATTTTAATGGATACAAAAAAAATTTTTTTCAAAAACAAGGACATTTCTAAGTGACCTCAAAGTCAATTATTGTATACAGACTTACATATATCCCATTGAAATCCGTAGCCTATATTCTATTGGTTTTCAACTTTATTTCATTTCCCGATAGCCAAATGCACTTTCGCGCGTAGCTACTGCCTTGAGAGCATTGCTGCGCAATAATGTTAAGAAATAATAGTTTATCAACATGTTAAGCTAAACATTCTAATCTGTTGTATCAGACTCATAGATTTTTTTTTTTTACGTAGCCTATTTGGGATCTATCGTCCCACAACTGTCCCAGAGTCTGTTTGGGCTATTTCTTTCTCGGCAAGCTGACCAATAGAATAGATACACTTTTCTGCTATGGGGAAAAGTAGAATGACATAGGCTCATTGGCAGCTCATCCCGAGTGTGCCCTGTGCATATTCACTCTTTATAATTGTTGGGTCAGTACCACTTAAAAGTTTGTTTTTGGACAATAATTTCCTCCTCCAGTTTGGATGTTATATTATAATTGTGTCTCCTCTTCTCGTAGGTATATTATGTGGACAACATTGTTTTTATTGATCTGTTTGTCAGTGTCATTAGAGTAGACTACCCTATAATTTGTTGTATTAAAACAGATTCTACTAATGTCTCCAGTCATATAAAGTGTAATATAATTGCATGAAATGTGTTTTTCCCATGCAAAGAAAGAAGAAACATATCTGATATAGCCTATAGCCTGGCCTCTACACTATACATGCTCAGCCATGCATTGAACTGTCTTTTTTGCGAACAGTGATTGAGTTATATTATTAGCCTAAATTATGACTATCCAAACTACTCATCACATTACGAATAGTAGGCTATCTTACATAAATCTGCAAATGTGATGATGCATGAAATGCTTTATGACAATATGCTTCCCCAAACTTGAAACTCACGTGCCACCTAATCATAGGCTAGTGATTTTGCTGTTAGTTACTGGTCTTGCTGGCTGAGGAAAAGTACATGTGGACAGTTTTTCTAACATCTTCAAAGTGTGCGGTCAGGACACACGTCATTGCATCCTCGACTTGCATGTTCTGCTCAGACTAATTACCATAATCTAAATGTGATTTCTGTAATTCTGAGCACCGTGAGTGGACGCCCTAATCAGGATACACACCCATTGCATATTGGTAGAGAAATGTACCGGTAAATTAAAATGCTGCAGGTCAAATGTCTGGCTCCACATTTTCACAACGGAAACCCTGTGTGTGAGTGGATTAGCATTACACGGTTAAATTCCACAATAGCTATTGCGCACCTCCTAGCGGAGACTGGAGCAGATCATCCGACAGAGAATGCATTACAAATTTCATTCTTGATTACGTGCTGCGTAGACAGATAGTGTGACAGTGAGTGATGGGCTGGGGTGGCAGGAGGGTGGTAGAGGAGGGAGTGATGGGGGAGCAGTCTGTGGGCAAGAGTTGCAGGTGGACAAGGACACACAGCTGTCATGAGCAGGGGACCAGGTAGTTTCTCATTGGCATGCTGACAATAGTATTTTTATGCCTGGGGCCCAACCAACAGGGAGAGGTGACTTCATTACTCAGACAGATGGAGGGAGCAATCACTGACAAATGAAGGGGGAAGGGTGCATCACACAGAATCTTATAGGACTCTGTGTTCCGCTGTCTGATTGCATATACAGTACGTAGGCAGCTCGTCACTGCAATCTGATAATTATTCTACAGAAACATTGACAGCAATTATTAGAATGTACAGTACCAGAAAGAGGATAGCTTTCCAGCACTGGAGCTAGTCAGCCACTGAGACAGAGCATTGTGTGGATATTCATAAGCATAGTTCAATGGGGGGGTGGGAAATAAGCATAAACCAACTGTATGCTGTAGAAGATATAAGATCCTTTTAAGATATGTCAAATCTTTTTTTTAATATATTTGGTGTACCAATGAAGGCTCAAATACATTGAATAATGATCCATCCATGATCTGTTCTGTTATTTTGATTTATCTTGACCCGTTAAGTTATCATTACTAATTTAACAATATGTGACTCGTTTCAGGAAACTAGGCATATGTCACGCATCTCTACTTCACAGGCGAGGCATTTCAATGTAAAAATGTATTCTGGAACATGTTAACTTTCATGTGCCTTAATAACAAACTTGTATGCCATCTGTAAATACAAATACAATTGTTAAATTATGATTCTAGTTGGTTTAGCCACAGAAAAAGACAGGAACCTTCCTGCTAGCCATGATTGACTGAGATAATGGATGGGCTGGACATGCCACGAGAGGAGTTCAGATTGATCTGCCATGTAGCACGCTTCTGTCTATAACAAAGGGCTGCTCAGGTAATCCTTTCTAATGCGTTTTTTTTTTTTAAAGATATCACAAATAACTGCAAAAGTGTTGCTCTCCACTTTCTGGAGGACAGAGTTTTGAAATCAGTGGAATGCCCGTTGGAAGCAGAGTATGACAGATAAGGAGATGGAGGAAATTCTGGCATTTGATTGCAAATATGCAGAGGGAGTTGAAAAGAGAGCACACAGAAGGGTGTTGTATGAAACACCTGTCTCCGGATTACATCTTCAAACTAAGGGCAACCATGGCATCTGTGACAGAGAAGGAGAAGCATTCATCCGGGTAAGAAAGTCTAGCTAGCTATTTTCAGATAGTATGTATTTCTAATTGTGTCAGAAAGTCATTTTCATTGTAAATTAAAACTTCTTGATGCACCCATCAAGTTAGCGGGATTATTTTCATCAACACCCGCTGAATTGCAGCGCACCAAATTCAAATTAAATTACTAAACATATTTAATTTTCATGAAATCACAAGTGCAATATAGCAAAACACAGCTTAGCTTGTTGTTAATCCACCGGGCGTGTCAGATTTCAATACAGCTTTTTGGCGAAAGCATAACAAGCGTTTATGTAAGAACATCTCTCTCAGTAGACAAAATATTACAAACACCTTGCAGCCAAGTAGATTGGTCACGAAAGTCAGAAAAGCAATAGATTAAATCGCTTACCTTTGATGATCTTCGGATGATTGCACTCACAAGACTCCCAGTTACACAATAAATGTTCCTTTTGTTCCATAAAGATTATTTTATATCCAAAATACCTCCATTTGTTTGGCGCGTTATGTTCAGAAATCCACAGGCTCGAGCGGTCACGACATCACAGATGAAAATTCCAAATAGTATCCGTAATGTCCACAGAAACATGTCAAACTGTTCTATAATCAATCCTCAGGTTGTTTTTAAAATATATAATCGATAATATCTGAACCGGGACTGTCGCTTTTTCAATAGGAGAGGGAGAGCCAATGGCTGCCCCACTCTGTTGAGCAAGCAAAACTCTGCGAACACCCAGCTATCCACTGACGCAATGTTATCTTTCGTGCTCATTTTTCAAAATAAAAGCTTGAAACTATGTCTAAAGACTGTTGACACCTTGAGGAAGCCATAGGAAAAGGAATCTGGTTGATATCCCTTTAAATGGAGTGAAGGCAGGCTATGGAACATGGAGCTTTCAAAATTGAAGCCACTTCCTGGTTTGATTTTCCTTAGGCTTTCGCCTGCAATATCAGTTCTGTTATACTCACAGACAATATTTTGACCGTTTTGGAAACTTTAGAGTGTTTCCTATCCTAATCTGACAATATTTATATTCTAGTTTCTGGGCCTGAGAAATAGGCAGTTTCAAATGGGTAAGTTTTTTTTGCCAAAAACAAAAATCCTGCCCCCTACACTTAAGAAGTTACTGTTAGCTAACTAGCTAAAGTTACCTGGCTGGCTTGCTAGCTAACGTTACATGTATGATCTGTGAAGTAATATTATTTGTATATCAGAACCATTTGCATTGCTAGTTATAGCGTAATGTTAGCTAGCTAACTAACATTGAATCTAGTTAGTTAGCTAACTGCAGATTCATGTAGGGTTGTAACGTTATGAGTTGGGATTATGGTTAATTGTTTAACTAGCTAGCTAGCTACAGTACATGTCCAAACAAAAGACTCCACTATGCAAGGTACCATTTCACTGTACCATTTACACCTCCTGTATCCTATGCATGTGACAAATAAACATTGACTTTATTTGATTTGTGTTTTTACCAGAGGATATAACTTTAGGCCAACAAGACAATCTCTGGTAGAATCTCCTGCTTTTATTTCATTACACTCACAACTGTAAGATATTTTCTGTAATTAGCTTGCAATTAATTTGTAAATAAAATAATTATATTGTTGTTTATTTTCCTGTAATAATGAATACAAATTAGCTAAAGATAAGACTTTGTCAGCTATATGATGTGGTCATTTTTGAACTGGCTAGCTAGCTAGCTAACTTTTTTAGCTAACAAGCTAGAAACCAACCAAAACATTGTTTAGAAAGTTAGTTGCCTGGTTTGCTAGATTGACATATACTACGTTTCTTTAAAAACTGATAGGTTTATTGGTGTTAAAATACACCAGTTATGCTATTTTGGACCCCCAGGCTGCTGATGTCATGCATGTGAATCCTTAAAGAGATGGGTTGGGCAAAGGCTTAAGAGGTTGTGAACAATGCTGAATGGGTGTAGACAAAGAAGAGCTCTCCAGTATGTGCACCAAAACATTCAAGAGCCATTTTCTCAAAAGTGGCATAACAAGTTTATCAACTTTCAAAGCAGAATTAGAGGCAGTAGAGACAACCGCGGTGTGGGTATAGAGATGTGTAGAGGCAGTAGAGACAACAGCGGTGTGGGTGTAGAGATGTGTAGATGCAGTAGAGACAACAGCGGTGTGGGTGTAGAGATGTATAGAGGCAGTAGAGACAGCAGTGGTGTGGGTGTAGAAATGTGTAGACAGTAGAGACAACAGTGGTGTGGGTGTAGAGGCAGTAGAAACAACAGCGGTGTGGGTATAGAGATGTGTAGAGGCAGTAGAGACAACAGTGATGTGGGTGTAGAGGCAGTAGAAACAACAGCGGTGTGGGCATAGAGATGTGTAGAGATGTGTAGAGACAACAGCAGTGTGGGTGTAGAGATGTGTAGAGACAACAGCAGTGTGGGTGTATATATGTGTAGAGACAATAGCAGTGTGGGTGTAGAGATGTGTAGCGACAACAGCGGTGTGGGTGTAGAGATGTGCAAACTGTCATCTTGGGGACAGGTGTTTAATACAGTACAAGTTGTACCCTGTGTACCCTGCTTACCCTGCTATAATTTGTGTTTCTAGCTCTACAAATTGATGACAATCTAAGACAGCCCTGTTAGGCTACAAAGGGACAAATGGGCCGTGGTTAAGTTACTAGTCTCATAGAGCCAAATGTCTGTCAAATATCCAACTTACAACATCAAACTAATTCTACCACGGTCCAAACTTTTTCGTGCTGGCTACAGACTTGCATCTTGACAGGGATCAATCATCCAGTGCAAGGTGGAGACTAGAATCGGAAGTCAAATGTCTACTGTTTGCTGATGATCTGGTGCTTCTGTCTCCAACCAAGGAGGGCCTACAGCAGCACCTAGATCTTCTGCACAGATTCTGCCAGACCTGGGCCCTGACGGTAAATCTCAGTAAGACAAAAATAATGATGTTCCAAAAAAGGTCCAGTGGCCAGGACCACAAGTACAAATTCCATCTAGAAACTATTGCCCTAGAGCACACAAAAAACTATACATACCTCGGCCTAAACATCAGCGCCACAGGTAACTTCCACAAAGCTGTGAATGAGCTGAGAGACAAGGCAAGAAAGGCCTTCTATGCCATCAAAAGGAACATACAATTTGACATACCAATTAGGATCTGGCTAAAAATACTTGGATCAGTTATAGAACCCATTTCCCTTTATGGTTGTGAGGTCTAGGTTCCGCTCACCAACCAAGAATTCACAAAATGGGGCAAGCAACAAATAGAGACTCTGCATGCAGAATTGTGCAAAAATATACTCTGTGTACAACGTAAAACACCAAATAATGTATGCCGAGCAGAATTAGGCTGATACTCACGAATTATCAAAATCCATAAAAGAGCGGTTAAATTCTACAACCACCTAAAAGGAAGCAATTTCCAAACCTTCCATAACAAAGCCATCACCCACTGAGAGATTAACCTGGAGAAGAGTCCCCTAAGCATGCTGGCCCTGGAGCTCAGTTCACAAACAAAAACAGACCCCACAGAGCCCCCGGACAGCAACACAATTAGACCCAACCAAATCATGAGAAAAAGATAATTACTTGACACTTTGGAAATAACTCACCAAAAAATAGAGCAAACTAGAATATTTGGCCCTAACAGAGCCTCTATACTCACACACAGTGGCAGAATACCTGACTACTGTGACTGACCCAAAATTAAGGAAATCTGTGTACAGACTCAGTGAGCATTGCCTTGCTATTGAGAGAGGCCGTCGTAGGCAGACCTGGCTCTCAAGAGAAGACAGGATATGTGCACACTGCCCACAAAATAAGGTGGAAACTGAGCTGCACTTCCTAACCTCCTTTCAAACGTATGACAATATTCGAGAGACATATTTCACTCAGATTACACAGATCCACAAAAAAAATCTTGAACAACTCCCATATCTACTGGGTGAAATACCAGTGTGTCATCACAGCAGCAAGATTTGTGAAGAACAAACAAGTGAAGAACAAACACCTTTGTAAATTCAACCCATATTTATGTTTATTTATTTTCCCTTTTGTACTATTTTCCCTTTTGTAACTATTTGCACATTACAACACTGTATATAGACATAATATGACACTTGAAACGTCTTTATTCTTTTGGAACTTCTGTGAGTGTAATGTTTACTGTTCATTTTTATTGTTTATTTTACTTTTGTTTATTATCTACTTCACTTGCTTTGACAATGTTAACATATGTTTCCCATGCCAATAAAGTATTGAATTGAATTGACAGAGATGATGAAAAAACACATGAACTCTCTATGGTAGAGAAGAGATACTGTGGAACTCCACTAGAGCAGCACATGCATAACCTACAGTACCTGTAATTACAGTTTTTTGACCTGGCATTTAATAGAGACCGGCTTTTCTTTGCTTAAATGTGAAGCATGACCGGCCATTAAAATAAACCAGCGTTTATTGGAGGCTTGGCACTTAATGGAAGTTTTACGATAGTTCAGTTCCATTAAGACGAATGTGGAACGCAACCCTTTACAACACCATGTGCAATTCCTGACTATTTGTCGGAGGCAACTTCATGGTGAATTTAAATGGGTCATGTCTTAGCATATTAATGTTATCTAGTTTATGAGCTCCCTGAGATTAAATATAATTTACTTGACCAATATTTAACCTATTTTAATATCTCAATCCGGAGTGGCAAAAAGACATCCAAAGAAACATTTTATTTTTTACCAAAATATAAAGTATTGATCATTATGAATTACAGAATAAAAAAAGTTTAAATAAACCCAGTATGTAAAGGAAAATCAACAAAAAAAGTGATTCTCCAACCCCAACCTCCCGTCCCATTCCTCCAACCCCAACCTCCCGTCCCATTCCTCCAACCCCAACCTCCCATCCCATTCCTGCAACCCCAACCTCCCGTCCCATTCCTCCAACCCCAACCTCCCGTCCCATTCCTCCAACCCCAACCTCCCGCCTCATTCCTCCAACCCCAACCTCCCGTCCCATTCCTCCAACCCCAACCTCCCGTCCCATTCCTCCAACCCCAACCTCCCGTCCCATTCCTCCAACCCCAACCTCCCGTCCCATTCCTCCAACCCCAACCTCCCGTCCCATTCCTCCAACCCCAACCTCCCGTCCCATTCCTCCAACCCCAACCTCCCGTCCCATTCCTCCAACCCAACCTCCCGTCCCATTCCTCCAACCCCAACCTCCCGTCTTATTCCTCCAACCCCAACCTCCCGTCTCATTCCTCCAACCCCAACCTCCCGTCTCATTCCTCCAACCCCAACCTCCTGTCCCATTCCTCCAACCCCAACCTCCCGTCTCATTCCTCCAACCCCAACCTCCCGTCTCATTCCTCCAACCCCAACCTCCCGTCCCATTCCTCCAACCCCAACCTCCCGTCCCATTCCTCCAACCCCAACCTCCCGTCCCATTCCTCCAACCCCAACCTCCCGTCTCATTCCTCCAACCCCAACCTCCCGTCCCATTCCTCCAACCCCAACCTCCCATCCCATTCCTCCAACCCCAACCTCCCGTCTCATTCCTCCAACCCCAGCCTCCCGTCTCATTCCTCCAACCCCAACCTCCCGTCCCATTCCTCCAACCCCAACCTCCCGTCTCATTACTCCAACCCCAACCTCCCGTCCCATTCCTCCAACCACCCATATTCGGTCCCGCTTTAAATGACGTTCAGCTTTAAAAGGCTTCATAAAGCCTTCACAATGCCTTCATTACTGTAAGCACTACATAAATGTGTTACAAAGCATCTATAACTGAATGTCATGCTTTATAAAGGGTTGATAAATGTGGCATAAATGTGTGACATAATCACCAATGTCAAATGTGACATAACGCACAATGTCGAATATGGTATAAACATCTGCTTTATAAAGGGTGACATGTTGGGTCGAAGGATGGCAAATGCTCTAAAGCGATTTTAGTCATTTTAGTCACATTACACCTAATCTTGTTCCCAGACACTTCTGCATGGTGTGCCCGCCTCCTGAGTCAGACTAGAAGTCCACTCCGAATACCTCTACCTCTTCTCCACCGGTAGCGTTTTGGAGCAGCCTCTGGGATAAGTTAAATTGCTCTGGGACGTGCGAACAAAGGATCCAATTCGTGAAAGTCGTATTCCTGGTAGTAATGTTGGTGAGTTACCGCCGCTCTGATTTCCAAAAGTTATTTATGTAATAACACAAAAACGTTCTGGGCTAATAATGTAAGAAATAACACACCAAAAAACGAAATACTGCAAAGTTGCTTAGGAGCTAGAAGCAGAGCTGCCATGTCTGTCGTCGCCATCTAACAGCTAAAACAAATAAACGTTAAATATATGTTTAAACCACACATTTCCTTTTATTTGTACATTTTTAAACAATACAAGTCCCACATGTAATAGTAGAAAAGTGTAGAAAAGGGTCAATAACCACTCATGATATTCTGTATGAAAAATAATTGTCTAAACATTAACAATGATTAATATTTGTTCATATTTAAATGACATTTGCATTACATTTTAATAGGTCAAATAAATGCACCCAATGTGAATAACTATATCGAATAGATATTGGTTTTACAGCAATAACTATTCTGGGTGCAGCAGTAAAGGGACTGTAGGTAATACTCAGTAGGGTCAGTAGAATGTCCTGTATAGAAAGTGTCACTTCATGAGGCTCTGAATAAGAGTGTTTCTGGCCTTTTACTCCCCCCATTCCATTGGCGGCTGAATCACATCACATGTGTGCTTACTGCACTACAGAAAACCCTCTAACCGAACAACAATGCAGGGTATGCTTACTGAATTAAAGAGCAACAACACTCAAAATCAAATATTCTTAGATTTTTCCCAGACCTCAAAAGTCATCCTCTGCTGTGGTTTAAGCATTGTTGTGAACTCAGAAAATCTAATTGAGTTGTTTTTATATTTTTAAAAAGTATCAAAAAATGGGGTAAAATAAAAATTATGTGGGAAACCCAATATTGACTTTGCACCCAAGAGGAAAAGAGGTGTGGCCTTCCTGAAAAATAATATAATATATAACATTTAGCAGACACTTTTATCCAAAGCAACTTACATGATTACATTTTTACGTGTGGGTGGTCCCGGGAATCGAACCCAATATCCTGGTATTGCAATTCTCTTACAAGATACATGACATGAAATTCGTAAGGACTTAAAATCTGCATAGCTACAGTATAGAAAGGTATTATAAATCATATTTTTGTTCTCCTTTTACAAATCAATGGAAGGGAGAATGTTCTTTCTTAAACTTCTCCACAATGAGTTACCATACAATACTGTCAGCAGTCATCAACTACAGAGAGGTATTTGGCAGTAAGCTACTACAGCTACATCCTCAACAATGACCAAACTTTGCTAACATTCAGGGAACTGACATCACATCGTTAGCTCGAGAGAAGAAAATAGACATGTCAGATATGGATGGATGGTAGGCAGTAAGTAAGGGAGACCTAACTTGAGGAACCATCTATTTCAATTTCTTTCTGTGTCTGTTTTATTTCTCGATGCTTTCATGCACACTTTCATCATCAACAATAACTGATTATGGGTATGACGTCAATGCAATGCAGTGCAATAGAGATCTTATCTGAGTGAGTTGTACTGTACATTAACTATGGGTTAATGTGCTGAGAGAGTGAAGGGGGGTTGTACGTGCCTCAACAGCTTGTGGATCCTGTAATGAGATCTCCAGAGATGACAAGAGTAGCTCCAAGACACAATTAGACCAGCATAGCTCTACCTCCAAGTTAGAGTAGTACAGAATAGTACAGAGGTGCAGTGTGTGTCCTTCGAGTGTGTGTGTTTGTATGTGTGTGTTTGCTTGTGGTTGTGTGCGTGCATGCACGCTTGTGTACCATCGACCGTTAAAGAATGGTGTGTACAGTATATAAGCCAGTGGGAGGTGATGAATAATAAAGAGTTATATTACAGATGCTGTCTGTGTGAAGCATGACCAGCCATTAAAAGAAACCAGCGTTTGTTGGAGGCTTGGCGTTTAATGTAAGTTGAAATATTTATTCTTATCTAAATCAGCTGGTTGAGATATAATAATAGGTGCGTAGTGTAACAGTACACTATAAGTATGCCACTAAGTTAGACAAATAGACATGAACAATTTTGCCTGCAGATTTTAATTGTATTCTCTCAATCGCAAGCTCCAATTTGCATACTTATAGTCTTTAAACCCTTTCCTGTGGCTTTCTAATGCCCTCTCCTGGCTGCTTCTCAGGACATACAGTATGTGTAAAGAATTTGACATGTTTTTACTGACATTGTATGGAGAGGCATCTGACCTCCACATAGCTTAGATGGAAGAGAAATTAATTTAATGAGCAATTAATTTACGGCACGGTAGTTATTGAACTTAAGAATATACAACCAGAGTGTACATTATGGGCTACTCTCTTATATCCAGTACTGCTCTGCTCTGAACTTATCAACAAGGCTGTCAGTCAGAGCTACTTCAAACATAAAGGGAATAACTACACTAACTATAAGAACAATCCCAACAGCACGCATATGTCTATATCCAGCTCCCAGCATGAGTGCTGTAAACAAAGACATTGATTAGACAGCGGAGCAGGAGACAAGAAAACATTTCAGCTCATTACACTCAGGTATGGGTCAATATGTGTTCCTGTTCAACTCCTCAGCAGTGAAGTCAAAGAAAGTAAAATCTATAGAGAAACATATAGCAGCGGCACAGCAGGAATATATCATGAGATGTAATTAAGATGGCGGCGCTGAGGAGGGTGCTCGTCTTGCAGGTTCCTACTCGACTTGGCTTTTTTTGTGGCTTTTTTTGTTGTTAATTGTTACTTTGTTTGCTCAGAATGTTTGTGCAATAATTCCCCTATGACCGACAAACACTTCTGGATCATGAATCAGAATCTATACACTGACTGTATCTCTCAGCCTCCCAGATCTGGAATAATACGTTAACTCTTTTGTCCCCCTCACAGTGGGCTTCTTGTTGCTTCTGACCAAGATGACCAAAGGCAACGCTGGTGATGAAGAAGAGGAAGGAAGGGGGACTCCAAGCTAGGCTGAAAAGACTGGCTACACAGCCTCCTCTTACTAGTATTCTGATGGATAATGGCCAATCGCTGTAAAATAAACGTTAACTCAGAGAAAGGCTTCGCAGAGGAACATCAGGGAATGCTGTGTCTTTGTTTTTACAGAGACATGGCTTGCGGACAATACACTCACCACCTCTGCTATTCAACCAGATGGCTTTTCCATTTTCCTTATGGATCTGGTGGCTTCAGGCAAGAGTATGGGGAAGGGGTATGTTTTCTCAGCAACAATTCCTGGTGTACCGAACTTAAAAACATCTCGAGCTCCTATTCACCAGACTTTCTGATGCTAATATGCAGACCCCACTATATGCAGAGGTAATTCACGTGTGTTATTATCACAGCTGTTTACATTCCGCCACAAGCAAACACCAAGTCATCACTCATCGAACTGTACAAGATCATTAGTCAGCAAGAATCCTCTCATCCAGAAGCAGTCTTTATTGTCGCTGGTAATTTTAATAAAGCACATTTAAAACACGTTTTTCCAAAATATCATCAACATGTATCCTGCCCCACAAGAAAAAAATAAGGACCATGTATACACAACATTTATAACACGTACAAATCAGACTCTCAACACATGTGACAAGGACTACAGACTATCACAGGCTACAAAGGCTAATTCAGCTGTGTGGTGCCCACTGAAGCCTCCCTCCCAGATGAGCTTAACACATTTTATGATTGCTTTGATGCAGAAAATACCAAGCCATCCAGGAAGACTTTTGCTGCTCCGGATGAACAGGTGCTTTCACTCTCCGAGGCTGACGTGAGGAAAACTCTCAAAAGAGTGAATACTCTCAAAGCCACCGGCCCAGATGGCATCCCTGGCCGTGTCCTCAGAGTGTGTGCTGACCAGCTGGGGGTTGTCTTCTGGAATATCTTCAACCTGTTCCAATCCCAGGCTATAGTGCCCACCTGCTTCCCAGTGCCCAAGAAAAACAAGGTGACATGCTCAAATGACGCCCCGTCGCACTCACCCCGTTCATCATGAAGTGCTTAGTGAGGCTGATCATGGCCTACATCAAGGCCAGCATGCCATGCACACTGGACCCACTAATTTATCTACCCTCTAACAGATCCACGGAAGATGCCATTTCCATCATTATTCACATGACTGTAACACATCTGGACAAGAGGAACACCTATGTGAGAATGCTGTTCATTGACTACAGTTTAGTATTCAACACTATTGTTCCCTCCAAGCTCGACACCAAGCTCACATCCCTGGGTCTGGATACCAACTGGATCCTGGACTTTCCGACGGCCAGACCATAGGCTGTGAGGATTTGCAACAACACCTCCTCTAAACTGATTCTTAACCCAGGGGGCCCCCAGGAGTGTGCCCTCAGCCCTCTGCTGTACTCCCTGTTCATCCACGACTGTGTGGCTTTGCACGACTTCATCATCAAATTTGCTGACGACACCACAGTTTTAGGTATGATAACCAACAATGACAAGTCAGCCTATAGGGTGTTGGTAAGTGAACTGGCATTCTGTTGCCAGGACAACAACCTCTCCCTCAACGTCAGAAAAACAAAATAGTTGTTTGTTGACTTTAGGAAGCAGAGGAGGTGATTTGCATAAATGGGAATGTGGTAGAGAGAGTCAGCAGTTTCAAGCTCCTCGGCGTCTACATTGCTGAGGACTTGACATGGACCAACAACATCACCACTCTTGTCAAGAGGGCACAACAGTGTCACTACTTCCTAAGGAGGCTGGAAAAATACTACCGCTGCACTGTTGAAAGTGTCCTGGTTGGTTGCATCACTGCCTGGTACGGGAAGTGCTCCTTTCACGACCACAAGACCCTCCAGCCGGTGGTGGGATCGTACTCCCACTACTCAGAACGGTGCCTGAGAAAGACCTGCAGCAGCATCAAGGACCTCACACACCCCAGCCACATGTTGTTCACTCCCTTACTGTCAGGCAGAAGGTATCAGAGCACAAGGTCTGATACCAACAGGCTCAGAGACAGTTTCTATCTACACTACATAACCAAAAGTACTTGGACACCTGCTCGTCAAACATTTCATTCCAAAATCATGGGCATTAATATGGAGTTGGTCCACCCTTTGCTGCTATAACAGCCTCCACTCTTCTGGGAATGTTTTCCACTAGATGTTGGAACATTGCTGCAGGGACTTGCTTCCACTCGGCAACAAGAGCATTAGTGAGGTCGGGCCCTGATGTTGGGCGATTAGGCCTGGCTTGCAATCAGTGTTCCAATTCATCCCAAAGGTGTTCGATAGGGTGGAAGTCATAGCTCTGTGCAGGCCAGTCAAGTTCTTCCATACCGATCTCGACAAACCATTTCTGTTTGGACCTCACTTTGTGCATGAGGGCATTTTCATGCTGAAACAGGAAAGGGCCTTACTGTCACGACTTCCGCCAAAGTCGGTTCCTCTCCTTGTTCGGGCGGTCGGTGTCGCCAGTCTTCTACCCATCATCGATCCACTTTTCATTTTCCTTGTCTTCCCACACACCTGGTTTCAATTCCCTCATTACATGTTGTGTATTTAACCCTCTGTTCCCCCGCATGTCCTTGTCCGGAATTGTTTATTGTAAGTGCATGTGCACGTTTATCTGGTGTGCGACGGGTTTTGTACCCATTGATTGTTTGTTCTGGATGCGGGTGGTTTTATGTATTAAACTGCTCCATTGTAAACCCAGTTTTTGCTCTCCTGCGCCTGACTTACCTGCCACCAGTACGCACCCCTTACACTTCCCCAAACTGTTGCCACAAAGTTGGAAGCACAGAATCGTCTAGAATGTAATTGTATGCTGTAGCATTAAGATTTCCCTTCACTGGAACTAAAGGGTCTAGCCCGAACCATGAAAAACAGCCCCAGACCATTATTCCTCCTCCACCAAACTTTACAGTTGGCACGATGCATTCATCCATCCGACTGCCAGATAGTGAAGCGTGATTCATCACTCCAGAGAATGCATTTCCACTGCTCCAGTGTCCAATGACAGCAAGGTTTACATCACTCCAGCCGAAGCTTGGCATTGCGCATGGTGATCTTAGGCTTGTGTGTGGCTACTCGGCCATGGAAACCCATTTCATGAAGCTCCTGACAAACAGTTATTGTGCTGATGTTGCTTCCAGAGGCTTCAGGACTCGGCGGTCCCGTTCTGTGAGCTTGAGTGCCCTACCACTTTGCGACTGAGCTGTTGTTGCTCCTAGACATTTTCACTTTACAATAACAGCACTTACAGTTGACCGGGGAAGCTCTAGCAGAGCAAATATTTTACAAACTGACTTGTTGCAAAGGTGGCATCCTATGACAGTGCCACGTTGAAAGTCACTGAGCTCTTCAGTAAGGCCATTCTACTGACAATGTTTGTCACTGGAGATTGCATGGCTGTGTGCTCGATTTTATACACCTGTCAGCAACGGGTGTGGCTGAAATTGCCGTATCCACTAATTTGAAGGGGACACCATACCCCGTTCAAAGGCACTTCAATATTTTGTCTTGCCCATTCACCCTCTGAATGGCACACATACACAATCCATGTCTCAATTGTCTTAAAGCTTAAAATTCTTCACCTCTTAAGGATCGGACCCTTTTTTTCAATTTCTGCCTAAAATGACTGCTTGTAGCTCAGAACCTGAAGCAAGGATATGCATATTCTTGATACCATTTGAACGGAAACAGTTTGAAGTTTGTGGAAATGTGAATGTAGGATAATATAACACATTAGATCTGGTAGAAGATAATATGAACAAAAAACATCTTTTTTTTCATCATCTTTGAAATGCAAGAGAAAGGTCATACATTGAGAAAGGATTCTAGGTGTAATTTAGATGTTGTCAGTGTGTGTGCAAAGATTCAGACTGATCCAGTGAAGAATTACATCACTACACAATATTTTTATCAAGTCTGCCAGGAGTTTGCCCAAATGTGCTGAATTGGTCAATTTATACATTTTCAAGTATATAACTATAGAGAACAATCAAAAATGTAAGTTTACACACTCCCAGGAATGTCATACATGATGGATCATTAGCTTCCCTACAGAAAATACACTAACCTTCACACATCTAGATGGTCGGGCGAGGTGGGTGTGGAGCCAGAGGAAGCAGTTGGGTCAAACTGTAGAACCCATTTCCTATATTTGATTATACAAATGTATTTTATCAAACAAAGCTATGCTACATTTTATCACTGGGATCCGCAGGATGACAAATCACGGCAAGATTACTGAATGTAAGTACATTATTTACCTTCAGAGGTGAATGTATCAAACCAGTTGCCATGATAAAAGTGTTTTGTTGTTGTGCACTATCCTCAAACAATAGCATGGTATTTTATTGCTGTACCCCTTCCAAAAATATATGTAAATATTGGACTATAAATTATTTCCTTTGTTATACTTATGCTAAAATGTTTATTCTACTGAGCCATTTACTTTATGTTCGTATTCTTATCTTTATTATTTCTTATTGTTGTAGCACTGTCGAGAAGGAACCTGCAAGTAAGCATTTCGTTGGACAGTGTTGATCATGTGTATCCTGCTCATACGACTAATAAAACTTGAAACTTGAAGCAGGCTCATTGTGAGATCATTTTCGATAGTCTCAGGGTAGATTCAGAGTGGATTTGTGTTGTGTGGTGTGCCAGTGAAGTGAAAATGAATGCAATTTATATCGAGAATCATGTACAGAGAGCACAGGCAACACAATAATAATATCATTGTGAAGCAGGTTCATCAGATCATTGTATTTCCATAGACTCAGAGTGGATTCATTGGTTTGGTGTAGTGTGGCAGGAAACAGCTTGCTGACTCTGAGCGTTATACAGGCAGCAGAATGTTGTCGGACTGGAGTGTTCTTTTATGCAAATATGTACCGTCAAGTCTACTTTGCGCTCATTTTGCATCATGAAAAGTGACAGTTAATGGTTCCGCTTCCAAAATGCCAACAAAACAATGTAATGACCTGAGGGAGAATATTAACAACAATACATTATTTATTACATTTCTAAAGTGCTTTTCACTATATAGAATCATCTCAAAGTGCATAAAATAAAAATAAATAAAACCAAATTGAGTGTAATGGTTTTCTTCCACAGAAGGAGAGGAGGACCAAAATGCAGCGTGGTTAGTGTTCAACATGTTTAATATAGACGATAACCGAGAACACTACAAAATAACAACTGTGAAAACCGAAACAGTCATATCTGGTGCAACGACACAAAGACAGAAGACAACCACCCACAAAATACCCAAAGAACATGGCTGCCTAAATATGGTTCCCAATCAGAGACAACGACAGACAGCTGCCTCTAATTGAGAACCAATCTAGGCAACCATAGACATACAACACTACCTAGAAAGGAAACAGCCCCATAAACATACAAACCCCCTAGACCAGACTAAACACATACATCCCCCATGTCACACCCTGACCTAACCAAAATAATAAAGAAAACAAAGATAACTAAGGCCAGGGTGTGACAATTAACCCAGATAATGCTACAAGGGACAAGGACACCAAGGAGCACAGCTATCAACAGAAAGCTTTCCTAAAGAGAAAGTTCTTTAGGCCTGTTTTAAAGGAGCCCAGAGTCTGTGGTGCCTTCAGGTAGTCATGGAGAGCATTCCAGAGGCTCGGGGCGGTCAAGCTAAAAGCCCGATCCCCTAAGGAGTAGCGCATGATCCTGGGGCCGTGGAGGAGAATGCATTACCCATATCATAACAGGGAGTGCGTGTGAGGTCACTCTCCAAAGGAAGGCTTTTCTAACCCTCTGAACTCTTTCTGGGGCTTTATCACACGAAAGGAAGATTATACTGTGAAATTAAAACTGTGCTGTACCACTTCTGGGTATTGGTTCATTTTTACTGCATATGTAGCTTATTTTATATGTGACCATGTATACTGCTGCTGGTACATTTCCCCTGAATAATTTGGGTTCTAAGCAGATATCACATCTACCATTAGATTAAAATATGTGTGGCTGAGAAATGATGCAGACCTTCCTGGCTATGATTGAAAGGGGGTTCCTAGTCTTCACAGTCAATGTAATGCAGTCAGACTATCAGAGGAGCCCTGCATCTAATCGTCTTTGATATTTCAAAGAGGCTGCTTACAGGAATACCTAATGGGGGTGTAGACACATAATGTACTGGAGTGATGTATTCTATAGCAGTGATTGTATGAGGAGAGTAGCCTATACAATCCATTTAACAAACCAGTATAGAAAGAGGAAAATAGCTACATCTCTGTTCTACACAGAACCCAAGGACTAGAGGAAACAATTACTAAACACATTGCTAAAGCACAAAGGTCCAATTGTTGAGAGTTAAGTTGTGACCTCTGAAATGCTATCGCAATAGATTGTCTGCATTCAACGTCGACCCTTACAGATAAGCAGCATTAGCACTATAGTAACTATGTCATGTTGTCGTATTATTGGATAACAATTTCGTAAATGTAAATGTATCAATCAATCCCTAAATGTAGAATATGCTACTCTGAGCAATTATCAGAATACCTTCTACAAAGGAATATAGACACAGGAACCGGCAAAGAAAGCCTCGTCATGTTCATACTAGAGGTCGAACAATCGGACAATCGGAAATTGGTATTTTTGGACACAGATTTGTCTGTTTTTTATTTTATTTTATTTTATTACACCTTTATTTAATCTTTATTTAACTAGGCAAGTCAGTTAAGAACACATTCTTATTTTCAATAACGGCCTAGGCACGGTGGGTTCACTGCCTCATTCAGGGGCAGAATGACAGATTTTTACCTTGTCAGCTCGTGGGATTCAATCTTGCAAACTTACAGTTAACTAGTCCAACGCTCTAACCACCTGATTACATTGCTCTCCACGAGGAGCCTGCCTCATAAACATCAATGCCTTTATTAAAATCAATACACAGAAGTATATATTTTTAAACCTGCATATTTAGCTAAAAGAAATCCAGTTTAGCAGGCAATATTAACCAGGTGAAATTGTGTCACTTCTCTTGCATTCATTGCACATAGAGTCAGTGTATATGCAACAGTTTGGGCCACCTAATTTGCCAGAATTTTACGTAATTATGACATAACATTGAAGGTTGTGCAATGTAACAGGAATATTTAGACTTATGGATGCCACCCGTTAGATAAAATACGGAACGGTTCTGTATTTCACTGGAAGAATAAACGTCTTGTTTTCGAGATGATAGTTTCCGGATTCGACCATATTAATGACCTAAGGCTCGTATTTCTGTGTGTTATTATGTTATAACTAAGTCTATGATTTGATAGAGCAGTCTGACTGAGTGGTGGTAGGGAGCAGCAGGCTCGTAAGCATTCATTCAAACAGCACTTTCGTGTGTTTTTCCAGCAGCTCTGCTGTTTATGACTTCAAGCCTATCAACTCCTGAGATTAGGCTGGTGTAACCGATGTGAAATGGCTAGCTAGTTAGCGGGGCGCGCGCTAATAGCGTTTCAAACGTCACTCGCTCTTAGACTTGGAGTGGTTGTTCCCCTTGCTCTGCATGGGTAACGCTGCTTCGAGGGTGGCTGTTGTCATTGTGTTCCTAGTTTGAGCCCAGGTAGGAGCGAGGAGAGAGACGGAAGCTATACTGTTACCCTGGCAATACCAAAGTGCCTATAAGAACATCCAATAGTCAATGGCTAATGAAATACAAATGGTATAGAGAGAAATAATCACCACATCCTCATCGACAGACTCGTTAGCCTTGGTTTCTCAAATGATTGCCTCGCCTGGTTCACCAACTACAACTCTGATAGAGTTCAGTGTGTCAAATCGGAGGGCCTGTTGTCCGGGCCTCTGGTAGTCTCTATGGGGGTGCCACAGGGTTCAATTCTTGGACTGACTCTCTTCTCTGAATACATCAATGATGTCGCTCTTGCTGCTGGTGAGTCTCTGATCCACCTCTATGCAGACGACACCATTCTGTATACTTCTGGCCCTTCTTATGAACACTGTGTTAAAAACCCTCCAGACGAGCTTCAATGCCATACAACTCTCCTTCCGTGGCCTCCAATTGCTCTTACATACAAGTAAAACTAAATGCTCTTCAACCGATCGCTGCCTGCACCTGCCTGCCCGTCCAACATCACTACTCTGGACGGTTCTGACTTAGAATATGTGGACAACTACAAATGCCTAGGTGTCTGGTTAGACTGTAAACTCTCCTTCCAGACTCACATCAAACATCTCCAATCCAAAGTTAAATCTAGAATTGGCGTCCAATTTCGCTACAAAGTATCCTTCACTCATGCTGCCAAACATACCCTTGTAAAACTGACCATCCTACTGATCCTCTACTTCGGCGATGTCATTTACAAAATAGCCTCCAATACCCTACTCAATAAATTGGATGCAGTCTATCACAGTGCCATCCGTTTTGTCACCAAAGCCCCATATACCATCCACCACTGCGACCTGTACGCTCTCGTTGGCTGGCCGTCGCTTCATACTATTCGCCAAACCCACTGGCTCCATCTTCATCTACAATTTTCCCCCCTTGCCACCCATTATTTCTATCTCTACTTTGCACATTCTTCCACTGCAAATCTACCATTACAGTGTTTTACTTGCTATATTGTATTTACTTCGCCACCATGGCCTTTTTTTTCTTCTTTGCCTTTACCTCCCTTATCTCACCTCATTTGCTCACATTGTTTATAGACTTATTTTCTACTGTATTATTGACTGTATGTTTGTTTTACTCCATGTGTCAATCTGTGTTGTTGTATGTGTCGAACTGCTTTGCTTTATCTTGGCCAGGTCGCAATTGTAAATGAGAACTTGTTCTCAACTTGCCTACCTGGTTAAATAAAGGTGAAATAAATAAAATAAATAAATAGTCCTATAATTCCTATAATAACTACAACCTACAACTTCTTACCTGGGAATATTGAAGACTCATGTTAAAAGGAACCACCAGTTTTCATATGTTCTCATGTTCTGAGCAAGGAACTTAAACATTAGCTTTCTTACATGGCACGTATTGCACTTTTACTTTCTTCTCCAACATTATTTAAACCAAATTTAACATGTTTCATTATTTATTTGAGGCTAAATTGATTTTATTGATGTATTATATTAAGTTAAAATAAGTGTTCATTCAGTATTGTTGTAATTGTCATTATTACAAATACATTAAAAAAATTGTCCGATTAATCGGTATCGGCTTTTTTGGTCCTCCAATAATCGGTATCGGCATAATCGGTCGACCTCTAGTTCATACCATTTCATTAATTGTAGTCAACATTATTAATAGTTTGGATGAATGTAAGGAACTGTACAATACCCTGCCAAATGATGCCATTTGTTTCAGGCAGATCATCAGCGTGAACTACTGTAGAAGGCAGGTCAACTGGCAATGGCACAAGGATGGAGCCATCTAATTGAATTGTCAAAGACAACCCCTGCACTGCACTGCCTGTCCATTGGCTCTCCTCCAAGTCTCTAATAACACGGCTGAATGAAATCAATCTCCCCTAACATTGATGTGGTAATGCGACATTCATACTTTTATGTGTGCAGTGGAGTGGAATCAAGTACTGCAGTGGAGTGGACACAGTTGACTAGGTGATCTGTGCTGATCTGCTCAATGTCACTTATACCTTAGAGACGCACTGGACATTAGCGCTATATGCCTGTGCATGCATGACTGCCTTTTTATTTCCATCAATGGGAGTTACATTTGCTCTTTCATTTGCTGGGAGTTACATTTGCTCTTTCATTTGCTGGGAGTTACATTTGCTCTTTCATTTGCTGGGTGTTGCATTTGCTCTTTCATTTGCTGGGTGTTGCATTTGCTCTTTCATTTGCTGGGTGTTGCATTTGCTCTTTCATTTGCTGGGTGTTGCATTTGCTCTTTCATTTGCTGGGTGTTACATTTGCTCTTTCATTTGCTGGGTGTTACATTTGCTCTTTCATTTGCTGGGTGTTACATTTGCTCTTTCATTTGCTGGGTGTTGCATTTGCTCTTTCATTTACTGGGTGTTACATTTGCTCTTTCATTTGCTGGGTGTTGCATTTGCTCTTTCATTTGCTGGGTGTTACATTTGCTCTTTCATTTGCTGGGTGTTGCATTTGCTCTTTCATTTGCTGGGTGTTACATTTGCTCTTTCATTTGCTGGGTGTTGCATTTGCTCTTTCATTTGCTGGGTGTTACATTTGCTCTTTCATTTGCTGGGTGTTGCATTTGCTCTTTCATTTGCTGGGTGTTACATTTGCTCTTTCATTTGCTGGGTGTTGCATTTGCTCTTTCATTTGCTGGGTGTTACATTTGCTCTTTCATTTGCTGGGTGTTACATTTGCTCTTTCATTTGCTGGGTGTTGCATTTGCTCTTTCATTTGCTGGGTGTTGCATTTGCTCTTTCATTTGCTGGGTGTTACATTTGCTCTTTCATTTGCTGGGTGTTGCATTTGCTCTTTCATTTGCTGGGTGTTGCATTTGCTCTTTCATTTGCTGGGTGTTACATTTGCTCTTTCACTTGCTGGGTGTTGCATTTGCTCTTTCATTTACTGGGTTTTGCATTTGCTGTTTCTCTAACAATGTTCATTACAGCAGTTGTAAGACTTTCGCTCAAAACGCTCTTCAACTCAATAGTCTCAGTCAAACGTCCCTTGATTTCTCCTGAAGGTCACTGAAGAGTCCTGCTGAAAATACAATATGCCTCTGCAGATCATCTGATAAAGTACCAGCAATTACCTATTTGATGGAGGCTGGTGTTCAAGTGTTCACTTGAAACCAAAAGTAGTGACTTTAAAAACAAAAATAAGTGACTTTCAAAACACAACAAAGAGTAGCATCACTTCATTTGAAGGGTACCTATACGAGGAATTCATAACACATTTTTATGAGTAGTAGGTAAGCATTTCATAGCTGCTAATATCAACTGCAAGGTGATGTCCACCTTATCCACTGTAAAGATGATTGTTTATTGAAAACAACCAAAGTTAGTTGTTTTCAATAAACAGACAGAACTGCTGACAGCCTGCTCCCGCAGACCACAGTGTACAGTTAGCAGTAAGTGCTTAGTTACCATTAAAATTATGCCTCACTGTTGGAGCACACTCTCTCATTAGCATGTTAATGTGCCGCTCTTACCTCAATTAAGACTTCCATTAGCTATGGTGCTCTTCTTAATAAAACTCTTAGGTTCTTTTCCAATATCCATAAAGTCAGAACCATATACAGGGTTTGTAAAACCCACTATTCACAACAATAAAGGACGCCATAATAGTACCGGCAGTTATTATGTAACTTTCAATATGTTCTCAAAATAAAATGTTAAAGCAGGTGACTATGGTAGTTTCATGAAGGTATTTTGTTAAATTATTACAAGTATGATTGTGCAGGGATAGATACAGAGACCAGAACAGACAAAGCCCTGCGTCTTCAGAGCAAATGTCAATCCATTCTAGGACACTCTAATCCTTGTTTAAATGCCAATCGGAGATCAGACTGAGAGAAAGTGAAAATGAAAGATTCGGGGTCCAGTCTCAACAGCTGTGGCTCATATTAGGATGAGGAGAGAGCAGACATTGATTTGTATAATTGTTTGAGAAACTAGAAGTATTTATTCTTTTGTCAGAACATTTGTGCACAACTATTGTTGGAATGTCTTTGTAAAAGCCATACATGTATGCCACTGGATCTTGGCTCTACTAAAGATGTATTTGCCACCAGGCTTTGGGCATAACCTGAGAATGTCTTCCCTAACACAAGCCTTGCTCCTATTGTACAGTACATGGCTTTCATTCTAGTATAATGCTGCCAATGAAAGCTAGCTATAAGGACATGAATTTCAAGTCAGCGACAAATTTCTGCTGCTACTGTGTATTACCATCATTGTCGCAGTGTCAGTTTGACCAAGGGTGTCACTTATAGGCTATTTTCATTTGCAATAATGATGTCCGCCATGACTTGAGGCAACAATGTACTCTCAACGGCCATGTGAATGAAGATGAGTCTCTCTTTATCTTACTCAATAATCAACCATGTCTGTTCAAATGTATGCAGTCTCCCATGCCCTTGATTCAGTTTCTAGAAGGGAAATTTGCACAGCACACGTACGTGATATAGACGGCCATTACAGAATCATAGCCTTCTTCTACTACTCAGGGACAAAGCAGATCCATCAAGGTCATTCCTGGGGGGAGGGAGAGAGAGATATTTTCTTGCTCCTAGATAACCTCTGCAATCAGCCCTTAGAGGACAACTCAGTGTGATAAAATACATCACCCGCACCTTCTCTCCGATGGAAAATCAACATTTAATCACCATTTCTGTGCCGCACCAGGAGATGATTATCATAAGGGGAAAGTAGCTCATCATAAAAAAGTGACTATGTGGACTAATGCATACCAATTTCTTACCTCCTATTTCCAGGAAACATTGCAGAGGACACACAGATAATAGGGGGGAATATGTAAACTCAGCAAAAAAAGAAACACCCCCTTTTCAGGACCCTGTCTTTCAAATATAATTCGTAAAAATCTAAATAACTTCACAGATATTCATTGTAAAGGGTTTAAACACTGCTTCCCATGCTTGTTCATTGAACCATAAACAATTAATGAACATACACCTGTGGAACGGTCGTTAACGCCTAAGACAGCGCTACAGGGAGACAGGACGGACAGCTGATCATCTTAGCAGTGGCAGACCACGTGTAACAACGCCTGCACAGGATCGGTACATCCGAACGTCACACCTGCGGGACAGGTACAGGATGGCAACAACAACTGCCCGAGTTACACCATGAATGCACAATCCCTCCATAATTGCTCAGACTGTCCGCAATAGGCCGAGAGAGGCTGGACTGAGGGCTTGTAGGCTTGTTGTAAGGCAGGTCCTCACCAGACATCACCGGCAACAACATTGCCTATGGGCACAAACCCACCGTCGTTGGACCAGACAGGACTGGCAAAAAGTGCTCTGCACTGACGAGTCACGGTTTTGTCTCACCAGGGGTGATGGTCAGATTCGCGTTTATCGTTGAAGGAATGAGCGTTACACCGAAGCCTGTACTCTGGAGCGGGATCGATTTGGAGGTGGAGGGTCAGTCATTGTCTGGGGCGGTGTGTCACAGCATCATCGGACTGAGCTTGTTGTCATTGCAGGCAATCTCAATGTTGTGCGTTACAGGGAAGACATCCTCCTCCCGCATGTGGTACCCTTCCTGCAGGCTCATCCTGACATGACCCTCCAGCATGACAATGTCACCAGCCATACTGCTCTTTCTGTGAGTGATTTCCTGCAAGACAGGAATGTCAGTGTTCTGCCATGGCCAACAAAGAGCCTGGATCTCAATCCAATTGAGCAAGTCTGGGACCTGTTGGATCAGAGGGTGAGGGCTAGGGCCATTCCCCCAAGAAACGCCCGTGAACTTGCAGGTGCCTTAGTGGAAGAGTGGGGTAACATCTCACAGCAAGAACTGGCAAATCTGATGCAGTCCATGAGGAGGAGATGCACTGCAGTACTTAATGCAGCTGGTGGCCACACCAGATACTGGCTGTTACTTTTGATTTTGACCCCCCCTCCCACCCCGTTTGTTCAGGGACACATTATTCCATTTCTGTTAGTCACATGTCTGTGGAACTTGTTCAGTTTATGTCTCAGTTGTTGAATCGTGTTATGTTCATACAAATATTTACACATGTTACGATTGCTGAAAAAAAACACAGTTGACAGAGAGAGGATGTTTCTTTTTTTTGCTGAATTTAGTAACACAAAGGACAGCCTGTCCACATAATCAAGAAATAACCAGTATCAGAAACGCACATTTTTTTTTTTTATGTCTTAGAATCTTTTAATTTGTCAGTACTCCTCAGTAAGAGTATTGACATATTGCGGGGTTTCACTGGATATTTATCCCTGGTTTTGTTGAAGACAACACCAAATCATGCTACCCTGGGCTCCTTCTTAACCCCCAAAGAGAATAAAATGACAAAGTTTTTATCAGACTCAAGTTAGACCAGTGAAATTAGTTTTGCTTGCTTGTATCAGCGGTGGCGATGCGGCTATTACTGCAAGGCCCTTGCGAGAGTAAAGCTACACTGTCCAATCACCAATGATTTATGGTCTGTTTGTTTCATGAGATGGAAAGGTTAGCCTTTGATACCCACAAACAATTGTGGCACCAGTGCTCTTCCCTCTGAATTGATTCTCTTCTCTATCTGCTTTGGAAAATGCACTTACTCAACCTCAAGATCAATTGCTTTTCACCATTTATGGTCTTCAGAAGGGGGGGGGGGGGAATTGAAATTATTACAACAAAGGTAAATGTCATGCATGGAAAAAATAAAATTATTTCAGGTGTACCCATGTAATTTATTTTGTCTGAACAGTGTCTACAAAATAGTAAGAAATGAATAGCCCAAACAAATCATCATCAGCAAGCCAATTATGTGTGGTGATGTGGAAATAAATTGATATCTATCATTGATATGCAAAATTTGTGTTGAATGGCTCCCTGCATGAAACTCATCAATGCCTCATATTGTAGTCTATGAACAGTATGCTATCCCTTCACTATAAGCTGTGCCATGGGACTAGTTGGAAAATAGCAGTTTATAATTGTTCACCTTCTACCCATTTGCAGTAATCTGAAATGCCACATGCCTTTCTGCTTTTACATAAATCAAATCAAATCAAATCAAATTTTATTTGTCACATACACATGGTTAGCAGATGTTAATGCGAGTGTAGCGAAATGCTTGTGCTTCTAGTTCCGACAATGCAGTAATAACCAACAAGTAATCTAACTAACAATTCCAAAACTACTGTCTTATACACAGTGTAAGGGGATAAAGAATATGTACATAAGGATATATGAATGAGTGATGGTACAGAGCAGCATAGGCAGGATACAGTAGATGGTATCGAGTACAGTATATACATGAGGTGAGTATGTAAACAAAGTGGCATAGTTAAAGTGGCTAGTGATACATGTATTACATAAGGATGCAGTCAATGATATAGAGTACAGTATATACGTATGCATATGAGATGAATAATGTAGGGTAAGTCACATTATATAAGATAGCATTGTTTAAAGTGGCTAGTGATATATTTACATCATTTCCCATCAATTCCCATTATTAAAGTGGCTGGAGTTGAGTCAGTGTCAGTGTCAGTGTGTTGGCAGCAGCCACTCAATGTTAGTGGTGGCTGTTTAACAGTCTGATGGCCTTGAGATAGAAGCTGTTTTTCAGTCTCTCGGTCCCAGCTTTGATGCACCTGTACTGACCTCGCCTTCTGGATGATAGCGGGGTGAACAGGCAGTGGCTCGGGTGGTTGATGTCCTTGATGATCTTTATGGCCTTCCTGTAGCATCGGGTGGTGTAGGTGTCCTGGAGGGCAGGTAGTTTGTCCCCGGTGATGCGTTGTGCAGACCTCACTACCCTCTGGAGAGCCTTACGGTTGTGGGCGGAGCAGTTGCCGTACCAGGCGGTGATACAGCCCGCCAGGATGCTCTCGATTGTGCATCTGTAGAAGTTTGTGAGTGCTTTTGGTGACAAACCGAATTTCTTCAGCCTCCTGAGGTTGAAGAGGCGCTGCTGCGCCTTCTTCACGATGCTGTCTGTGTGAGTGGACCAATTCAGTTTGTCTGTGATGTGTATGCCGAGGAACTTAAAACTTGCTACCCTCTCCACTACTGTTCCATCGATGTGGATAGGGGAGTGTTCCCTCTGCTGTTTCCTGAAGTCCACAATCATCTCCTTAGTTTTGTTGAGTGTGAGGTTATTTTCCGCAAACTTGATGATTGAGTTGGAGGCGTGCGTGGCCACGCAGTCGTGGGTGAACAGGGAGTACAGGAGAGGGCTCAGAACGCACCCTTGTGGGGCCCCAGTGTTGAGGATCAGCGGGGTGGAGATGTTGTTGCCTACCCTCACCACCTGGGGGCGGCCCGTCAGAAAGTCCAGTACCCAGTTGCACAGGGCGGGGTCGAGACCCAGGGTCTCGAGCTTGATGACGAGCTTGGAGGGTACTATGGTGTTGAATGCCGAGCTGTAGTCGATGAACAGCATTCTCACATAGGTATTCCTCTTGTCCAGATGGGTTAGGGCAGTGTGCAGTGTGGTTGAGATTGCATCGTCTGTGGACCTATTTGGGCGGTAAGCAAATTGGAGTGGGTCTAGGGTGTCGGGTAGGGTGGAGGTAATATGGTCCTTGACTAGTCTCTCAAAGCACTTCATGATGACGGAAGTGAGTGCTACGGGGCGGTAGTCGTTTAGCTCAGTTACCTTAGCTTTCTTGGGAACAGGAACAATGGTGGCCCTCTTGAAGCATGTGGGAACAGCAGACTGGTATAGGGATTGATTGAATATGTCCGTAAACACACCGGCCAGCTGGTCTGTGCATGCTCTGAGGGCGCGGCTGGGGATGCCGTCTGGGCCTGCAGCCTTGCGAGGGTTAACACGTTTAAATGTCTTACTCACCTCGGCTGCAGTGAAGGAGAGTCCGCATGTTTTCGTTGCAGGCCGTGTCAGTGGCACTGTATTGTCCTCAAAGCGGGCAAAAAAGTTATTTAGTCTGCCTGGGAGCAGGACATCCTGGTCCGTGACTGGGCTGGATTTCTTCTTGTAGTCCGTGATTGACTGTAGACCCTGCCACATGCCTCTTGTGTCTGAGCCGTTGAATTGAGATTCTACTTTGTCTCTGTACTGACGCGTAGCTTGTTTGATAGCCTTGCGGAGGGAATAGCTGCACTGTTTGTATTCGGTCATGTTACCAGTCACCTTGCCCTGATTAAAAGCAGTGGTTCGCGCTTTCAGTTTCACGCGAAT
This sequence comes from Oncorhynchus mykiss, assembly GCF_013265735.2. NCBI lineage: Eukaryota > Metazoa > Chordata > Actinopteri > Salmoniformes > Salmonidae > Oncorhynchus > Oncorhynchus mykiss. The sequence goes on along the minus strand of NC_048575.1, from coordinate 63,593,987 downwards.
GCTGCCATCAATCCACGGTTTCTGGTTAGGGAATGTTTTAATCGTTGCTATGGGAACGACATCTTCAACGCACGTTCTAATGAACTCGCACACCGAATCAGCGTATCCGTCAATATTGTTTTCTGACGCAATACGAAACATGTCCCAGTCCACGTGATGGAAGCAGTCTTGGAGTGTGGAGTCAGCTTGGTCGGACCAGCGTTGGACAGACCTCAGCGTGGGAGCCTCTTGTTTTAGTTTCTGTCTGTAGGCAGGGATCAACAAAATGGAGTCGTGGTCAGCTTTTCCGAAAGGAGGGCGGGGCAGGGCCTTATATGCGTCGCGGAAGTTAGAGTAACAATGATCCAAGGTTTTTCCACCCCTGGTTGCGCAATCGATATGCTGATAAAATTTAGGGAGTCTTGTTTTCAGATTAGCCTTGTTAAAATCCCCAGCTACAATGAATGCAGCCTCCGGATAAATGGATTCCAGTTTGCAAAGAGTCAAATAAAGTTTGTTCAGAGCCATCGATGTGTCTGCTTGGGGGGGGATATATACGGCTGTGATCTAAATCAGGTGAACAGAAGGATTTGAGTTCCTGTATGTTTCTTTCATCACACCATGTCTCGTTAGCCATAAGGCATACGCCCCCGCCCCTCTTCTTACCAGAAAGATGTTTGTTTCTGTCGGCGCAATGCGTGCAGAAACCCGCTGGCTGCACCGCCTCCGATAGCGTCTCTCCAGTGAGCCATGTTTCCGTGAAGCAAAGAACGTTACAGTCTCTGATGTCCCTCTGGAATGCTACCCTTGCTCGGATTTCATCAACCTTGTTGTCAAGAGACTGGACATTGGCGAGAAGAATGCTAGGGAGTGGTGCACGATGTGCCCGTCTCCGGAGTCTGACCAGAAGACCGCCTCGTTTCCCTCTTTTTCGGAGTCGTTTTTTTGGGTCGCTGCATGGGATCCATTCCGTTGTCCTGGGTGAAAGGCAGAACACAGGATCCGCGTCGCGAAAAACATATTCTTGGTCGTACTGATGGTGAGTTGACGCTGATCTTATATTCAGTAGTTCTTCTCGACTGTATGTAATGAAACCTAAGATGACCTGGGGTACTAATGTAAGAAATAACACGTAAAAAAACAAAACACTGCATAGTTTCCTAGGAACACGAAGCGAGGCGACCATCTCTGTCGGCGCCTGCATTACACAACTGTGCATTAGTTATTGGAAGGAGCCTGCAACCTGCAATACGTTTCCTTGTCTCCTCTTTTAAAAAAGGGCTCATCTAAGTTTGGAGTAGAAATAATGCAGCATTAATGATATTGTGGCATGCCACTGTCCTGTTTTACAGTTGATGAAAATGTCACCAACCTAAGACGACGTTACATAACCTCTCTTTGTTCTCTCATTCTTAAATAAAGAGGCAATGGCTGTGTACCAAATGGCACCTTATTACCTATTTAATGGACCACTTTTGACCAGAGCCCTATGGGCCTTGGTCAAAAGTAGTACACTGTATAGGCAATAGGGTGCATTTTAGGACAAAGTCAATGTATTCCAGTTCCACTCAGATTGTAAATCAGCGCATTGATTCAGGTCAGAGTGTATTTTACAGGTTGGTCTGGGATTCTTCTGCGTCCATTTGTTTCCCATCTTGCCAAAGACCTCTCAATAACATACAAGGTGCCATCCTCTATCGACTTTAAATGTTTTTAGTGTTTGATTGATGATGAGATGAAGCAGTAACCATCCTCCATGCTTTCTGGGGCTGGGGCTGTATCTCTACTGTGAGATGGGCCATAATTTATTGAGTCTCGTTGACTTAGGTGGCAAACCAACCCAAACCTAATTTTCTCATAGTTGTTTTCTGTTTATAGTATCTCCTGTTGGGTACTTGTACTGTGCTTCCACTGCTTGAAAGTCATGTTTAAAATCACTATGCAATTTCCTTCATTGGTATAAGGATGTAGCAGGGCATATTGTGACTTCCTAGTTCATTTTCCCTCGCATCACATTTTTGCGGCTTTCCCATGAAGTCTTCAATCAGAGCTAGGAGATTATCGTCCCTAAGAACAATTCATCTAAATTCTGAAATTTGACCCATGTAGTAAACACAATATTTTTGAAAACAATTGTATGCACTGCGGCTGGTAATTAATTATGTCTTGTCAAAGGACTGTGTACAACAACAGTGTTGAAATTTGGGATATATGTACAGTATATGCCCACTCATATTTTTTTATTATCTTTATTCATTTATATTCTGGCAGAGGCCATATTATCCCCAGAGCATTATTCAGAACATCAGAGTTGGTGAAATATGAGGGAGGTGGCATAGCAAGTCTGCAATAGATTTGACCATCCTCTCAGGACTCGTGGTAAATAGAATAAAATGTTATTTGTCACATGCCCGAATACAACAGGTGTATACAACACCTTACCGTGAAATGCTTACTTACAGGTAAGTACTGTAACTAGGACAGTGCAATGCTTCTGAAACATGTACTGTCAAATCACACTATAACCACTTGAGAACAAGTTAATAGAGTCCAGTTATTCTCCATGTCATACTCATAAACACTATCATTACTCTGAGTCAGTCCTTTTAAGTTTCAAAGAGACGAGAGCTGTTTTGACAGCTCTGTCACACAGTGTTTGATCCACAGTATTTCTGAGACAGGTTAGGACCTCCAGGGTCTGACAAGAGTCAATGTTGCCGTGGTGCCCCGAGGGATGGAATATCAGCCATGGTCTCTCAGATCAGAGCTGAGGGATCCCTCTTGCTTGCCGTTCCAGGCAGCTAAGCATCCCCGCTCCCCAGCCAGACCTCCAGAAAGCACAATGGTGGACACTGTCAGAAAATATGGGGAATTTGACTGCTACTTCTCATAAGGGAGCTCTTTACTCTAACCAGTGAGAAGACCGAGACACTTTGTTCTTTGATGTGAATGAGTGACATTGTGGTGTACAGAACTGGAAGATAGGTCATTATCAGACTCATTCCAGTTATTTAACTTCCAGTACACCCACAATACAAATGCCCAAACAATACAAAGGGAGCAATACAAAAATAATATTACATTTGATTCTACATCCATATTCTGAACATGTCAAATATAAAACAGGTTAATAATCATCCCATCCCTTGACTATTTCATTCTCAGAAGATTGCTTCCACCATCTGATAACATATTGGACATTTTTTCATTACATGGTTAGGAAAAATAAATCTAAATTAAGACCTGAGACATAAAAAACATGTAAGTCACAGACTTCAGATATGATTTTTTTTTTTGTCACAACAACTCTGTATTGCTATCAAAGCAAATACATTTTTGTTTGGCATCCAAACAAAAAACATATTCCCTGTCTTGATTGACATTTATTGTACAGTATGTATCCTGTCTACCACACATATTTTCTATGTCTCACTGGTAGGTATGAATGAATGGGCCCTGTATATGGATTTAAGACCATTGCATTATCGTGACAGAAGAAAAATTATCATGCCTTCGGCTACACTTCACTGTCAATTTCCTGTCACATATCCAAAACACATGGAACATGGAGGATGCATTTAGTATGGTGCAGGAAATGGAGATGAGAAGGAGAGGAGAAGGAGGATGAGAGGAGGAGTGGAGGAGAGAGGAGATACGCCAACACTGCTACAGGGCTCCTATCCCTGGCTGTCAGGGTAGTTCCTGCTCTATTCTCTCCATCCAAAAGAAAAGTACAAGAGGTCCAATTTAGATCTGACATTCAACTGGAAAGCCCTCTCTGTGATGGCACAATATGAGACAAATCCTCAGTTATAGTACATATTACTGACAACAGAACAAATTGCTGACTAATAACAGTTTCTGGTAACATTATGTTTCATTTAGGAGAATCTTGCTGAAAATTAGGAAGAATTTGTCAACCAAGTTCAGAGAATATTTGGAGAACAATAAGTTTATCAGAAATACTGTACCTTTTCTTACTAAATTCTACATGAACTGAGAGTAAACAGAACCTGCTGCCTCATTTGACTGGTCACTCAATGTTTAATTCTCAATTTCCTGCGTGATAATGGTAACAACTTTGGATGTCTAAATGAACCAAAACATTTGGTGAATAAATAAATATTAAATGAAATGAATGTGATATTTACAATGCACTAGATATGGCTGGTTGCTCTCATCAGTTTGATCATTACACCACACTGATAGGGTCACTTACTCCTCCTATTGCTGGTCTGGATTCCGTCATTGGAAAACGAATCATGCATTACCTTCCCATGCTTTTAGAGAAGTATTGTTGGGCTATTAAAATGCATTTTATTGGAAGCAACATCTGGTCATTTCTGTCCTGTAAAATAAAGCACCATCGTGTTTTTCTGGCATTATTGCAGTGCTCCTTCAGCTTAGCTGGAGCATGGAGAGTGAGCTCACCACGAACTCCATGAAACATCCATGGGGAGTTGGAGTGTACTTTTGTCTTCCATGTGCTGGCGGGGTAAAACCCATACAGTTGATTGACAAAGTACACTCCACTCAAAAGGAGTACGAGTAGCATTCACTGGCTGATGGTTGAGAGCCAGATGAAAAGAAAACCCTCCCATCTCACCACTCAAAACCTTTCAACACAGTTCATCTATGGTTAATAGAGAGGGGGAAAAACATTGTGACTTTAGGTGAGCAATATACAGTATGTATCTCGGAACCAGAAAAATAAAATGAGCTTATTGGAGCTGTGAGCAGTGGTAAAGGGAGTTTGGGTTTAGTTAGGAAGTAAAGGGTTTTGAGTAAAATTCCTAAATCTACAGTACACTGTGAGCCTAGGAGATCCTTTATTCATACATACGTTTTCAGGACATAATCCATCCATGTAAGAGTGTGAGAACGAACATACAGTGCATTCAGAAAGTACTCAGACCCATTCACTTTTTCCATAATTTAAAATGGATTACATTGTTTTTCCCCTGATCAATATACACACAATAATGATGAAGGAAAAAACAATTTATTTTATTTTTGGGAAAAGTAAAATAAAACAGAAATATGACATTTACACAAGTATTCAGACCCTTTACTCAGTACTTTGTTGATGCACCTTTGGTGCACCTAAGAGCCTTGAGTCTTCATGGGTATGATGGTACAGTACAAGCATGGCACACCTGTATTTGAACAGATATAGAACAGATATAGCCATAGGTTCACTACTGCCCTCGACCAGCACAAAAACATACTGTGGCGTACTGCATTACAATCGAATAGCCCCCACAATATGCAACTTTTCAGGGAAGTTAGGAACCAATATACACAGGCAGTTAGGGAAGCAAAGGCTAGCTTTTTCAAACAGAAATTTGCATCCTGTAGCACAAACTCCAAAAAGTTCTGGGACACTGTCAAGTCCATGGAGAATAAGAGCACCTCCTCCCAGCAACCCACTGCACTAAGGCTAGGAAACACTGTCACCACCGATAAATGTATGATAATCAAGAACTTCAATAAGCATTTTTCTACGGCTGGCCATGCTTTCCACCTGGCTACCGCTACCCCGGTCAACAGCACTGCATCGCACACAGCAACTCGCCCAAGCCTCCCCCATTTCTCCTTCACCCAAATCCAGATAGCTGATGTTCTGAAAGAGCTGGAAAATCTGGACCCCTACAAATCAGCTGGGCTAGACAATCTGGACCCTCTCTTACTAAAATTATCTGACGCAATTGTTGCAACCCATTTTACTAGCCTGTTCAACCTCTCTTTCGTATCGTCTGAGATACCCAAAGATTGGAAAGCTGCCACGGTCATCCTCCTCTTCAAAGGGGGAGACACTCTAGACCCAAACTGTTACAGACCTATATCTATCCTACCCTGCCTTTCCAAGGTCTTCAAAAGCCAAGTAAAACAAACGGATCACCGACCATTTCGAATCCCATTGTACCTTCTCCGCTATGCAATCTGGTTTCCGAGCTGGTCATGGGTGCACCTCAGCCACGCTCAAGGTCCGAAACGATATCATAACCGCCATCAATAAAAGACAATACCCTGCAGCCATATTCTTCGACCTGGCCAAGGCTTTCGACTCTGTCAATCACCGCATTCTTATCAGCAGACCCAGTGTGTCAAATTGGAAGGCCTGTTGTACAGAACGTTGCGGGTCTCTATGGATAGTGCCTCAGGGGTTCAATTCTTGGGCCGACTCTTTTCTCTGTGTACATCAATGATGTCGCTCTTGCTGCTGGTGATTCTCTGATCTACCTCCATGCAGACGACACCATTCGGACTTCTGGCCCTTCATTGGACACTGTGTTAACTTCTCATGGCTGCAGGGGCAGTATTGAGTAGCTTGGATGAAAGGTGCCCAGAGGTGCCCAGAGTAAACGGCCTGCTCCTCAGTCCCAGTTGCTAATATATGCATATTATTAATTATTGGATAGAAAACACTCTGAAGTTTTGAATGATGTCTGTGAGTATAACATAACATAAGGCAGGGTAGCCTAGTGGTTAGAGCGTTGGACTAGTAACCGAAAGGTTGCAAGTTCAAATCCCCGAGCTGACAAGGTACAAATCTGTCGTTCTGCTCCTGAACAGGCTGACTTGCCTAGTAAAATAAAGTGAACATTTTTCAAATATGGCAGGCAAAAACCTAAGAAGAAATCCAAACAGGAAGTGGGAAATCTGAGGTTGGTCGTTGGTCGTTGGTTATGTTGCACTTCCTAAGGCTTCCACTAGATGTCAACCATCTTTAGAAACTTGAATGAGGCTTCTACTGTACTGTGGGGCCGGATGAGAGCTCTTTGAGTCAGTGGTCTTGCAGAGAGCCAGGTCCTGGTCACGTGCATTTCACATGATATCGACCTGCGTTCCATGGTATTTCTACAGACAATGGAATTCTCCTGTTGGAACGTTATTGATGATTTATGATAACAACATCCTAAAGATTGATTCTATACTTAGTTTAACAAGTTTCTTCGACCTGCAATATAACTTTTTAAAGTTTTCGTCCGACGTTCGGCTGGACCTTCACGAGAGTTTGGATTTGTGTAATAAACGCGCTAACAAAAGTAGCTACTTGGACCTAAATAATGGACATTATCGAACAAAACAAACATTTATTGTGGAACTAGGATTCCTGGGAGTGCATTCTGATGAAGATCATCAAAGATAAGGGAATATTTATAATGTTATAATGATTTCTGTTGACTACAACATGGCGGGTAAAAAATATTCTGAGAGCCGTCTCAGATTATTGCATGGTTTGCTTTTTCCGTAAAGTTTTAAAAACATCTGACACAGCGGTTGCATTAAGGAGAGGTATATCTATATTTCCATGTCTAACAATTGTATTTATTGACATTTATAATGAGTATTTCTGTAAAATGATGTGGCTCTCTGCAATATCACTGGATGTTTTTGGAATTAGTGAACATAACGCGCCAATGTATACTGAGATTTTTTTAATATATGGAAATATGAACTTTATCAAACAAAACATACATGTATTGTGTAACATGAAGTCCTATGAGTGTCATCTGATGAAGATCATCATACGTTAGTGATTTATTTTATCTCTAGTTGTGCTTTTTGTGACTCCTCTCTTTGGCTGGAAAAATGGCTGAATTTTTCTGTGAGTTGGTGGTGACCTAACATAATCGTTTGTGGTGCTTTCGCTGTAAAGCCTATTTGAAATCGGACATTGTGGTGGGATTAACAACAAGATGACCTTTAAAACGGTATAAAATACATGTATGTTTGAGGAATTTTAATTATGAGATATCTGTTGTTTTTGAATTTGTCGCCCTGCACTTTCACTGGCTGTTGTCATATCAATCCCGTTAACGAGATTGCAGCCCTAAGAAGTTTTAACAAACCTCCATATGAGCTTCAACGCCATACAACTCTCCATCCGTGGCCTCCAGCTGCTCTTAAATGCAAGTAAAACTAAATGCATGCTCTTCAACCGATCGTTGCCCGCACCTGCCCGCCCGTCTAGCATCACTACTCTGGACAGTTCTGACTTAGAATATGTGGACAACTGGTTAGACTGTAAACTCTTCTTCCAGACACACAGTAAGCATATCCAATCCAAAATTAAATCTAGAATCAGCTTCCTATTTTGCAACAAAGCATCCTTCACTCATACTGCCAAACATACCCTTGTAAAACGGACTATCCTACCGATCCTTGACTTCGGCAATGTAATTTACAAAATAGCCTCCAACACTCTACTCAACAAATTGGATGTAGTCTATCACCGTGCCATCTGTTTTGTCACCAAAGCCCCATATACTACCCATCACTGCGACCTGTATGCTCTCGTTGGCTGGCCCTCGCTTCATATTCATCGCCAAACCCACTTTTTGTTTCTTTGCACACTAGTATTTCTACCTGCACATTCATCTTCTGCACATCGATCACTCCAGTGTTTATTTGCTAAATGTAATTATTTTGCCACTATGGCCTATTTATTGCCTTACCTCCCTAAACTTGCTTCATTTGCACACACTGTATATAGACTTTTCTATTGTGTTATTAACTGTACGTTTGTTTATCCCATGTGTAACTCTGAGTTGTTTGTGTCGCAACTGCTCTGCTTTATCTTGGCCAGGTCGCAGATGTAAATGAGAACTTGTTCTCAACTGGCCTACTTTTTAAAAATAAAATAGGGGGGGGGGATTCTCCCATTCTTCTCTGCAGATCCTGCTGGGGAGCGTCGCAGCGCAGCTATTTTCAGGTCTCTCCAGAGATGTTTGATTGGGTTCAAGTCCGAACTCTGGCTGATCCACTCAAGAACATTCAGAGTCTTGTCCCGAAGCCACTCCTGCGTTGTCTTGGCTGAGTGCTTAGGGTCATTGTTCGATTGGAAGGTGAACCTTTGTCACAGTCTGAGGTCCTAAGCGCTCTAGAGCAGGTTTTCATCAAGGAACTCTCTGTACTTTGCTCCATTCATCTTTCCCTCAATCCAGACTAGTCTCCCAGTCCCTGCCACTGAAAAACATCCCCACAGCATGATGCTGCCACCACCATGCTTCACCATAGGGATGGTGGTAGGTTTCCTCCAGGCGTGACACTTGGCATTCAGGCCAAAGAGCAATATTGGTTTCATCAGACCAGAGACTCTTGTTTCTCATGTCTGAGAGTCTTTTAGGTGACTTTGGCAAACTCCAATTGGGCTGTCATATGCCTTTTGCTGAGGAGTGGCTTCCGTCTGGCCACTCTATCATAAAGGATTGAAGGAGTGCTGCAGAGATGGTTTTCCTTCTGGAAGGTTCTTCCATCTCCACAGAGGAACTCTGCTACTCTGTGAGAGTGACCATCGGGTTCTTGGTCACCTCCCTGACCAAGGCCCTTCTCCCCAGTTTGCTCAGTTTGGCCAGACGGTCAGCTCTAGGACGAGTCTTGGTGGTTCCAAACTTCTTCCATTTAAGAATGATGGAGGCCACTGTGTTCTGCAAAAATCTGTGCCTTCGACCTCAATTCCTGGTTCCTTGGTTTTTGCTCTGAAGTGCACTGTCAACTGTGGGACCTTATATAGATAGGTGTGTGCTATTCCAAATCATGTCAATCAATTGAATTTACCACATGTGGACTCCAATCAAGTTGTAGAAACATCTCAAGGATAATCAGTGGAAACAGGATGCACCTGAGCACAATTTCAAGTCTCATAGGAAAGGCTCTGAATACTTATGTAAATAAGGTATTTCTGTTTTTTGTTTTTGTTAAATTTGCAAAAATGTCTAAAAACCTGTTTTTGCTTTGTCATTATGGGGTATTGTGTGTATTGTAGGTTGATGAGGATTATTTTTACATTTTAGAATACATCTGTAAAGAATCAAAATGTAGAAAAAGTGAAGGGGTCTGAAAACTTTCCAAAAGCACTGTATTTATGAGTACACAGTGTGTCACGCCCTGACCTTGGAGATCCTTTTTATTCTCTATTTTGGTTAGGTCAGGGTGTGACTAGGGTGGGTAGTCTAGTTTTCTAATTTCTATGTTGGCCTGGTATGGTTCCCAATCAGAGGCAGCTGTCTATCGTTGTCTCTGATTGGGGATCATATTTAGGCAGCCTTTTCCCACTGTTTTTTTTTGTGGGATCTTTTTTTTTCAGAACGTCACGTTTCGTTTTCTTCTGTATTGTTTTTGGTGAGTTTCATATTTATTAAACATGTGGAACTCTAAGTACACTGAGCCTTGGTCCATTCATTCAGATGAACGTGACACAGTGAGCTCTTTCATCATTCAACTTTTATCATGAGGAATTGAATAGGTTGTTATTTTCAAACAATTTCTGTGCCGTACTGTTTGCAAATTGGATCAGGAAGTATGGGTTACTGGTTGATTTAATGGAGTGTTGGCATTGAAAGGCTGTGTGGACTGGACAGGGCTGAGGGAGGGAGGGAGAAGTGGCTGCTGGCAGCTGGTCGCTGACTGCTTTGGTTGCATATCACCACTGTCTGCAATGCCCTTCACAGCCCTATAAACTCCAAGCTGTGCTTTTATAGGGGTGCACAATGTTTTAATGGAGGATGATATAAAGCTTAGCCTTCCTTTTACAGGATGACTTACACTTCATGATCAGCTGGTGGTTTGCCATAAAGCAAGACTAAGCCCGGTCATTTGACTGTCTATTTACTTATGAATTTGAGCTCCTGAGTGGCACATTGTTCTAAATCACAGTGCCAGAGGCATCACTACAGACACTGGTTCAATCCTGGGCTGTATCATAACCGGCCATGATCGGGAGTCCCATAGGGCGGTGCACAATTGGCCCAGCGTCATCCGGGTTAGGGGAGGGTTTGGCCAGGGTCAGCCGTCATTTGTTAAATATGAATTTGTTGTTAACTGACTTGCCAAGTTAAATAAAAGTTAAATAAAAAAATTTAACAAAAATGAATCATCGAAAGAGGGACCAGACTTTCATCTATTATACTCTGATGATGTCATGTACTGTCATGTTGTCTTGTCTCTGTCCTTTCCCTTCACCCTGTCTCCCTCTGCTGGTCGTGTTAGGTTACCTTTTCTCCCCCGCTTTCCCCCAGCTGTCCCTTGTCTCCTCTAACTACCCATTCACCCCGTTCCCCACCTGTTCCCTTTTTTCCCTCTGATTAGGTCCCAATATCTCTCTCTGTTTCTGCTCCTGTCCTTGTCGGATTCTTGTTTGTTTGTGTCATTCATGCCTGAACCAGACTGTCGTCATGTTTGCTGTAACCTTGTCCTGTCCTGTCGGAATCTGCCGGTCCATCTGAGCCTACCTATGTTTGGTAATTAAAGAAGCTCTGTTTAAGTTGATTCGCTTTTGGGTCCTCATTCACGCACCGTAACAGAAGAATCCGACCAAGAATGGACCCAGCGACTTCGGATCCTCTCCACTCAGCCGTCGAGATCCAGGGAGCGATGCTAGGCAGACACAAGCAGGAATTGTCTGCTGCTCGACATGCCGTTGAGACCCTGGCCACCCAAGTCTCCAACCTCACAGAACAGGTTCACCATCTCCGCCTCGATCCACCGGCCACTTCCAGGGCTTTCGAATCTCCGGAGCCCAGAATCAATAACCCGCCGTGTTACTCTGGGGAGCCCACTGAATGCCGCTCGTTCCTCACCCAGTGTGATATTGTGTTTTCTCTCCAGCCCAACACTTACTCCAGGAGCACTGCTCGTGTCGCCTACGTCATATCTCTCCTTATTGGACGGGCTCGTGAGTGGGGCACGGCAATCTGGGAGGCAAGGGCTGAGTGTACTAACCAGTATCAAGACTTTAAGGAGGAGATGATACGGGTTTTTGATCGATCTGTTTTTGGGGAGGAGGCTTCCAGGGCCCTGTCTTCCCTATGTCAAGGCAATCGATCCATAACAGACTACTCTATTGAGTTTCGCACTCTTGCTGTCTCCAGTGGCTGGAACGAGCCGGCCTTGCTCGCTCGTCTTCTGGAGGGTTTCCGCGCAGAGGTAAAGGATGAGATTCTCTCCCGGGAGGTTCCTTCCAGCGTGGATTCCTTGATTGAACTCGCTATTCGCATTGAGCGACGGGTTGATCTTCGTCACCGAGCTCGTGGAAAGGAGCTCGCGCTCTCCGTCGCCTCCCTCTCCGCATCACTACCATCTTCCTCTGCCGGCTCGGGTGCTGAGCCCATGCAGCTGGGAGGTATCCGCATCTCGACTGAGGAGAGGGAACGGAGAATCACCAACCGCCTCTGTCTCTATTGCGGTTCCGCTGGTCATTTTGTCACTTCATGTCCAGTAAAAGGCCAGAGCTCGTCAGTAAGCGGAGGGCTACTGGTGAGCGCTACTACTCCTGTCTCTCCTTCAAGATCCTGCACTACCTTGTCGGTCCATCTACGCTGGACCGGTTCGTCAGCTTCCTGCAGTGCCTTAATAGACTCTGGGGCGGAGGGCTGTTTTATGGACGAGACCTGGGCTCGGGAACATGACATTCCTCTCAGACAGTTAAAGGAGCCCACGGCCTTGTTCGCCCTGGATGGTAGTCCTCTCCCCAGGATTCAGCGTGAGACGCTACCTTTAACCCTCACTGTTTCTGGTAATCATAGTGAAACCATTTCTTTTTTAATTTTTCGTTCACCTTTTACACCTGTTGTTTTGGGCCATCCCTGGCTAGTTTGTCATAATCCTTCCATTAATTGGTCTAGTAATTCTATCCTCTCCTGGAACGTCTCTTGTCATGTGAAATGTTTAATGTCTGCTATCCCTCCTGTTTCCTCTGTCTCTTCTTCACAGGAGGAGCCTGGTGATTTGACAGGGGTGCCGGAGGAATATCACGATCTGCGCACGGTGTTCAGTCGGTCCAGGGCCACCTCTCTTCCTCCACACCGGTCGTATGATTGTAGTATTGATCTCCTTCCGGGAACCACCCCCCCCCGGGGTAGACTATACTCTCTGTCGGCTCCCGAACGTAAGGCTCTCGAAGATTATTTGTCTGTAGCTCTTGACGCCGGTACCATAGTCCCCTCCTCCTCTCCCGCCGGAGCGGGGTTTTTTTTTGTCAAGAAGAAGGACGGGTCTCTGCGCCCCTGCATAGATTATCGAGGGCTGAATGACATAACAGTGAAGAATCGTTATCCGCTTCCTCTTATGTCTTCAGCCTTCGAGATCCTGCAGGGAGCCAGGTTTTTCACTAAGTTGGACCTTCGTAACGCTTACCATCTCGTGCGCATCAGGGAGGGGGACGAGTGGAAGACGGCGTTTAACACTCCGTTAGGGCACTTTGAATACCGGGTTCTTCCTTTCGGCCTCGCTAACGCTCCAGCTGTCTTTCAGGCATTAGTCAATGATGTCCTGAGAGACATGCTGAACATCTTTGTTTTCGTTTACCTTGACGATATCCTGATTTTTTCACCGTCACTCCAGATTCATGTTCAGCACGTTCGACGTGTCCTCCAGCGCCTTTTAGAGAATTGTCTTTTTGTGAAGGCTGAGAAGTGCACTTTTCATGCCTCCTCCGTCACATTTCTCGGTTCTGTTATTTCCGCTGAAGGCATTAAGATGGATCCCGCTAAGGTCCAAGCTGTCATTGATTGGCCCGTCCCTAAGTCACGCGTCGAGCTGCAGCGCTTTCTCGGCTTCGCAAACTTCTATCGTCGTTTCATCCGTAATTTCGGTCAGGTGGCAGCTCCTCTCACAGCCCTTACTTCTGTCAAGACGTGCTTTAAGTGGTCCGTTTCCGCCCAGGGAGCTTTTGATCTCCTCAAGAATCGTTTTACATCCGCTCCTATCCTTGTTACACCTGACGTCTCTAGACAGTTCGTTGTCGAGGTTGACGCGTCAGAGGTGGGAGTGGGAGCCATCCTTTCTCAGCGCTCCCTCTCTGACGACAAGGTCCACCCATGCGCGTATTTTTCTCATCGCCTGTCGCCGTCGGAACGTAACTATGATGTGGGTAACCGCGAACTGCTCGCCATCCGGTTAGCCCTAGGCGAATGGCGACAGTGGTTGGAGGGGGCGACCGTTCCTTTTGTCGTTTGGACTGACCATAGGAACCTTGAGTACATCCGTTCTGCCAAACGACTTAATGCGCGTCAGGCGCGTTGGGCGCTGTTTTTCGCTCGTTTCGAGTTCGTGATTTCTTATCGTCCGGGCTCTAAGAACACCAAGCCTGATGCTTTGTCTCGTCTCTTCAGTTCTTCAGTAGCCTCCACTGACCCCGAGGGGATTCTCCCTGAGGGGCGTGTTGTCGGGTTGACTGTCTGGGGAATTGAGAGGCAGGTAAAGCAAGCACTCACTCAAACTCCGTCGCCGCGCGCTTGTCCTAGGAACCTTCTTTTCGTTCCCGTTCCTACTCGTCTGGCCGTTCTTCAGTGGGCTCACTCTGCCAAGTTAGCCGGCCACCCTGGCGTTCGGGGTACGCTTGCTTCCATTCGCCAGCGTTTCTGGTGGCCCACCCGGGAGCATGACACGCGTCGTTTCGTGGCTGCTTGTTCGGTCTGCGCGCAGACTAAGTCCGGTAACTCTCCTCCTGCCGGCCGTCTCAGGCCACTTCCTATTCCCTCTCGACCGTGGTCTCACATCGCCTTAGATTTTGTCACCGGACTGCCTTCGTCAGCGGGGAAGACTGTTATTCTTACGGTTGTCGATAGGTTCTCTAAGGCGGCTCATTTCATTCCCCTTGCTAAGCTTCCTTCTGCTAAAGAGACGGCACAAATCATCATCGAGAATGTTTTCAGAATTCATGGCCTTCCGTCAGACGTCGTTTCGGACAGAGGTCCGCAATTCACGTCTCAATTTTGGAGGGAGTTTTGCCGTTTGATTGGGGCTTCCGTCAGTCTCTCTTCCGGCTTTCACCCCCAGTCTAACGGTCAAGCAGAACGGGCCAATCAGACTATTGGTCGCATCTTACGCAGTCTTTCTTTTCGCAACCCTGCGTCTTGGTCAGAACAGCTCCCCTGGGCAGAATACGCCCACAACTCGCTTCCTTCGTCTGCGACCGGGCTATCTCCTTTTCAGAGTAGCCTCGGGTACCAGCCTCCGTTGTTCTCATCTCAGTTCGCCGAGTCCAGCGTCCCCTCCGCTCAGGCTTTTGTCCAACGTTGCGAGCGCACCTGGAAGAGGGTCAGGTCTGCACTTTGCCGTTATAGGGCGCAGACTGTGAGAGCTGCTAATAAGCGTAGAACTAAGAGCCCTAGATATTGTCGCGGTCAGAGAGTTTGGCTCTCCACTCAGAACCTTCCCCTTAAGACGGCTTCTCGCAAGTTGACCCCGCGGTTCATTGGTCCATTCCGTATCTCTCAGGTCATTAATCCTGTCGCAGTGCGACTTCTTCTTCCGCGATATCTTCGTCGCGTCCACCCGGTCTTCCATGTCTCCTGTGTTAAGCCCGTTCTTCGCGCCCCCGCTCGTCTTCCCCCCCCCCCCCCCATCCTTGTCGAGGGCGCACCTATCTACAGGGTCCGTAAAATCTTGGACATGCGTCCTCGGGGCCGTGGTCATCAGTACCTAGTTGACTGGGAGGGGTACGGTCCTGAGGAGAGGAGTTGGGTTCCCTCTCGGGACGTGCTGGACCGTGCGCTGATTGAGGATTTCCTCCGTTGCCGCCAGGTTTCCTCCTCGAGTGCGCCAGGAGGCGCTCGGTGAGTGGGGGGGTACTGTCATGTACTGTCATGTTGTCTTGTCTCTGTCCTTTCCCTTCACCCTGTCTCCCTCTGCTGGTCGTGTTAGGTTACCTTTTCTCCCCCGCTTTCCCCCAGCTGTCCCTTGTCTCCTCTAACTACCCATTCACCCCGTTCCCCACCTGTTCCCTTTTTTCCCTCTGATTAGGTCCCAATATCTCTCTCTGTTTCTGCTCCTGTCCTTGTCGGATTCTTGTTTGTTTGTGTCATTCATGCCTGAACCAGACTGTCGTCATGTTTGCTGTAACCTTGTCCTGTCCTGTCGGAATCTGCCGGTCCATCTGAGCCTACCTATGTTTGGTAATTAAAGAAGCTCTGTTTAAGTTGATTCGCTTTTGGGTCCTCATTCACGCACCGTAACAGATGAATACACAGACTGAACTAAATAGAATCATATCAAGTATACAGAAAACAAAATATCACAGTTAAATAATCAGTCATCAAAATTCAACTATAATTCCATTTGGACTTGACCACACTTGTTTTAGCCCAAACCATTCCTCTAGCTACTCCAGCAAAATAATGTATAGTACAGGTGGAGCAATGAGGATAGTTTTTTTTTTTTTTTTACCTCAAGGAGATCTGAGGCATCAGACGTTTCTCTGAAATAACTGCTGTAAAACACCAGAGGAGAGAGATCCTTACCTGGTGGATGGAACGGAGGTCCTTGCTTGCTCAGTCTGCCTCAGCAGAGGGAGGAGAGGCAGCTCATTTGAGCTGCCCGCTGGTGTGCCACAGGACACATGAAACACTGATGGACTTGATAGATTGGTGACAGCACCAGGGGGCTTTGGGAGAGCGGAGGCCAAGGGCTGACAGGATATAAATCCAGCAAGCAAACGTAATCTGTATCAGGTATGAGAAAGGCTCCATACAAATACCTCTCAGAAGAGCCAGAGCTTTATAATGAGAGGATACTCAGTGGAAAGGGGAGATTTGGTTTTAAGAAAAAACCCATGGTGTGTGGCCACAGTCAGATTTGCGTCAGCAGTAAGATTACTGTTCAAGCATGTTATGGTCTTCACAGATTTTGCTTTGTTTTATTGTTGTGTATTTCTTGTCAAGTGTCCAACAAATATATTATAATTTGTCATTTGAAACATTTCTTTAAAAGCAAATTATGATTAAATGTTTTGGTCGCAACTCATTGGTTGAGCCCCCTCCACGTCCTTCCTAATTGGAACAATTCACAAATGTGTCATTTGTAAATTGATCAATGTTTTCTTTACAATATTTAATGTTCATGTAAATATATCCCCAATCATACTTCCCTCAGCACAGTATATTTAGCAATACATTTTTACCATATCTCACACAAACGTTTTCAAATCAGGCATTGATTTTCTTTGGTATCAGTAATTAAAAAAATTCCCTGACATGTCAGAACCAACCACGAGAAGCTCCAAGAACACAAACATCACCGCCATTAAAGGGGTTCTGGTTCCCACCAAAATAAAAGAGGAGTGATGTTATTTTGCAGCAGTTTTAATCAGCCAAAGTAAATGCTGTCTGTGGAATCCTCAGGGGAAGCAAGTCAGTGACAGTGAGCTGCCACCTTCTATTAGCCAGTGTTGTGGTGAGGGACACAAAGCCCTTTACCTGGTGGAATCTCTCCTGTAGCACAGATAGGACTCTCCTACAGACCCTCCCATCATCTGTCTCTCTGAATGAATTGTAATGGAGAAAATGGCAATTGGTTAATGGAGATTGATTCAAAAGAAACATCAGAGGCAATCAATAAGGTTCACAGCTAGATGGAGCGGCATGCTTACTGCAAGTCATCTCAACCGCTGGTTATAGCCTACTTGCCACAAAGTTGGGCAACATCAAGCTGCCTGCTGCCGTGTCATTTATGATGAAGGCGTCACTCTTAGACTGATACTCTATGGATGACAGCGTTAGGTTCTGACAAACAGAGTGAAAAACTAATGGACAACTAGTCAAAGCTCAAACCAAATTTATTCACCCACTGGGTCAAACAGGTGAAAGACAAAGACATGTTTACACAAGTACATGTATTTATACCCTCTACTGGGCTAAGTTAACTCCTTGCACAACTAGCAGCCAATACACCTCTGTTGCTAGGCAGGAACTGACGTGGTTCCTCTCATTGGTGTAGTCATGGCCCTGCCTCCTATATGTGTATGTCATAGGACTGTTCCTTCTCACATCATCTGGCCTGACCTCCGTCCACATTCCTCACTCCTTCCTAATCCACGGCTATACAACCTTATCAGTGACTGAAACGAGACTGTTACTCTTTGCCTCTCTCCATAGGATATACGAGAGTTGATAATAACATGTTCTGACAGAATGACAACTTTCTGCACTCCAGTTTCTCACTCAGTAGATTTTCAAAAACCCAGTTCTAATATGGTAACACGAATAAGGAATTGTCAATATTTCAAGTTAGAACCCCACAACAGCTTCCATACCAGAATGAAAATAACATATTTTTTTCCTCAGAAAAAGTTGCTAGCCCTGTGCAATACTGTTTCACTCCAAGATTATGGATTCATCCAACATATCACATAAAAAAATGGTTTCAAGTGATGAATATTATGTGATTTTGAAGTCAGATGAGACTGAAATACTGTAGTCTAGGTAATATGGAGCTTTTATACATTTGTAGACCCTACAGATCTTTGCCTAGAAAAAGATGCAGTGAAATAAAACTATACCATATTAATCCGAATCATATCTACCTTCAGTGTACATTTTAACCAGTGTGACTCACACAGTCACAATATGAAATGTGGTTTCTTCACGCATCTCGCCGACAGAAACAAGCATCTCTCTGGTAAGAAGAAAGGCGGGGGTGTATGCCTTATGATTAACGAGACGGGGTGTGATCATAACAACGTACAGGAACTCAAGTCCTTTTGTTCGCCTGACGTAGAATTCCTCACAATTAAATGCCGACCGCATTATCCACCAAGAGAATTGTCTTCGATCATAATCACAGTCATGTATATTCCCCCCCAAGCAGACACATCGACGGCCCTGAAAGAACTTCATTTGATTCTATGTAAACTGGGAACCACATATCCTGAGGCTGCATTTATTGTAGCTGGGGAATTTAACAAGGCTAACCTGAAAACAAGGCTCCCTAAATTCTATCAGCATATCAATTGCGCAACCCGGGCTGGCAAAACCCTGGATCATGGTTATTCTGACTTCCGCGACGCATATAAGGTTCCCCCGCCCTCCTTTCGGAAAAGCTGACCACGACTCCATTTTGTTGCTCCCAGCCTAGCGACAGAAACTAAAACAGGAAGAACCCGCTCTTAGGTCGGTTTAACGCTGGCCCGACCAATCGGATTCCACGCTTCAAGATTGCTTCGATCACATGGACTGGGATATGTTCCGCATCGCTTCGAAAAACAACATTGATGAATACGCTGATTCGGTGAGTGAGTTTATTAGCAAGTGCTTCGGTGATGTTGTACCCATAGCGTCTATTAAAACGTTCCCCAACCAGAAACCGTGAATTTATGGCAGAATTTGCGCAAAACTGAAAGAGCGAACCATTGCTTTTAATCAGGGCAAGGTGACCGGAAACATGGCCGAATACAAACAGTGTAGCCATTCCCTCCGCAAGGCAATCAAACAAGCTAAGCGTCAGTATAGAGACAAAGTAGAGTCTCAGTTCAGCGGCTCAGACACGAAACGTATGTGGTAGGGTCTACAGTCAATCACGGACTACAAAAGAAAAACCAGCCCCGTCGCAGACCATGATGTCTTGCTCCCAGACAGACTAAACAACTGACATGGCCCGCTACCAAAACCTGCGGGCTGTCCTTCACTGCAGCCAACGTGAGTAAAACATTTAAACGTATCTCACCCTCACAGGGCTGCAGGCCCAGACGGCTTCCCCAGCCGTGTCCTCAGGGCATGCGCAGACCAGCTGGCTGGTGTGTTTACGGACATCAATCCTTATCCCAGTCTGCTGTTCCCACATGTTTCAAGAGGGCCACCATTGTTCCTGTTCTCAAGAAAGTTAAGGTAACTGAGCTAAATGAGTGCCGCCCCGTAGCACTCAATTCCGTCATCATAAAGTGCTTTGAGAGACTAGTCAAGGACCATATCACCTCCACCCTACCTGACACCCTAGACCCACTCCAATTTGCTTACCGCCCTAATAGGTCCACAGACGATGCAATCGCAATCACACTGCACACTGCCCTAACCACTCTGGACAAGTATGTAAGTATGTAAGAATGCTGTTCATCGACTACAGCTCAGCATTTAACACCATAGTACCCTCCAAACTGACGGGCAGCTCCCAGGTGGCGAGGGTAGGTAACAAATCTCCACCCCGCTGATCCTCAACACTGGGGCCCCACAAGGGTGCGTTCTCAGCCCTCTCCTGTACTCCCTGTTCACCCACGATTGCGTGGTCATGCACGCCACCAACTCAATCATCAAGTTAGGAGATGACACTACAGTGGTAGGCTTGATTACCAACAACGACGAGACGGCCTATGGGGAGGAGGTGAGGGCCCTCGGAGTGTGGTGTCAGGAAAATAACCTCACACTCAATGTCAACAAAACAAAGGAAATTATAGTGGACTTCAGGAAACAGCAGAGGGAGCAGCCACCTATCCACATCGACGGGACAGTAGTGGAAAGGGTGGAAAGTTCCTCGGCGTACACATCGCGGACAAACTGAAATGGTCCACCCACACAGACAGCGTGGTGAAGAAGGAGCTTTTATTTCAAGGCCATCAAACTGTTAAACAGCCTTCACTAACATTGAGTGGCTGCTGCCAACATACTGACTCAACTCTAGCCACTTTAAAAATGGAAAAAGTAATGTAATAAATGTATCACTAGCCACTTTAAACAATGCCACTTAATATAATGTTTACATACCCTACATTACCCATCTCATATGTATATACTGTACTCTATACCGTCTACTGCATTTTGCCTATGCCGTTCGGCCATCACTCATTCATATATTTTTATGTACATATTATTATTAATTTATTATTATTATTAATTCCTTGTGTGTATACGGTAGTTGTTGGTAGTTGTTGTGAAATTGTTAGGTTATACTGTTAGATAATACTGCATGGTCAGAACTAGAAGCACAAGCATTTCGCTACACTCCTATTAACATCTGCTAACCATGTATATGTGACAAAAACATTTTTCATTTGATGTGAGATCGTTTGTGAATACAACCTCAATTGGAAACGGAGGCTTTGTATTGAAGGCGTTTATTCACTGTTTAACACAACACGGGCCAGAAGGTGACTTTTCGGTCAACATGGATTTCTTCTATAGACAACCAAGATAACTTTTTATAGTCCCGTACCCCTTCAAACATTCAACCTCCAGCTGCATACCCCCTCTAGCACCAGGGTCAGCGCACTTTCAAATGTTTTTTTCCCATCATTGTAAGCCTGCCACACACTACACGATACATTTATTACACATAATAATGAGTGTGAGTTTTTGTCACAACCCGACTCGTGGGAAGTGTCGAATAGCTCTTATAGGACAAGGGCACAAATAATAATATAATAATAATCAATCATTTTGCTCTTTATTTAACCATCTTACAAATATAACCTTATTTGTTCACCTGAAATTGTGAATAAGGGTTAATTCACAGGTTAATGAGAAGGGTGTGCTTGAAAGGATGTTCATGACTCTGCAATGTTGGGTTGTATTGGAGAGTCTCATTCTTAAATAATTTTCCACACACAGTCTGTGCCTGTATTTAGTTTTCATGCTAGTGAGGGCCGAGATTCCACTCTCACATAGGTACGTGGTTGCAAAGGGCATCAGTGTCTTAACAGCGCAATTTACCAAGGCAGGATTCTCTGAGCACAGCCCAATTTAGAAATCTGGCAGTGGCTTCTGATTAAATCAAATTTTCACAGAACTGCTTGTTGCAATTTCGGTGAGGCTCTCTTGTTCAGATATTGGTAAGTTGACTGGAGGCAGGGCATGAAAGGGATAACGAATCCAGTTGTTTGTGTCATCCGTTTCGGGAAAGTACCTGCGTAATTGCGCACCCAACTCACTCAGGTGCTTCACTATATCACATTGGACATTGTCCGTAAGTAAGCTTGAGTTAATTTGCACACAAAAAATCATACAATGAGGGAAAGACCTGTATGTTGTCCTTGTTAATGCAGACAGAGAAGAGCTCCAACTTCTTAATCATTGCCTCAATTTTGTCCCGCACATTGAATATAGTTGTGGAGAGTCCCTGTAATCCTAGGTTCAGATCATTCAAAAAATCAAATCAAAAAAACATCACCCAGATAGGCCAGTCATGTGAGAAACTCATCATCATGCAAACAGTCAGACAAGTGAAAATTATGGTCAGTAAAGGAAACTTTAAGCTCGTCTCTAATTTAAAAAAACGTATCAATACTTTCCCCCTTGATAACCAGCGCACTTCTGTATGTTGTAAAAACGTTACATGGTCGCTGCCCATATCATTGCATAGTGCTGAAAATACATGAGAGTTCAGGGGCCTTGCTTTAACAAAGTTAACCATTTTCACTGTAGTGTCCAAAACGTCTTTCAAGCTGTCAGGCATTCCATTGGCAGTAAGAGACTCTCGGTGGACGCTGCAGTGTACCCAAGTGGTGTCGGGAGCAACTGCTTGCACGCTCGTTACCACTCCACTATATCTCCCTGTCATAGCTTTTGCACCATCGGTACAGATACCAACACATCTATCTTGACCACCAAATTCCATTTGATGTCACAAAGCTGTCCAGTACTTTAAAAATATCCTCTCCTGTTGTCCTGGTTTCCAGAAGAGTAAGTCTTCCTTAATTGACGCCCCGTAAACGTAACGGACATATACCAGGAGCTGTGCCAGGCCTGCCACGTCTGTTGACTAATCAGCTGTAACGCATAGAATTCACTGGATTGTATGCTAAACAGTAATTGTTTCAAAATATCTCCTGCCATGTCACTGATGCGTCGTGAAACAGTGTTGTTTGATGGAGGCATTGTCTGAATAGTTTTTTGGGCCTTTTCCCCCAGCATTGTCCCAGTCATGTCCACGGTAGCAGGAAGAATGAAGTCCTCCACAATAGTATGGGGCTTGCCTGTCTTAGCCACTCGGTAGCTCACCATATAAGACTCTTCTAACCCCTTATTATTAATGGTATCTGTTGCTTTTATGCATGTCTTACTACTCAAAAGTCAACTTTATTCTCGCTCAAAAAATTCCTGTGGCTTACTTTTCAAATTGGCATATTGTGTTTCTAAATGTCTGCACAAGAGTGAAGGTTTCATCAAGTTATGAGATAGTACTTTTGCACATATAACACACTGTGGTTGAGGAAAGGCACTAGTCCCAATATAAGTCAACCCCAAATCAATGTAGATCTCATCATATTTGTGCCTCTTCGATGGTCCAACGTCCCTTGTCTGTTGTTCGGTTGTTTCCCGGGTAAGGGGGCAGTAGCTCTTCGGCTGCATCAGATTCAGTGTCCATGCTAGCTGGACTAACAACAAATGTAGAATTACTGATGCTAGCATTGGATGTGCTTGTGGAAGCAGAACAACTTGTGTCGTCGACAGGTGCAAGTGTAGTACTGCTGCTATTTTTAATTAAATCCTAATCAATCAAAAGTAAAACAGTTATTTTTACATATTTTTGCAAATTTATAAAAATTAAAAACAGAAATACCTTAAGTTTTCAGACCCTTTGCTATGAGACTCGAAATTGAGCTCAGGTGCATCCTTTTCCATTGACCACCCTTGAGATGTTTCTAAAACTTGAATGGAGTCCAACTGTGGTAAATTCAACTGATTGGACATGATTTGGAAAGGCACACACCTATCTATATATATGGTCCCACAGTTGACAGTGCATGTCAGAGCAAAAACAAAGCCATGAAGTTGGAGGAATTGTCCGTAGAGCTCCGAGACAGGATCCTGCCGAGGCACAGATCTGGGGAAGGGGTACCAAAACATTTATGTAGCATTGTAGGTCCCCAAGAACACAGTGGCCTCCATCATTCTTAAGTGTTTGGAAGCACGATGTTTGGAAGCACGAAGACTCTTTCGAAATCTGACTGCCCGGCCAAACTGAGCAATTGGGTGAGAACGGGAGGTGACCAAAAACTCGATGGTCACTCTGACCAAGCTCTAGAGTTTGTCTGTGGAGATAGGAGAACCTTCCAGAAGGACAAACATCTCTGCAGCACTCCATCAATCAGGCATTTATGGTAGAGTGGCCAGATAGAAGCCACTCCTCAGTAATAGGCACATGACAGCCTGCATTGAGCTTGCCAAAAGGCACCTAAAAGACTTTCAGACAATGAGAAACAAGATTCTCTGGTCTGATGAAACCAAGATTGAACTCTTTGGCCTGAATGCCAAGGTTCACATCTGGAGGAAGCCTGGCACCATCCTGACGGTGAAGCATCGTGGTGGCAGCATCAAGCTGTGGGGATATTTTTTCAGCGGCAGGGACTGGGAGACTAGTTAGGATTGAGGGAAAGATGAACGCAGTTAAGTACAGAGAGATCCTTGATAAAAACCTGCTCCAGAGCGCGCTCAGGACCTCAGACTGGGACAAAGGTTCACCTTCCAACAGGACAACAAGCACACCGCCAAGAAAACAGAGGAGTGGCTTCAGAACAAGTCTCTGAATGTCCTTGAGTGGCCCAGCCTGAGCCCGGACTTGAACCCGATCGAACACTTCTGGAGAGACCTTAAAAAAGCTGTGCAGCGACGCTCCCCATCCAACCTGACAGACATTGAGAAGGTCTGCAGAGAAGAATGGGAGAAACTCCCCAAATACAGGCATGCCAAACTTGTAGTGTCATAACCAAGAAGACTCTGTAATCGCTACCAAAGATGCTTCAACAAAGTAATGAGTAAAGGGTCTGAATACTTGTAAATGTGATATTTCCATTTTTTATTTTTAATACATTTGCAAAAATTCTATCAACCTGTTTTTGCTTTGTCATTATCAGGTATTGTGAGTAGATTGGTGATGGGGAAAAAGGTATTTAATCAATTTTAGAATAAGGCTGTAACGTAACAAAATGTGAAAAAAGTCAAGGGGATCTGAATGCACTGTATTTTTGCATGACCCAAATACTGTACCTATCAATAAACATACAAAGGAATCTTAATGTTTGGGGCTGCAGGGTAGCCTAGTGATTAGAGCGTTGGACTAGTAACTGAAAGGTTGCAAGTTCATATCCCCAAGTTGACAAGGTACAAATCTGTCGTTCTGCCCCTAAACAGGCAGTTAACTAACCCACTGTTCCTAGGCTGTCATTGAAAATAAGAATTTGTTCTTAACTCACTTGCCTAGTTAAATAAAAAAATGTTCTTGGCCTGGACTAAACTGCCACAACCAGGTGGGAAAAAAATGTGTTTTTATGGAGACACACAAAAACAATTGCTTCCCTTTCAAAAAGCATTGACGTGTGATTTGTGGGCAACTATGAAAAATAATTAGAATCGTGTAGTGTTAATACAGATGAATGCTCATCAGACCACAGCGGATGTCATTTGCTGGCATGGGCTCAGCCACTACCACTGACAGTCTTCACTTTAGTAGTTCTGGCTGCCTGCTTGCATTACACAGCTGGCTCCACTTCATCTGCACACTGAATGCATTCCCTTTATTTATTCATTCATTTCCATGTGGCGACCGCTGTCACTTTGATGAATGGGAGCTGGAACTGGCCAATTGTTTTCACTCAGCAGACAAGTCTCCCATGCTTTGAACTTAAACGTCCTTTCCTGTAGGAGAGGGGCGAACTGTGTGCTACCCTCCGCCCGCCTTCACCCCCACTGACGTCCCCAGAGGTTTTCCTTATTGGAAGTCACCTGAGGATTCAGCCCTGTACGGTTCTATCCTGGCTCAGTGGTCTGAAATGCATCATTCCAGGTGGTTATTATTAAGTCAGCTCTGGCTCTTCTGGTGAGGGTTGATGAAGTAACAATGGTGGATGTTTAGAGTAACTGTGGTGGTGTGGAGGCCTTGGGGTGTTGACACCGCAACACAGCACAATAAAACACCGAAGACGGTACAACAAGGTACAACATACTTTACAATTGATACACACATAACAAACCCCATTCAGGGGCATTATACACTTCACAGAAAACCTCACGAAACATTAGCGTACATTAACCAAGACTAGACCTGGTTGGGGTAAGGCGACTGGCTTGGACATAGGGTCATGTGCATTAGGGCATAAAAACCAAAGCAAGCAGAGGTTAAGTCATTACATACTAGAGAGCAGGTTAGCGTTTTTCATCATCAATCTTGTTTTGGAGGCAGCTCTTCAGAGTGGTCACCAGCTGGCAGAGCCACAAAGTCATACAATCTGATTTTAAACCTAACCCTAACAGTAACAGTAACACTAACCATAACCACACTTCTAACCCTAATGCCTAACCCTAACTTTAAATTAAGACCCAAAAGCATTTTTACAATATAGCCAATTATGACTTTTCAGCTGGCCTATCTACGGACATAACCTTTAGTTCTATCTCCAGGACAAGACTAATGACAATAAACATCAACCTGCTGCTAGAGACCTACAGCACAGCCATCAAAGGAATATACTCCTAATGTCAGTGAAGAAATATAGGTCATGGCCCGGCGATAGAAGATGATTAATGTTACGTTTAATCAGATTGTAAATCTGTTTCACCTCTATGTGCTGTAAACCTGTCCAAGGTCACCTCTGGACATGATTTTGACAGTAATTGGTATGCAAAAACATTGTTGGATAAAAAAAAGGATTATTAGCTGTGTATGATTCATTTACGCTGACAAATCCTCAAACCTTAAAGTCCAAATCTGCAGTTGCTTTTCCCAACAGAAGGCTTACTGCTTGTATAGTGATAGAGAAGAAATATGGAGTTTGAGCGAAAGCATGGGGGTTTGGCCCAGCCATAGCCACTGGGCTGACCATGGTGAAAGGTGTGGCTCAAAAGACCTTCATCGTGCCTCAATCTGGGAGCCAGTGGAATGAGAGGAGCTGAGACTACTGCCGCCAGACAAGTTTTTGCTCTATTGAAACTGCTTTATTTTGAAAACCTGACTGCTGATATGAAAAGTTTTGGGAAATTGTATTCCTAACAGTGGACTAACAGACAAAATATTATTTTAGAGTGTAGTATTCCTTTAAGATCCCTGTAGTGATGGAATCTAATCCTCATTAGCTGCTATTTTTAAAGGGCAAATCAAGGCAACAGAAAAAACACACTGACTGATCTGAATCACACTGGACAATGCTCGACCTGCCAATACATTGTGTCAACCAAGAGCATTGAATGAGCATTAACCTTTTGATTTATTGTGGACATTGTGACTGCTGCCAATGAAGAGTACATGCTTTATTTTTCACTGGAATACTCTGATGGATTATGGAAAGACAATCTGCAGTGTCACATATGCATACTGGAACGAATCAAAAAATGCATAGGCCTATCCACAATGTGTATGATGATGGATGACTGTGGTGTTGTTTGTTTGTCATGCAGCAGTTTACAGAGAGAAGATACATGTGTGTGCACATTCTTTTGGCAACTCAGCAGTTATTTTTGTTATTCACGATTGAGTGTATATGTACAATTCGCAATTCTGTGGTTTAAATCAGTGGCTTTGCTTGAACAGGCAACGAATCGAAAATGAAGAGGGTTATTTGTATTTGAACATGCCTTTACTAGAATGCACCAAAAGAAAATGTTAAGGATTTGCTTTCAATTTGTTCAGACCGTATCTACGTACTTTGATTCAATAACAACAAAATGTGATTCAAACCCTAATGGTGTAATCGAGAAGACGCCTAAAGAATGCCACATATTTCCTTGCAGGGAAATGGGATGCTAAGCCATTAACTCCCCCTCACTCTCTGGCTGTCCACACATCATGGCAGTAGAGGGCATCAATTATCAGCCTTTGTTTTCAGTTGCTTGTTATGTTGACAGACTCAGTTACCATGGAAATACCAGTGAACACAAAGCAGGGGGGAAACTGTCATTGTGAAACTACATTTGTAATCTTCTTACTCTACCGATGTCAGTGGGTCATCTATGCCTGTCTGTGTTACCTTCTCAGAATTAACAAAGAGCACACATTGCCTGAGGAAGACTTAACACAGTGTGAAATTTCCCTTTGTGAGTCCTATCGTGAGTCCTCGCTCAGACAACATTTCTTTCATGCATCTCCTGTCAGCTCATGACTCATTGGATTTTCATCTTCCTTTGCCAGATAAGAATGATCAGCTTTTTGCCTAATCTGATAGGCATTAATCATACAGGTTACACTAATGCTTAAAAGGGAAGAATGAGAGGAGAGGTGTTCAGCTATAAGGTACAACCAGGCTTCAGAGAGTAGCACTTCTGAAGAAAGACAGAGTAGATGCATAAACGGAATACTAACCATGGAAAGTAATAACACAAGTGATATAGTAACATTGTTCACCCATGACTGCGTGGCCATGCACACTTCCAACTCAATCATCAAGTTTGCAGACGACACTACAGTGGTAGGCCTGATTACCAACAACGACTAGACGACCTACGGGGAGGAGGTGAGGGCCCTCAATGTCAACAAAACAAAGGAGATGACTGTGGACTTCAGGAAACAGCAGAGGGAGCAGCCCCCTATCCACATCGACGGGACAGTAGTGTAGAAGGTGGAAAGTTTTAAGTTCCTCGGCGTACACATCACGGACAAACTGAAATGGTCCAGCCACACAGACAGCGTGGTGAAGAAGGCGCAGCAGCTCCTCTTCAATCTCAGGAGGCTGAAGAAATTTGGCTTGTCACCAAAAACACTCACAAACTTTTATAGATGCACAATCGAGAGCATCCTGTCGTGCTGGTACGGCAACTGCTCCGCCCACAACTGTAAGGCTCTCCAGAGGGTAGTGAGGTCTGCACAATGCATCACCGGGGTCAAACTACCTGCCCTTCAGGACACCTACACCACCCGATGTCACAGGAAGGCCAGAAAAATCAAGGACAACAACCACCCAAGCCACTGTCTGTTCACCCCGCTAGCATCCAGAAGGAGAGGTCAGTACAGGTGAAACAAAGCGGGGACCGAGAGACTGAAAAATAGCTTCTATCTCAAGGCCATCAGACTGTTAAACAGCCACCACTAACATTGAGTGATTGCTGCCAACATACTGACTCATTTCTAGCCACTTTAATAATGAAACAATTGATGTAATAAATACATATCACTAGCCACTTTAAACAATGCCACTTTATATAATGTTTACATACCCTACATTACTTATCTCATATGTATATACTGTACTCTATACCATCTACTGCATCTTGCCTATGCCGTTCGGCCATCGCTCATTCATATATTATTATGTACATATTCTTATTAATTCCTTTACACTTGTGTGTATAAGGTAGTTGTTGTGAAATTGTTAGGTTAGATTACTTGTTAGATATTACTGTGTGGTCGGTAATAGAAGCACAAGCATTTCGCTACACTCGCATTAACATCTGCTAACCATGAGTATGTGACAAATAATTGGATTATTATCTGAATTGCCATTATTTCATCAAGTACTGCACATTTAGCAGCTGTTTATTGCAGGTTAGTTAAATGCCAAGCCTAACGAACAGCTCTGTAAAATACGAGGAGCAAACACATACCATTCGTGTGAGCTCCTACATTAATATCTCATGACTGCTTTGAGCGCTTGTTTTGAGTGGTCTGGTTTTGATATGGAAGCACATCGTGCAAACAATAAGATATTTTATAGTGGTACAAAACACCTAATGTTACCATTGAAGAGAAATGTGGCATCTTGCATGGACTTAATTTGACCGGTATTCACAATCACACGAATACATATTTTGCTCCTCTGGGCAACAGGCTAATAAACAATCCACTCTCACATGTTTTCTTACCTTGTCAGGTGTAATATCTTTTCACAGGGAGATGTAGTAATTAACTGTGGTGTGTGACCAACATATTAAGGTTTTAATCTCTTTTCCTATACACTTATTCTATAGCAGCGTACAGATGGGTATCAACACTGTCCTATTCTATGAAATAAAAATGCACTCTAAACAAAAAACACACAAGTGTCAAATGGGTTTTCGGAGGATTTTTAATTTTATTTTTAATAACGTTCCATTGGGAAGTGCACAATTTCACTCCCTGAACTATCTGTCTCCATCGTGTTCCCCAGGCGAAAGACAAAATCACAGAAAATATTTCCCACGGGACTGCAGTTGTTACTTTTAATTCAGGCACAACGTGAGAGGCTGAGACAGAGTCATGAAAGAGCTGTTAGAAAAAGTCATGAAAGAGAGTTGTTAGAGAGCTGAATGTGTTTTTCACCACACCCAGAGAGCTGGCTGTTTCAGGCTAGGTGCAAGGTGTTGTGGGAATACAGAGGCCCAGCTGCACTTTGCAGATACACACCACTGTGCTTTCATGCCCAGACCCGTCAAAATGGCCCTGTCAGCTGCCTTTCTCAAGGGACCTGGTTTTGCACTACAGGGGGATTATAGCTTTTTTTTATGAAACAGCTTCATGACCAAAGGTGACTGGCAATTCCAGTCGGTTGCTGTTTTACAACAACAAAAGATGGGCTTTATATGGTCGTACATGCTATAGCTAATTGCATGGATTTGAATTTTGCATAAGCAATTTAGAGATGTAATTGAAGTACCCATAGATTCGCACAGTAATGATTACAACTGTTTATTTGAACTTCTTTTCACAACAATGTTGCAATGGATCCCCACCAGTGTTGCTCCAAAAAACATTTTTTTTGTGCCGTATCAGTGGATATCTGCAGAGAATCCTATCCCAAACTGTGACAACAGCTCCAAATGTGAGCTCACAAACTGTGATAATTGTAATCCCTGTGGCCCGGGTGTGCTAAGTGGCGTGCTAGAG
The DNA here is from genome assembly GCF_013265735.2 of Oncorhynchus mykiss. Taxonomy (NCBI): domain Eukaryota; kingdom Metazoa; phylum Chordata; class Actinopteri; order Salmoniformes; family Salmonidae; genus Oncorhynchus; species Oncorhynchus mykiss. The sequence goes on along the minus strand of NC_048575.1, from coordinate 63,563,510 downwards.
AGCCACGTGTGTTACATTCCTATCTGACTGGCTGCTGTTAGAATGACTGACTCATCCACTATCATGGGACTTGAAGATTTTATGAAAATCAAATAAAAAAAAGCATTATTTACATCCATCTCAGGACTTCATGGTGCGCTTGGCGACAGATCAAACACCCATAATCTCAGCCGATTCAGAGGCCTGTCACTAGGGATAAAGTGTGCTCTGTCAGATAAGGTCTAACTCTTCTCTTTTAGTAGTAGCAGCCCTAAAACCTCCATACGCTATTTCTAAGCCAAGGGCTGGCCGTCTCACTGTAGATCACAGACATATACAGTAAAACACAAAATAGTCCTTTTAAAGTCAATGCCATAGGTGACCATCAATGCAGATCAGGTAAAAGTGCAGTGCCTTACAGATGTTCCAGATTTGATGATGAAGTGGGAAAATAATATGTAGTAAGTTGTCTTGTTTTCTACAAGTCTCAATATCCTTTTTTTAAACTGAACATACTGTAGCCTCCTTCAAGACTATATCATGTGATATATCTGGCCATAGTTTATCCCCTGGTCAGTCTGACTGATGGAGGTTTAATATTGTGTGAAAGTTGATAAGTCCTAATCAATGATATATAGTACCTTCAGAAAGTATTCACACTTTTTCAACATTTTGTTGTGTTACAACCTGAATTTAAAAATAATTAAATTGAGTGTCACTGGCCTACACAAATTACCCCATAATGTCAAACAGGAATTATGTTTTTTGAATTTTTTACAAAGTAATTACAAATGAAAAGCTGAAATGTCTTGAGTCAATAAGTATTCTACCCCTTTGTTCTGTCTAACCTAAATAAGTTCAGTAAAGATTTGATTAACAAGTCACATAATAAGTTGCATGGACTCACTCTGTGTGCAATAATAGGGTTTAATATGATTTTTGAATGACTACCTCATCTCTGTACCCCACACGTACTATTATCTGTAAGGTCCCTCAGTCGAGCAGTGAATTCCAAACACAGATTCAGCCACAAAGACCAAGGAGATTTTCCTATGCTTCGCAAAGAATGGCACCTATTGGTAAACGGGAAAATAAATAAAAAAGCAGACATTGAATATCCCTTTGAGCATGGTGAAGTTATTAATTACACTTTGGATGGTGTATCAATACAACCAGTCACTACAAAGATACATGTGTCCTTCCAAACTCATTTGCTGGAGAGGAAGGAAACCGCTCAGGGATTTCAGCATGAGGCCAATGATGACTTTAAAACAGTTACAGAGTTTAATGGCTGTGACAGGTGAAAACTGAGGATGGATGAACATCATTGTAATTACTCCACAATACTAACCTAAATGACAGAGTGAAAAGAAGGAAGACTTTACAGAATAAAAAACATTCCAAAAGATGCATTCTTTATGCAATAAGGCACTAAAGTAAAACTGCAAGAAATGTGGCACAGAAATTAACTTTATGTCCTGAATATAAAGCATTATGTTTGGTACTCAGTGATGTGTTGGATTTTCCCCAATCTTCATATTTTCAAGCATGGTTGTGGCTGCATCATGTTATGGGTATGCTTGTCATCGGCAAGGTCTAGGGAGTTTTTTTGATAAAAAAAAAAAAAAAAACAGGGCTAGGCACAGGCAAAATCTGGTTCAGTCTGCTTTCCAATAGACACTGGACCATAACCCAATACACAAGGTCATATATACACTGAGTGTACAAAACATTAGGAACACCTTCCTATTATTGATTTGCACCCTTTTTACTTTCATAAGTGTCAATTCGTCAGGACATGGACTCTATGAGGTGTTGAAAGCATTCCACAGGGATGCTGGCTACAATGCTTTCCACAGTTGTGTCAAGTTGGCTGGATGTCCTTTGGGTGGTGGCCCATTGTTGATACACACGGAAAAATGTTGAGCGTGAAATACCCAGCAGTGTTGCAGTTCTTGACACACTCAAACTAGTGCGCCTGGCACATACTACCATATCCCGTTCAAAGGGGCTTAAATCTTTTGTCTTGCGCATTCACCCTCTGAATGGCACACATACACCATCCATGTCTCAATTGTCTCAAGGCTGAACACTCCTTCTTTAACATGCCTTCTCCCCTTCATCTACACTGATTGAAATGGATTTAACAGGTGACATCAATAAGGGATAATAGCTTTCACCTCGATTCCCCTGGTCAGTCTACATCATGGGAAAGAGCAGATGTTCCTAATGTTGTGTACACTCAGTATAAAACTGGTGTTGCTTACCAAGACGACATTGAATGTTCTTGAGTGGCCTAGTTACAGTTTAGACTTGGCAAAGCTTGAAGAATTGTTTAATGAAAAATGTACAAATATTGTACAATAAAGGTGTGCAAAATTCTTACCCAGAAAGACTATGAATACTTATTGTCACGCCCTGAGCTTAGATATCTCTGTTTTCTTTATATTTTGGTTAGGTCAGGGCGTGACTAGGGTGGATACGCTAGTTTTTGTATTGTCTAGGGTTTTTTGTGTCTAGGGTTTTTGTAGGTCTAGGTGATTTGTATGTCTATGGTGGCCTGATATGGTTCCCAATCAGAGGCAGCTGTTTATCGTTGTCTCTGATTGGGGATCATATTTACGTAGCCATTTCCCTTTGGTGTTTGTTGGATCTTGTCTATGTGTAGTTGCCTGTCAGCACTCGTTTGTATAGCGTCATGTTTCGTTTTGTTATTTTTTTTTTAGTTTGTTCAGTGTTCATTCTTTAAATAAATAAGAATGTACGCATACCACGCTGCACCTTGGTCCGATCCTTATGACGAACATGACACTTATGTAAATGAGATATTTCTGTATTTCCTTCTTTAATACATTTGTATAAACATGTTTTTACTTTGTTGTTATGGGCTATTTTGTGTAGATTGGTGAGAAAATATATTTAATACATTTTGAATTCAGGCTGTAACAACAACATTTGAAGGCACTGTATAGTGGTATGAATACCTTTTTGAAGGCACTGTACATGCTTATGGTGCTGCTCTCCATTGTGCTGCTCTCTGTTTTATCCAGTGTACTAAGTATGCCACCCAGTGGCTCCTATGTGGAATTAGGATACTGTATCTCTCAGATTACTACTGTGTCATTACTTGTTAAATAGACAAATGTATTTGTGATGAACACGGTATCCTGTCAAATTTTTATAATACTATTATTCAGTAGTATTTGTGGTGCATGGTAGTCGGGAGACGGAACAGTGATTTGTCTAGGCTTTGAGAGTGGGGAGACTGAAAAAGATGGCGGAAGCGGTCTAATGGTTGTAGAATCAAGAACAATTGGAATCTTGTCCAAAATAATGGAAAAAGTATGGTGAGTATTTATGAGTATGGTTTGTAAATGAGGAGCAGCTGATCGAATTACCAATCTTGAAGAATCCATTTGAGATATCCAAACTGGTGGAGAGAGTGCTGGGTAGAGTGAAGGCTGTAAGGATCACGAGAGGCAGATCAGAAAAAACGTGTGTTGCGTCTCACCCGATTTAATAAGTTTGAAGTGTTATGTGTGTCTCTTGGAAACAGGGCACCCCTCAAGGGGGTTATATCTGGCACATCGTGGGAAGTCGATGTTGAAGAGATTCAAAATATTCCTGGAGTGATTGATGCATGTCAAACGAAACGTGTGGTGAATGAAGAAAAAGTGAAGAGTCTATCTGTTCTTTTGTTTTTTGATATGGAGTCTCTCCCTACTCAAGTGTAGTTCGGGTATATTAACTACAGAGTCAGAGCATTTATTCCAAGTCCAATGCAGTGTGATCATTGTAAGGCTATTGATCATGTTTGAAGTGTTTGAGGAAGGGAGAAGCTGAGATGTCCAAGTTGTGGAAAAGATCATATCATGTGTTATAAAAGTGATGAAAATGTGACATGTTACAATTGTGGGGGGATCCATGAAGACAGCCCTGACTTTGGCCACGTCATTCTCTTTCATTCTTGTGGGGCATTCGAAAGACGTGGCCAAATTCAGGGCTGTCTAGAGCATTTCATATGCAGCAGCTGTTAAAAGGGTTGAGGGTTTGAATGGTGCACCTGAAGAGTCCATGGTGGTGGATAGGCCTTCACTGCAGTCTGCAGGGGTTGCCTTTCACCAGCAGGATCCTGACATTTTGAAGTTTAAGAAGGTGGACTTTGTGGCATTTATAGCTATGGTGATTAATGGCACTGCCAAGGTGGAGAGAAGGTCCAGGGAGATATAAATCATTGTGGATGCGGTGGAGCACTTCCTGGCGCTGAAAGATTTCTCGGTAAAGGAGTTACATGAAATATTGTCACAAGCCGAACCACCCTCTCAGGCCCTAGAGCCTGAAAAGGGAAATAAAGAGATTTGAAAGAAGGAAGAAGTGGGAGTTTTGATTTATCAATGTACTATTTTTATTTGGATGGATTAAGTTCGTTTCTTATTACGTATGGATTTTCTTTGTACCTTGTTTGGCGGCAAAAACACCCTTTGTGGTTTTAGTCCGCCATAAAACCTACAGAAGAAGAAGAAGAACGGTAGTTGCGGATACGGAACTAGACCGGAACTATCGAGGATTAAACCTTTGCCTCAGATCGGTGTACAGTGCCAGTAACACTTCACATAATGCTAGCTAGTTCGCTGTGGGGTTGCCTAAATTTCGTGAGTGTATTTCTAGGGTTGTTTCGTTATTTTATGACATCACATACGGTTTTCTAGAGACTGCATATATGTAGTTTCATTTCATTTGTTTATTTTGACGCTTGACTAACGTTACTAGCTAGCGATACACGTAGCTAGCCAGCTATTTAGCTAGCATTCATGATAACGGTAGCTATAACTAGCATCCATAGCAATCCAAATTAAGCCGAAGGCAGTAGCTAGCTAGCAAGCTTCATCGTGAGTGTTTGTTATATGTCCGATCGTAACTACTAGAGTAAGCAATTAGAATTTGTAACACATGTTTGCAGTCAGATGTGCAGTTGACAGAAGTGAGATGTTGGCTAACGTTAGCGAGCTATTTTGTTAGGACTAGCAGCTGACTGTAGCTAGTGTGCAGTAATTGTATTTACTGGAGTGGCGTTCCGTGACAGTGGTTTCATCTCATAGAGAATCACTGTAGAACAGCATGACCTTAATCATGAGTCATGTATGTTACAAGATTAAGCTTGACCTTAGCCCAATATGTACTGTTAAGGAGTGTAGGCTTGCGTCTTTGACTTTGGTGAACGTGAGCTAAGCTTGAGCTGAACAGTTCCTTCTGCTTCAGTTGCTACAGTACAGCTTGAAACTGTCTTTTGTGCTTCCAGTTTCTCTTTCAGGCAGCTCCCTGTGCACCGCATATTGTCATTCTCTGCCAATGGGCTGACGGCTGGTTGCTGAGATGTTGCTGAAAGACATTCCCCAGGAGGTGTTGATGCGCCCTCTTTCCCGAAATGAAGTAGTGGGAATGATCGTGAGACTGACAATCTTTGGAGCTGCCACCTACTACGGCATCAAATGGGTGGTGGAGGCAATGGACCCTACACATAAACAGAAGATCCAGGCCAAGAAAAGGGTATGCGCACATATTGTTTATGTTTAGATCTGATTCATCTTATAATATATATTTATTTATTATTGTTAGATTAACCATCAATTGTGTTAAGCAGTAGAGTGACATCCATCTCCTCCTCCAGGCAGAGCAGCTGATGAAGCAGATTGGAGTGGAGGGTGTCAAACTCACTGAATATGAGATGAACATTGCTTCTCACCTGGTAGATCCACGCAGCATGAGGGTAAGGGAAATCTATAAAGTGGGACAGTTCTTCTTTAAATTGTATTTTTGTGACTTAGAGGAAAGGAGTCATTTTGCACATTGTTTATGAAGTTGAAAGCCTAATGATTTTGCTGCTCTTCATCTGTAGGTGTCCTGGAGGGATATTGCAGGGCTTGATGAGGTCATTTATGAGCTGCAGGACACTGTCATCCTTCCCTTCCAGAAGAGACACCTACTGGCTGGATCCAAACTCTTTCAGCCTCCCAAAGGTGAATGCTTCAGGGCACATCATCTTGTATTTTGCATATTTTTTTTCTTCCAAAGTAAATTATTTTGGTTAACACTTTTGGGCATTAAGTGAATTAATGATTTGATTCTCTCTCTGTCACCACCTCAGGGGTGTTGTTGTATGGGCCTCCTGGGTGTGGGAAGACTCTTATTGCCAAGGCAACCGCCAAAGCCTCAGGATGCCAGTTCATCAACCTGCAGCCCTCCACTCTGACTGACAAGTGGTACGGCGAATCACAGAAGCTCACCGCTGCGGTCTTCTCTTTGGCTGTCAAGATCCAGCCATGTATCATTTTCATAGATGAAATTGGTGTGTGTCATTACGTATCTCTGCTTTAAAACTAATATGTGAACCATTAGTGAGAGCCGTTCATTAAATATCCAGTAGTGTAAATGCTCTTGATTGATATCCTTTACTGATTTCTTTAACCTCAACCATTATATAATCATATTTGAGGCTGTGTTCACTTTTTGAGTCTTATTTTCCAGACTCCTTCCTGAGGAATCGCTCCAGTCTGGACCATGAGGCCACAGCCATGATGAAGGCCCAGTTTATGAGCTTGTGGGACGGGCTGGAGACTGGGGCAAGCAGCCAGGTACCACTACCAACTCCCATAGTTAGATTTGTCTTATTTGCTTTTACGTGAGTATTGGCCATTGGTTTAATATCTTGCTTTGGTGGTTGTACAGTTAGTTAATGTTGTGGTATTGTTCTTGCAGGTGATGGTGATGGGGGCCACCAATAGACCACAGGATCTGGACCCAGCCATACTGCGCAGAATGCCCACCACCTTTCACGTGGGCCTACCAGTGAGATATGCACACTTGAACGTTGTGAATGCACTCTGATAATCAAGCTGTCATGTTGAAAACTGTCTCTCCTTATATTATGTACTTCTGTAGACTACAAGACAGAGGACAGAGATACTGAAGTTGATCCTGGCAGGAGAAAATGTAAGCTAACACCATCTCCATTCCTTCGTTTCCTCTCAGATATCCAACCAGTTTGAGTCGTTTCATACCTATCCACTGTTGATGGATTTCCAGGTTAAATAGTAACAAACATCACAAATGACAATGAAATCTGGAATAGTGATTTACAGTATCATTCCTGAATAAATGTACTTTATACTAAACCAACACTTTGTCCCTGTCTTCCTCAGCTAAGCAATGCCATTAATCTGAAGGAGATAGCAGAGAAGTCGGAGGGTTCATCAGGCAGTGACCTCAGGGAGCTGTGTCGCGATGCTGCCATGTACCGTGTTAGAGATTACGTCCGCAAGCAGCAGATGAAACAGATAGCCCAGCAGATGCAGGAGGAGGACGAGGAAGACAAGTAACACCCATTACTGTTTCTAACTCAAGCTTCAAACTGCTGGTCTTTGACCTTTTTGCTATGCTGAATGTAGCTGTAACTTACAGTATACTTCATTGTGTTGTGCTTGTGTTTTTCGCTTTCAACAAGAGAAGTCTTCAGCTCTTCAAAACTGGTGATGGTTGAACATTTTTCATAAAACACATACAGTACCAGTCAAAAGTTTGGACACCTACTCATTCAAGGATTTCTGTTTACTTTGACTATTTCCTACATTGTAGAATAATAGTGAAGACATCACAACTATGAAGTAAAACATATGGAATGCTTTTCCTTCACTCTGCGGTCCAACTCATCCCAAACCATCTCCGTTGGGTTGAGGTCAATTGATTGTGGAGGCCAGGTCGTCTGATGCAGCACTCCATCACTCTCCTTCTTGGTCAAACAGCCCTTACACAGCCTGGGGGTGTGTTGGGTCATTGTCCTGTAGAAAAACAAATGATGGTCCCACTAAGCCCAAACCAGATGGGATGGCGTATCGCTACAGAATGCTGTTGTAGCCATGCTGGTTAAGTGTGCCTTGAATTCTAAATAAATCACAGACAGTGTCACCAGCAAAGCACCATCACACCACCACCTCCATGCTTCACGGTGGGAACCACACATGCGGAGATCATCCGTTCACCTACTCTGCGTCTCACAGACACGCCGGTTGGAACCAAAAATGTCAAATTTGGACTCATCAGACCAAAGGACAGATTTCCACCGGTCTAATGTCCATTGCTCGTGGTTCTTGGCCCAAGCAAGTCTCTTCTTATTATTGGTGTCCTTTAGTAGTGGGTTTGTTCAGCAATTCGACCATGAAGGCCTGATTCATGCAGTCCCTGAACAGTTGATGCTGAAATGTCTGTTACTTGAACTGTGTGAAGCATATATTCGGGCTGCAATTTCTGAGGCTGGTAACTCTGCTGCAGAGGATAAGTTAATTAGAGGTAACTCTGGGTCTTCCTTTCCTGTGGCGGTCCACATGAGAACCAGTTTCATCATACCGCTTGATGATTTTTGAGACTACACTTGAAAAAACTTTCAAAGTTCTTGAAATGTTCCAGTTGGACTGACCTTCATGTCTTAAAGTAATGGACTGTTGTTTCTCTTTGCTTATAAGAGCTCCTCTTGCCATAATATGGACTTGGTATCTTACCAAATAGGGCTATCTTCTGTAAACCACTCCTACCTTGTTACAACACAACTGATTGGTTCACAACTGATTGGCTCAAATGCATTAAGAAGGAAAGAAATTCCACAAATCAACTTTTAACAAGGCACACCTGTTAATTGAAATGCATTCCAGGTGATGACCACATTACTACATGATGACCATGTGTTTCATATTTTTTGTCTTTTTATGTCACTATTCTACAGTGTAGAAAATAGTAAAAAAATAAAGAACACCTACTCATTCAAGGGTTATCTACTTTTGACTGGTACTGTGTGTCTGCATCTTTGGTTGACCTTTGTCCCATCCGTCTCCAGAGCAGGGGTGGAGGAGCGTCTGCGGCCCATCACCCAGCTGGACCTGCTGTTCGGCCTGGACAAGATGAAGGAGTCCAAAAAGGCCACCATGCCCCAGGAACTCATACCCCGAGAGGTGCCTCTGGACTAAACCTTTCTTTCAGACACCCTTTACAAATGCATTGTTACTGACCAGTGGCCGACCCAAGTGTTTATCCCCCCCATACACACACACACACATCTCCCAGTCCTAGCACAGTGGTCCAAAGCAGTCTGAGAGAGATGTCCCTGGACCACAATCTCTCTGTACCCCTTCTCTTATCCCACACCAATACCCTTCAGTATCCAGTTAATTCCTACTGTCTGTCCACTGTTACAGATTGAATTGACCAACTAATTCCAACCTCCCACACAGTGTCCCAGAACATCCCCATTGCCCGGAGTCATCATAAAATACTAGAGCCTTAGAAAACGGCCTTTGTACATATAGCTGGGAAGCAGGGCTGTCCACTGTAACGCTGTTGAACAGACAGCACATGGTGAGAGGGACCGGACAGAGTCTGTCTCTAAGAACTCTGTCATCAATGTTATTATTATTTATTTGTGTCACACATCTTATGAGAAAATGTGAATCAATATTGGTTTTTAATCATGCTTTAAAAAAGTACTGAATAAGGAATATTACTGTATTTGCACTGTCAATGTTCTTTTGGGCAAGCACTAAACTGTCCCAAGTGTCTAGTTGTCTGCATGTCTAAGTAATATAATGAGAAACATTAGGTACACAATAGTACACATGTTACAGTTAACAAAGACCAAGAGTCCCTGGGAGTTGAATCAGTTGGTAAATCTGATATTCTGAATCTACTTTTTATTGAATGTTCATCACTGTATTTAATACTGTACGTCTCCAAATATTGGATTGAAACTACTCCTGACTACATTATTAATCTTTACTGACGAAGGTAGCTGCCTCATGTCTTCTTTTGTTTTATGTCACAGTAATATGCCCTTCATTGGTCTGCTGTCTTACAATCTAATGTTCTTGAAATCATTTTATGCTTTATATAATGTGAAAAAGCAGCTGTGCTTTTGCCAGTTCCATAATCAACAACCTTCAAACATGGGTATTGACCAGCACAGCAGTCTGTCTCAAAATGTCAATCATTCCAGTCTGTCTCCATGGAAACTAGACAGAGTTCTACAGTTAGGCCTTGGTCTCTAGTGTGACCCATTGTCTGCTGTTTTCTGTTCTCTTTCAAACAAGAATCTGATTTTGACCTGGGAAACCAGGTTTGTGCACCTTGTGAGAAATCAATTTCCTGGAAAAAGAAAACAGACCTTCTCAGGTCCCTTACTCTCGGAGGACCATTGGTGTCCAACTACAGTCTGGTAGAATTGGACTGTAGTCAGGCACACAGTTCCATTATTTTATTTTGGGCTACGCAGATTGTTCCTTTTGTCAGAATATTACAACATGCAACTCTGGAATGGGCTTTTCTCAGTCTTGCTCATTAGACCTCTACTTAACTTACTCTCGGTAATATGAATAGGGAGGCTGCCGCTGACTAAGGATTGGCCAGTCAGAGTTTCCTCTGAAGAGTGACCACAGGCGGGTGCTGTGGCTCCGCTACTCTCAGGTCGGCAGTATGAGTGGCAGGTCTGGGTGTTGAGTCGGACTATTCCCCCAGACAAAACACAGTACAGTACCTTTTGTACACAACTGTGAGGAGACACATTATACATGGGTCTACAAGTTATATGTGGCTCACTGAATACCCCCCCGCCCCCCATTGTATGTAAATTGTGTGGAACTGGGCAGATCCAGCTGTTTAGAAATGCTTAAGCAGTCCCACTCCCTGTGTATTTATTTCCCACTGGTTTCCGCTTTCTTTCCCTCTGCATCATCTGGTTTGGTTTTTGATGATAATCCTCACTAGGTATAAGCCACGGATGGCTGGATGCTGTCCAAGGTTGCCCACTATCCCTTCACTATTCACCCACTATCCCACTATTATTTCCCTTAATTCACCTAATCTGTGGTGCATCATTGTCTCTAGAGCACATCTCTGATTTAACTCCTCTGCTTCATACCAGGCTTTCAAAAAATTTCCTAGCTTGCATAGCACTTGTGACAGTCATGTTTGCATGCATTTTCTGTAGGCGCTAACAATAACCATAGGATTTGGCTAGGTCAATAGAGGACTGCTGGACCTCTACAAAGCCTGCTAATCTCGTGGGCCCATTTGGGAATGGAAAAGATTTGCCTGGATTTGGTCAGATAAACCTGAGTCTTTTTTTAAAAGCAAAGGACAGCCCTTCCAAAACGAAATGTTTTGGCTGACTTGGTTTCCCTGAGGGTAGAGGGTGCTACCAAAGATGTTATTGCCAAAGCGTGGATAAATTGATGCTGGCAGTTGAATGATTTTTACATTTCTAACACATCTTGTGATACTGTTGATGTGCCATCTGGTTTTTGACTCCCAACTAACCCAATTCATCTTCATAAGAAGCATTAAAATGTGGGTCAAAAAGCAAAGCAAGGCTTCCATGTTCCCTCCCAGTTCTTGTCAATTATAGAACTTTATCCATCTCTTGGTAAACAACATGAGTCTCAATGGAAAACTTTCAGTTCCATTTGAACATGAATGACTGTAGATCAGAGAGGCCTGCTGAGAGAGATGTCTCTCAGTCAGGCTGTCGGTGGCTTTTATCACACAACCACTTCTTGTCTCAGACTTCAACATTGTTCGGTATCAGCTCTGAGTGGAGACTTTGAAAAGGATCCATACAGACACACCAGCCTATGCTCCTCATGCTGAGAAAGCAGTATCAGAACAACATTGTCTTGTCAACCTTAAAGGTCCAGTGCAGTCAAAAACAAGATTTCCATTGTTTTATATTTCCATATTATGAGGTTGGAATAATACTGTGAAATTGGGAAGTTAGGATAATGTAAGAGCCGTTTGAAAAGACTGTTTGAAATTTCAGCGTGTTTCATTGGGATGGAATGTTTCCCTGCCTTTACCAGGCGGTAAATTAGTTAACAGACCAATAAGAGAGTTCCAAACCTCTCTGATAATAAGTTACTTTTCAGTTTTCACATCCCAAATCAGACCATCCCCAGACAGTCCTAGCAAAATTCTTGCTTGAGAAATTGCTCTTTGCTAAGAAGCATTTTTTGTTTATTTTTGACCATTTTCATTGAAAACAATCACAGTATGGTACTTAATTGTTACCCAGAAATGATTTGATATCGAGATAAAAACAGCTGTATTGGGCCTTTTAACCTTTTTCCATTTTAGCTCTGAGAGGAGACAGTGGAAACGATCCATACTTTACCACCAGATATACTCTGCATCCACTCCCATACCGTGACACTCTGTTCTCTCACGGCATGCCGCCGACTTGATCGACCTGAGCCTTGAGTAATCAGCGTCAGCTGTGGTTCTCGCCACAATTCTCAGTAGGATATCCTGTTGGTTTATCGACTTTGGAATTTTTAATGGAGCACATGTTTTGTTTACTCACTATCCCGCTGAGTCATGACGGGTCAGTGGGAGTCCTCCAATAGGGACCACTTTCATCATCATGTATGTGTTTTATTAGAAGGAAAGTATCATGGAGTGCTCCCGAGTGGCTCTAGCACTGCATCTCAGCGCTAGAGGTGTCACTACAGACCCTGGTTCAATCCCGGGCTGTATCACAACCGGCCGTGATCGGGAGTCCTATAGGGCAGCGCACAATTGGCCCGGCGTCATTAAGGGGAGGCTGGGGTAAGCCGTCATTGTAAAATAAGAATTTGTTCTAAACTGACTTGCCTAGTTAAATAAAGGTAAAAAAATCCAGCGAAAGGGAGCCACACACACCTACTTGATTAATAGCAGCATATGAAAAGGGTCACAATTAATTTGTATTTGCGTCAGAGGACCCCAATAGAAGACAAACACTATCTGTAAAGCAGCATCTAAAGTGATGAATAGACAATAAAAACGTCAACACAAATCAACTTTGGCTGCATGCGCTTCTTCAGTACTGGAGGAGGTTTCATGCCCTTTGTGGTTATAATGGAATTCATATGTTCTAGGAACGGACAGTGGATCTGAACATGAATGGAGTTAAAGTTTACCACAGTCGGTCATGAAAATGGATGCCCTCTGGACTAAAATGTAAATGTCTTTCAACTTTACCACTGGACATAAGTGTTGCAAAAGAGCAATATCTTCTGACAGTTCTCAGAATGTTAGAGAAAATACGTTTGCTATTCGAGAGGAATTTCCAAGGCATCACACACACAGAGAAAGCTTTTATGAGTTTTAGACATGTCCAGAGCCTAAAGTGGTTTATCCCTCAGCTCGCTAATAAAAAGTATTGTCCTTAAATAACTTTCCATTCTTCATCAAGCTTTTCTTCTCATTTTTTGTCTCCTCTTCACCGAATGGAAGCTATATGTTAAACAGAGGCCAGGATATTAGGGCTGGTAAATGAGGCCTTCCGTCTGCATCACTGCAGATGCAAGGTAAAATAGGGTGCGTGGAGGGCGACATGGCATGTATCAGAGGAGGTGTTGAAAAAAGGTCATCTCCAGACTTGATGTAGGGTCTCAAAGGTGAGAATTACACTGCTCCTTCGTAGACCTGAAAAGCTCCTCCAAAAGAGGAGGCCCAGCATACCATTTTTTTTGTGTGTGTCGAGGGGTGTAAATTATATGTCTGGCTACCCAAACTCCTTGCACCGGCCAAACGCTACGCCTCGGCCGTTTGTTTCTTCTCCGCAGTCTGGATCTGAGTACCTCCCTGATGATTTCTAGAACGCAAACACATTTTAAATGTTCTGATTGGCCTCAGAAACTGATATATTGGGCAAGAGCCAGGACACAAGTGGGTAAAGCGGCATTTTGAAAATGTGTCATTGGCGTTGATAGTCTGGTTATGTAGCGAACAATAGAGCAGTGGAATAATTCAGTTTTAGTCGTCAGGCAAGTAAATGATGCCCTTAGAAAGAAGCAAACTTGTCCTCGCCAATGATATGACACCCCCAATGTTGAAGTCAAACTTTCAGGTCTGTCAGTCTGATTTTGTAAAGAATAAGAACAAAAAGAGTGTGATCTCATCTGTTTCTTTCTTATGGTTGCTATCCACCATCCTCCTGTGCTTCCTTCCTTCCTCTCTGTTCCATGTTTACAATGGCCCTAATGAATCCTATCAGTTTATCAAGCTTGCTGCAAAGCCATAGCCAGCCTGTTATGATGCAATGCCATGTTCCTAAATCATGTGCTCAATTGAGAGGCAGCGGGTGTCACGTTGGCGGCTGTGTTAGCTATGTTAATCAGGCAGGACAAAAGCCATGCGCCCACTCAGGGAAGCGGAGATGGGATAATGATCACTAATTAATTGTGCACTGGGGTTCGCAGGCCTCCTCTCTCCACCACCGTCAGGCACACTGAAGACATATGAGCGAATGATTCACCCTGCACAGCACAGCAGGAGAGGAGGCAGAAGGCGTGCGAGGAAGGCGACCGCCCAGAGACGTGTGTAACTTCGTCACCAGGGCTGTATTTAGTGGTGTGAAACGTTATGAACGTTGCAGATAGAAATAGAATGAATAGAGCTGACATGACTCCCCTGTTATAGCTGACGGAAAATCAATCAATACATTTCTATTTGAACGTTCTGTAATGTTACACCCTCCGGAACAACTGCCTGGACATCTTTTGCTTACCAACCGTTGCCATCGACATGTCTGAGTGGTTGGGTGGGAACGAATGACAGACGTTTTGGGCTGAGATTGACTTGACTTTGTCTCTACAGTATTGGTTAATGATCAATTAAAGTCGCAATCAATTAAATCCAAACGTTGTAATTAGCTGTCCAACGAGGAGTTGTGCATGTCCAAACTGTTCTACACAAACAAACATTTTAAGGATGCATTATTGTGTACTTTTTTTCACCATATGAAGTCTGAAGTGATTGTTAAGTAGAGCATTCTTAGAACCACTTGACATATGGTGGATCTATTCAATAATAAATATTCAGTAGTTAAGCACTTGAAAGGGATTCATTCGAAGGTGCTTTAAACCCAGCTCAGTTGTTTATGACATCCCCTACAAATGGATGTTGAATATGTATGTGGCACCATCATTAGCACATGTTCATATTTTATAGGCATGATGCTAATTACTATTTAGTATAGTGAGATTTGGGGGTAAACAGCTTATTTCCCAGGACAGACACTAATTTCCTTGAAATGCATGTGGTTTTGTGAAGACTGTATGTGTCTAAGCCAGACATCAAGTCATTAATGAATGCAGTCCTGCTGATTTTTCTTTCTCCCTGGAACTTGATTGCCCAGAGTCCACAGACCTGCACGGTGTCCGTATTAGTACAGCCTCAGTCTCAGCGGGAGTAGCCTCAATCAAATGGATGAACAAAAAAATGTTGACATAATGGTCAGAGTTGTGCACCTCTGTTCTAAGCATTGTCTGAGATTGTAAGCAATTGACCATTTCAAAGGATATATACAGTAACAACACTTGGCCATAGGTGGAGCCTTAACCATATAACTCCGAACTCCAACCTTTAGTAGAGTTTGAGCCTTTACTGTAAAACAAGAAAAAGTTCCTCCAGGCACCAAGTAATCATGTTCTTGGTGTAGTGCAATTTGTGTGACTGTTGAAGGAATTTAATTCCTCTGTTTTAATTCCCAATCAAAATTAAACACTCTGTCAATGCATAAGGATTTGTATGACCCTTATTTTATAGGAATGGACGGAGTCCCGGTCTTAAAGTCAAGTAACAGCCTTTATTCAAGAGAGTACTGAGTTCATACACATTTTACCACAGGTTATAAACTGAAAATGACGACAGCGTTTTCTAAATGTTCCATCTCTTCTTGACACTGGTAGAAAGGCCCTGTAGTTCTCAAACATTCCCTCCTTGCCTAGAGCCAAGGTCAGTCAGTGTAGATAAGCATTCTAGACAGTCTGGAGATAGTTCATTCATTTGTACAAAGGAACAGACTGTCATTGTTCTAACACTACCCCGTGCCATCTCCGTTCCAGTACCAAGGCTGTGTCTCAAGCCTTCCCACATCCGTCTCCCTACCAATTTAATATAATTTACGAGTCAAGGTTTTCTTGTGTAGATAAGCATTCTAGCCAGTCTGATTCATTTGTACCAATGAACAGACCGTCATTGTTACTAAACTCTTGATCACATTCACTTCAGTACTGGGATCAGATAAGAAAATTCATACATATACAGTAACATTTAGTATTTTGATAAGTACATATACAGTAACATAATTGTATTCTGATTAGTACATCCTGATTGAAATGTATACATAATTAGTCATTAGAGATAAAAATTCCCTTAACAGTGACAAAAAAAGCTTAACAAAAAAGCAATTGAATGATGGAGCCTGTGTTAAGAAGAGTCAGGCCAATTGAATGATGGAGCCTGTGTTAAGAAGAGTCAGGCCAATTGTATGATGGAGCCTGTGTTAAGAACCGTCAGGCCAATTGAATGCAGGAGCCTGTGTTAAGAACCGTCAGGCCAATTGAATGCTGGAGCCTGTGTTAAGAAGAGTCAGGCCAATTGGATGATGGAGCCTGTGTTAAGAAGAGTCAGGCCAATTGGATGCTGGAGCCTGTGTTAAGAAGAGTCAGGCCAATTGAATGCTGGAGCCTGTGTTAAGAAGAGTCAGGCCAATTGGATGATGGAGCCTGTGTTAAGAAGAGTCAGGCCAATTGGATGATGGAGCCTGTGTTAAGAAGAGTCAGGCCAATTGAATGCTGGAGCCTGTGTTAAGAAGAGTCAGGCCAATTGGATGATGGAGCCTGTGTTAAGAAGAGTCAGGCCAATTGGATGATGGAGCCTGTGTTAAGAAGAGTCAGGCCAATTGGATGATGGAGCCTGTGTTAAGAAGAGTCAGGCCAATTGGATGATGGAGCCTGTGTTAAGAAGAGTCAGGCAAATTGGATGATGGAGCCTGTGTTAAGAAGAGTCAGGCCAATTGGATGATGGAGCCTGTGTTAAGAAGAGTCAGGCCAATTGGATGATGGAGCCTGTGTTAAGAAGAGTCAGGCCAATTGAATGCTGGAGCCTGTGTTAAGAAGAGTCAGGCCAATTGGATGATGGAGCCTGTGTCAAGAACCGTCAGGCCAATTGGATGATGGAGCCTGTGTCAAGAACCGTCAGGCCAATTGGATTATGGAGCCTGTGTCAAGAACCGTCAGGCCAATTGGATTATGGAGCCTGTGTTAAGAAGAGTCAGGCCAATTGGATGATGGAGCCTGTGTTAAGAAGAGTCAGGCCAATTGGATGATGGAGCCTGTGTCAAGAACCGTCAGGCCAATTGGATGATGGAGCCTGTGTTAAGAACCGTCAGGCCAATTGGATGATGGAGCCTGTGTTAAGAAGAGTCAGGCCAATTGGATGATGGAGCCTGTGTTAAGAAGAGTCAGGCCAATTGGATGATGGAGCCTGTGTCAAGAACCGTCAGGCCAATTGGATGATGGAGCCTGTGTTAAGAAGAGTCAGGCCAATTGGATGATGGAGCCTGTGTCAAGAACTGTCAGGCCAATTGGATGATGGAGCCTGTGTCAAGAACCGTCAGGCCAATTGGATGATGGAGCCTGTGTTAAGAAGAGTCAGGCCAATTGGATGATGGAGCCTGTGTTAAGAAGAGTCAGGCCAATTGGATGATGGAGCCTATGTCAAGAACCGTCAGGCCAATTGGATGATGGAGCCTGTGTTAAGAACCGTCAGGCCAATTGGATGATGGAGCCTGTGTTAAGAAGAGTCAGGCCAATTGGATGATGGAGCCTGTGTTAAGAACCGTCAGGCCAATTGGATGATGGAGCCTGTGTTAAGAAGAGGCAGGCCAATTGGATGATGGAGCCTGTGTTAAGAAGAGTCAGGCCAATTGGATGATGGAGCCTGTGTCAAGAACCGTCAGGCCAATTGGATGATAGAGCCTGTGTTAAGAACCGTCAGGCCAATTGGATGATGGAGCCTGTGTTAAGAAGAGTCAGGCCAATTGGATGATGGAGCCTGTGTTAAGAAGAGTCAGGCCAATTGGATGATGGAGCCTGTGTTAAGAAGAGTCAGGCCAATTGGATGATGGAGCCTGTGTCAAGAACCGTCAGGCCAATTGGATGCTGGAGCAGACGTCAAGACAATTCAGGCAAATTGGGTTCTGGAACAGACGTCAAGAAGATTCAGGCCAATTGGATTCTGGAGCCTACGTCAAGACGTTTCAGGCCAATTGGATGCTGGAGCCTGCGTCATGAAGATTCAGGCCAATTGGATGATGGAGCCTGCGTCATGAAGATTCAGGCCAATTGGATGCTGGAGCCTATGTCAAGACGATTCAGGCCAATTGGATGCTGGAGCCTACGTCAAGACGATTCAGGCCAATTGGATGCTGGAGCCTACGTCAAGACGTTTCAGGCCAATTGGATGCTGGAGCCTGCGTCATGAAGATTCAGGCCAATTGGATGCTGGAGCCTGCGTCATGAAGATTAAGGCCAATTGGATGCTGGAGCCTGCGTCATGAAGATTAAGGCCAATTGGATGCTGGAGCCTGCGTCATGAAGATTCAGGCCAATTGGATGCTGGAGCCTGCGTCATGATGATTCAGGCCAATTGGATGCTGGAGCCTACGTCAAGACGTTTCAGACCAATTGGATGCTGGAGCCTGCGTCATGAAGATTCAGGCCAATTGGATGCTGGAGCCTACGTCAAGACGTTTCAGGCCAATTGGATGCTGGAGCCTTCGTCATGAAGATTAAGGCCAATTGGATGCTGGAGCCTGCGTCATGAAGATTAAGGCCAATTGGATGCTGGAGCCTGCGTCATGAAGATTCAGGCCAATTGGATGCTGGAGCCTGCGTCATGACGATTCAGGCCAATTGGATGCTGGAGCCTACGTCAAGACGTTTCAGGCCAATTGGATGCTGGAGCCTGCGTCATGAAGATTCAGGCCAATAAATCACATTTGGATTTCCACGTGAAGGCATCAAACTAAGAGAAAATGTGATGACTATTAACTTCCTGTCAGTACTTCAACACTCATGAAATTGTGGATTGTAAATAATAACATTTTTATCCCTTTGCCCTTGATGGAGATGTATGAGTCTTAATTAAATATAGCAGCAATATCTTTTTGAGGAAGGACGGTCAATTAATAAGCTAGTCCCTGCTTTGCAGGTACTTCATTTTGTGAAACCTGGGTTTGGATCCTATGGATCAGTGAGAAGGGTCTCACGGCACAATTCAAGTCAAATATGCTAAGTCTGACGAAGGCATGATGGCCGAACCATGTCCATTGTGACTGTATACAATAAATCTAAGTAATACTTTATTTGCAAATGCTGATAATCTTTTTCTTCCAGGTCAGACTATTCCTCCTTGGCTACAAGGCTCAAAGATGTATTTACATCATTTTGTAAGAGTTGAGCACATCAGATTTTGCACAATTGGCGAGCCAGCTAGTGGAGACTAACTGGGGAGATGTGAATGCCTGACAGGGCTCACCCAAAAGTTATCCACCATGAATCTTAACATTGTCTGTCATATGTCAGGTGTCTGAAATGGTATCCTGTTCCCTGTATGCCCAATAGTGCACTAGCGTGCCATTTCAGATGTGCCCTTTGTCAAAGAGGGCAGAGACAAACTTTTATGACAACAAACAAAAACACTTGCGGCATGCAATCCATGGCACCCAGTGCAGCTGTCTTTCTGAGTCACAGTAGCATATAGTGGCAGTTTTATGTGTAAGGTGATGGCTGATTGATTAGACACCAGCCATGCCTTTAAAGGCAGCTCACATCTGTATCTGCATCTTCCTGACCAGCTGTCCTACAGGGCCAGACATGACCTGTGGAGCTGCTGTGGATAAAGCCTGAAGAGGTGCCACCACATCAGTCTGTGTTCCACAGACACATACAACACAGGGAGGCTGTAGTTGCGTAGATAGAGCACAACACAAACAAAAAATATATAAGTGCAGCACATGAAATTCCCTATTTTTGGTAAACGAAACATGATCTCCTCTACAGTTGCGTCTTTGCCTGTGAGAAGACACAGGCCTATTCCCTGTGACTGGGTATAGTGATGGTACTACTGTATTATCTGACCTTATCCGGTCTTGCTTATTTCTGTTTTGCGACTGGTGTTTGGTCCACGGAGCCTTGTGCGTCGTCTCTTACCGAGCCTGACATTATTTTCACCTCTGTGACTCAGTGCAGGCTGCTGCTGCAGTGCTTGACATTCTGATGTGGAACAAACAGCCGGCGGCCCACTGCCTCGCCCTCATCACCCAGCCCATTTAGATCTATCTATACCTCACTCTCTTTCTCTCTCAATATCTCTCTCCCTCATCACTCCCCCCCCCCCCCCCCCCTCTCTCTCTCTCATTACTGTGATTTGGTTTGTGCTTGCCCTTCATTGTTTTCTGTGGAGGAAATATGAACAGCTCATAGGTAAATCAGCAGCAAGACTAGGCCACCGGGTAGATGCCAGTGACCTGTTTAAATGTGAATTCCATAAGTATTTGTAATGACTGGGTTGTATTACTGTAGCAAGCAATTGCCATTGCTGTAACTGTATTGTTTGAATTATTATTATTTTATTTTGTGCTTCTCTTGAGAGGCTGTACAGTGGTTTCCAAAAAGGCCATCTGAGAGAAGAAAAAACAACCTGTTTCGATCTCAAAATCAATCTCTGGAGCAATGTAAGTCAGAGGAAAAAATCTATTCTAGCTTGTATTAAGGCTCTATTCAATCTGTCTCGTGGAAGTTCAGCGTTACAGCGTGATTGAAATTTCATCGCAATGTTCTCACGTTAGCAGAGACGGCATAGTCAGTAATTATAGGTGTGTGTGTCTATGTGTGTGTGTGCCCACAAGTTTACCTGTGTGTGTATGTGTGCATGCGTTCAGCATTTGCATGTGTGTCTGTGTGCAGGTGTGCTTTCCTGTGTGCCTGAAGGCTGTGGAGAATGGGATAGCAGCATTGATGACGCCCGAGGCTGAGTCCCATGGGGTATTGAGAGGTGTGGGGGAAGTGAGTGTCTGTGAAGGAGACATTTGGAATAAAAGCCTTCTCCCTGTGAGGTTTCCAGGTGAAGAAACGATTATGCTCTTATAAAAGGAGGCTCAATGCAAAGGCCTCCCCTGCCTTCCTCCCAAGTTGCCATGTCTTTGTGAATCCTCTTGATTTCCCCCTAATGGAAACGGACGGTGGGGGGTGTTGCATTTGATTATTTTGTGTTTTGTTTGGCTTTGTTCATATAGGAAACACAGCAGTCATGAAGGAGACTTTCTAATACAGATACAGGCCACGGCAAAAACTGGTTGAATCAATGTTGTTTCCACATCATTTCAACAAAATAATTCAATGTGATGATGTGAAAATGTGAAAAAGTAATCAAAGGGAATTTCGCATTTATTCCACCCAACTTTTTGCGTAAATCCGTATAATTTTTATTTAATTTAATGTTGAATTCACATTAGTTGACAACTCAACCAAATGTAAATCAAAACTAGACATTGAACTGACATCTGTACCCAGTGGGAGTGAATCACACATGACAACAAAGGAACACTGTTTGAAGTCCAGAACGGTGAATCAGAATGGTGTGATAACTCATTGTTGCCACTGCTCTGCCTGTCAGACTGTAAAGATGTTCCTACATGTATGCTCAAAAAGATTATTTTATACTAATACCATTGCTCAGAGACATACATTTTGTTTAACAAGTAATACTTGTTTTCTAAAAAAGAGAGGTCAAAATTGTCACCCCTGATTTCAATACCTCACCTTGTGAGGTATGGCCAATGCAAAATGTTGATTTTGTGGTCAATTAACCATTTCTTTGTGGATGTTGATGTGTGCTTGGGGTTATTGTCTTGCTGGAAGATCCTCTTGCTGCCAAGTATCAGCCTCCTGGAAGACGCAACCAGGTTTTTATTTAAAATGTTAATGTACTGGGTAAAGTTCATGATGCCGTTGACCTTAACAAGGGCCCCAGGACCAGTGGAAGCAAAATAGCCCCATAACATCAAAGATCCACCACCATTTTTTACATTAAGTATGGGGTTATTTTCTTCATATGCATCTTTCTTTCGACAGCAAACCCATCTAGCAATCTCCAGGTGTTTATATTTATTGGATGACATGAATATGGAGCACTTTGGCTACGCACACCCGTGGTTGTTTTTCTGTCAAAAGACTTCATTTTGTGTAGATCAATTACAAAAAAATCACTATTAAATCTATTTCAATCGCAACAAATGTTACAAAAATTCAAGGGGGGTGAAAATGTATGATACCCACCGTACCAGTACATTACATAGCTGGGACCATGTGTGACAAACAGGTAGCAGTAAAATCTATTTATTCTCTCCTCACCCTCTGCATATTACAATGTGAGAGCAGAGAGGGTGAGGAGAGAGGAAATTGATTCTACTGCCACCTGTATGACAGATACTTAAATCAGGAAGTCATTTAAACATTTAAAAAATAACAGACGCGTAGAGAATTCTTTATTCCAAATACTACTAAGTTCAGCTATGCATACAATATGCTTGGTGATGGGTTTCCATTGTTTTAATTATGTATTTTGTGAAGCCCTTTTTGTGCAAAGCAATGATGATGGCACGTGTTTTCTTGCAGGTAACCATGACTGACAGAGGAAGAACAATGATTCCAAGCACCACCCTCCTTTTGAAGCTTCCAGTCTGTTATTCGAACTCAATCAGCATGACAGAGTGATCTCCAGCCTTGTCCTCGTCAACACGCACAGCTGTCCTTTTGTGGCAGGGCTGAAATACATTGGAAATGTTTTTTGGGGATTCAGTTAATTTGCATGGCAAAGAGGGACTTTACAATTAATTTGCTATTCATCTGATCCCTCTTCATAACATTCTGGAGTATATGCAAATTGCCATCATACAAACTGAGGCAGCAGACTTTGTGAAAATTCATATTTGTGTCATTCTCCAAACTTTTGGCCACGAATGTGTTTATAAAGCCCTTCTTACATCAGCTGATGTCACAAAGTGTTGTACAGAAACCCAGCCTAAAACCCCAAACAGCAAGCAATGCAGGTGTAGCAGCCCAGAGGCTAGGAAAAACTCCCTAGAAAGGCCAAAACCTAGGAAGAAACCAAGAGAGGAACCAGGCTATGAGGAGTGACCAGTCCTCTTCTGGCTGTGCCAGGTGGAGATTATAACAGAACATGGCCAAGATGTTCAAATGTTCATAGATGACCAGCAGGGTCAAATAATAATCACAGTGGTTGTAGAGGGTTCAACAGGTCAGCTCCTCAGGAGTAAATGTCAGTTGGCTTTTCATAGCCGATCTTTAACCTGTCTCCTCCCCTTCATCTACACTGATTGAAGTGGATTTAATAAGTGACATCCATAAGCATTCACCTGGATTCACCTGGTTAGTTTATATCATGGAAAGAGCATGTGTTCTTAATTTGTTGTATACGCAGTGTATATTATAGCACTGGTCCATGAATAAAATGGACTCAAATGGTTTCGCATTCCCGACCTACACCAGGAGACCTTGACTGAATTTGTCATCAGTGCAGCAGGAGATAAAGGGACAATTGAAATACTGCATGCATGGTTGATTAGACTATGAATAATTTTCTACAGGCGACTTGATTCTCTAGTTGTCATGCAAGCTTGACTGGGTATCTCATTGACATTTTAGTCATTTAGTAGAAGCTCTTATCCAGACAGACTTACAGTTAGTGAATTCATCTTTAGATAACTAGGTGGGACAACCCACATACTGTATCTCAGTCATAGGAAGTACATTTTTCTTCAATAAAGTAGCTATCAGCAAAGTCAGTGGTAGTAATGGGGGAAAAAGTGTGAGTGTTAGTTTACAAATGGCTTTAAAAAAAAATCCTGATATGTTCTGTAGCCTCAAGAGTTGAGATGAATATTAAAATATGTCACCAGAATAATAATGTGCTAAGGAGTGACTAAGCTGTAATTTCATGGGGGATAGATTTGTTTTCTACGAGTGGACAAGCTATTAGGGGAATGTTGTTAAGTGGCTTGTGAACAAAATTACAATATATCTGTTGAAGCACATAGGTTAGTTCTGTGTGTGAAGGGTGAGGAGTGGACAGCTCACAGTACCCCCAAAAACAATGAAGAGTGTGGCGTGTTTTTTTCTGCTGGGTTGTGGTCATTGGTTTCAAACCTCAGACATTAGAGCAGCGAAGAGAGCAACACTTCTCATTTTATTGTGTGCAAAAGACATGCCATACTGGAAGGATTTCAGGTTGAAAGTTTCACTGGAGAGAAGTGTGAAAAGTGTGTTTGCTTCCACATCATTCATCTACAGGTGTTAAACTCGTGATTTAGCATCACTTCAGCATATTATCCCACATCAGTGTCAGACAGTGACAGCCTGTTTGAATAGTGTTTCAAAAGCACACTTGACCTCACATGCATTTCCAATTGTAGACACGAATGGACTGGTAAATTCCCCTCTAAAACATTCATAAACCAAAAAGAATGAGAGGTATAAATTGATTAAAATGTATAAAATAAAATCACATTAACAATGGATATATATGGTCTGGAATGGACTGTTTGTCAGTGGATTTTTTTGATTGCAGCATGTTGTCTCTGTGCCAGAATTCTCCCCATCTCAGACCACCCACCCATGGCCATCTGAAAAGGCCCTAGACATGCTGTTGTTGTCTGAAGGACCATAAGGGATAACTAAGAGCGTCTTGCGTCTCAAATGGCATCCTATTCCCTACACACTGGTCAAAAGTAGTGCACTAAATAGGGAACCGTGTGCTATTTGGGATGCAGCCAAGTACTGAGGTTATAATCTGTAACACAGCGTTATGCATATTTACCACCACAGAACCTGCATCATCATCTTAACTCATCATCACCTTGATGGGAAGAATATCTCTTAGCCCCCCTCTCGGTAGCTCCGCTCGCCAAAGCCAGAGCTGCTTCTTATCCTCAGTATCAAACAGAGACTAAAACAGTCCACATCATCCACACTCACATCTGCTATTTGTCTGTCTGTTGGTGTGGGTATCATACTCGCCCTCCAGGCATGGGTCTCTTGGGTCGAAGGAAGAGGGAGGCAGTGGACGCTCCAATGAATATGTTTGGGGACATTCTGTGTTTTGTATATTTATTGTTTTGTGTATTTATTGTCACTTTCACAAGGGATTTTAGCCAGATGGCAATGCATGTGTCACCATATTTCATTCTGCTTGCCATGCAAGCTATGCGTGTGCTTGTGTAATGTGTGAATGTGCTGTTGTTTTTTGTCGAGGATTTGGAGTGGAGATGTACAATATCAGAAATGTATCTTCATGCACAACGGAGTTTGCTTGACCTGATTTAGTTAAAACGAGCTTGGTGTCCTTTCAAGAGTAAATAATCTGGATTCAGATATCAGCCGAGGAGATCTCAAACACTAAATCTGCACCGACTCTGACTCTGCTCCCGGGCGCATGAAGACCAGGGGCACAAATATATATGACTCTGTCCTGAATACATTTTGCCCCAAAAACAAGAGCACTCTCTCCCCTATCTCCCAGAGACAGACTCCTCCCTAATATCCTTGACAAAAATAGCAACCACGGTCACTGGCCAAGGAGCCTTCCTGTTCCATCTGATGCTATCTGAGGAAAATGATTTGGACTCCTGCTGAACATCATACTGTTCCTACCTCCATTCTGTGCAATGAGAAGAAATAGAAATCAAAGTACTGTATATAAAATAATGTATTACAAATTACCCACCTGGATGGGCAAAAACTGATTCATTAATCAACAATAATAATATTGTTTATATTATCTAGAACCCTCAAACTCAACTCTGGACCTCGAAGCCAGTTCCACTGCATTTGTTCATTGTTCACCAGGTGTGTGCAATTAATTATCAGGTAGAACAGAAAACCAGCAGGCTCCAGACCTCGGATGATAAGAGTACCCCTGATCTAGAATATCGAGACTCAACAGTAGAATTACTCCACAAATGAATGACATTACCATCTGTTAAACATTTTAGATGACAAGCTGTGTGTGTGTGTGTGTGTGTCTGTTTTGCTGTTGCTGCATGACCACATAAAGATTTGTGTTCCTTAATAATTTTCAGCCAATATGAGCCATTAAAAACTACTGTCCCGGAAGTTTAAAAAGTCAATCTGAAGTCAAGGCTTATGAGATGGAAATCTGTGTAGAAAAGATGAGGGGAAAAGGAAACTGGTTTGTCTACTGTCTAGGTGATTTTGTTCAGCTCCATGGATTTTGTGTGAGGATCTTCAGAGCTGTAGCTCTGTGCGTCTGAGCTGGCTGTGTTCTCTTCAATATGGCTGGTCAATACGAGGCGAGAAACTCATTTTCTATTGTGGCACCTTGAGCTTGGGTTGTTGCCCCAATATTCACTTTACAGGCCAATATACTGTAAGAAGCGATTCCACTAGTCAGTGTCAGCACATGTATAACTCAATGTACTGAGAGACTCTGTATTTCCAGTCCTAAAAACTAAATAGAGAGGACAGGGTTCTGGCCAGAGCCACATAGGAGAATACTGCATGTGTACTAGCTGGCCCCTTCCTCCACCAACACACAGGTGACTGAGTGATAGACTGAACACACAGATGACTGATAATGCATTGTGGGAACCCCGAGGAGCAGGCTCAGGTATGGGAGCGTCTAACAGACAGAAAGACAGACAGACAGACAGGGTGTCAGCCATGAAGAAATAGTTTAACAGCAGCTAAAGTCATGGATCAGAACCAATGTGCTCTGACACCAGGAAGGTCAGGAGTGACCGGCTGTGTAAGTGGCTGAGACAGATATGAGGAGAGTACCTGGCTGTACTATGCACCTTATGCATCAACTTCCGGGGCATTGACACAGCTGGTAATGTCGTTAAATATTAAGTATATTTGTCAACTTTTAAATAACGTGAACAGAAATTAAAAGACATGTTAATTTTCTGGTGAGGAAAATAATAGAAAAATGTTAAACATTTGTTTTCACGTAGCATAATCACTCAAAAGCCGGCGGTAGCATAATTAGCATTTCCCATATAGTTAACTTGACGTGTTCGCTAGTTAGTTTCATGGCACAACAGATTGCAAATACCCTAATGTTATCCACATTTACATTTTTGTCATTTAGCAGAAGTTTTTATCCATAGTCACTTACAATTATTGCATTCAGATTGCTAGTTGAGACTACAACACATCACAATCATATCAAGTACATTTGTCAACAAAGTATTTATCAGCTAAGTCAGTGCTAGCAGGAAAAGACAAGTGCTTATTTTATTACATTTATTACATTTCAGATTTTTTCGGAAGATCGGCAGGGAGTCCGCTGTCCTGATTTTAGGGGGAAGCTTGTTCCACTTTTGTGGTGCCAGGACAGAGAAGAGCTTTGACTGGGCTGAGCGGGAGCTGCCCTCCCATAGGGCTGGGAGGGTCAAATCAAATTGTATTAGTCACAGGCACTGCAAATAGTCTGGGTAGCAATTTAACTAGATGTTCAGGAGACTTATGGCTTGGGGGTAGAAGCTGTTTAGAAGCCTCTTGGACCTAAACTTGGCGAGAGAGAACAGTCTATGACTAGGGTGGCTAGAGTCTTTGACAAGCCGTTCACACTACCCTGCCTTGCGGTCAGAGGTCAAGCAGTTGCCATACCAGGCAGTGATGCAACCAGTCAGGATGTTCTCGATGGTGCAGCTGTAGAACCTTTTGAGGATCTGAGGACCCATGCCAAATCTTTTCAGTCTCCTGAGGGGGAATAGGTTTTGTCCTGCCCTCTTTACAACTGTCTTGGTGTGCTTGGACCATGATAGTTTGTTGGTGATGTGGACACCAAGGAACTACAAGCTCTCAACCTGCTCCACTGCAGCCCTGTCAATGATGAAGGTAGGATTTCAGCATAGCTTGAAGGTAAGGAAGAGACAAGCACCAGTGTCTTAGAGATGATGCGAGCTTCGACTGGAAGCCAGTGGATTGTGCTGAGGAGCGGGCTGACATGGAAGAAACTTAGGAATGTTGAACATCAGGCGGGCTGTGGCATTCTGGATAAGTTGCGGGGGTTTAATGGCACAAGCAGGGAGCCTGGCCAACAGAAAGTTGCAGTAGTCTAGACAGGAGATGACAAGTGCCTAGATTTGGACCTGCACCACTTTCTGTGTGAGGAAAGGTTGTACTCTACGGCTGTTGTAGAGCATAAACCTGCAGGACCGAGTCACTGCTTTGATGTTTGCAGAGAATGACAGGGTGTTGTCCAGGGTCACACCAAGGTTCTTTCACACTCTAGTCAACTGTGAAGTTGTCAACCATGATGGAGAGGTCTTGGAGCTGGGCGGCCTTCCACAGGAGGAAGAGCAGCTCTGTTTTGTTGAGTTTGAGGTGGTGGGCCAACATCCAAGCTGAGATGTCCCCCAGGCACACAGAGATGCGTGTCGCCATTTGGGTGTCAGAATCTGATGCAGCCGAAGAGCTACTGCCCCCAGACCTGGGAAAGCACCAAACAGACAGGGACGTTGGACCATCGAAGAGGCACAAATATGATGAGAACTACATTGATTTGGGGTTCACTTATATTGGGAGTAGTGCCTTTCCTCAACCACAGTGTGTTAAATGTGCAAAAGTACTATCTCATAACTCGATGAAACCTTCACTCTTGCGCAGACATTTAGAAACAAAACATGCCCATTTGAAAAATAAACCACAGGATTTTTTTCAGTGAGAATTAGATACCATGAACAGAAAGGGCTAGAAGCATCTTATATGGTGAGAAACCGTTTTATTATACAAAACATTAAGAATACCTGCTTTAGGACAGGCAAGCCCCATACTATTGTGGAGGACTTAATTCTTCCTGCTGCTGCAGATATGGCTGGGACAATGCTGGGGGAAAAGGCCAAAAAACTATACAGACAATGCCTTCATCAAACAACACGACGCATCAGTGACATGGCAGAAGATGTTTTGAAACAATTACTGCTTCGCATACAAGTCAGTGAATTGTATGCGTTAGAGCTGGATGAGTCAACAGACGTTGCGGGCCTGGCACAGCTCCTGGTACAGTATATGACCGTTACCTTTATGAGGGGTCAATTAAGGAAGACATCCTCTTCTGCAAACCACTGGAAACCAGGACAACAGGAGAGGATATTTTTTAAAGTACTGGACAGCTGTCATGGAAGTTCAGTACTGAGAGAGACTTGGTCATTTCTTCAAACAATCATCTTTATTTAATATCAAAGGGCAGCAGGGTAGCCTAGTGGTTAGAGCGTTGGACTAGTAACCGGAAGGTTGCAAGTTCAAACCCCTGAGCTGACAAGGTACAAATCTGTCATTCTGCCCCTGAACAGGCAGTTAACCCACTGTTCCTAGGCCGTCATTGAAAATAAGAATTTGTTCATAACTGACTTGCCTAGTTAAATAAATATAATAATTGCAATAATGAAACAGTCAGCCCAACAGTATTGTTCTGACTGTTAGGCTGAGAGTTAGGCTGAGAGCCTAACTGAAAATCAAAAAAATGATATTATATAGAACCTAAAAAATGCTTAGTCATGATGGTTCCATCTCCCATAAGCCACCTTGATTATCTACACGGGATGGTGTTTTACCCCCAAACCGGCTTAGTTTCCCAGATGCCAGGAAGATGAGACAATGAGGCATTGTTCTAAACTCTTACAGGCTCTCTCTATCTCGGGTCACACACACCACATGTTGTCTATGAAATGCCATCTTTTAATCACCAACATCAATCAATTGTCAGCTTCAAGCTATCTCTAGTAAAACCCATGTCCTCAACACCTAGACTATCTGCATGGTGCTAGAGTGGAGACCATAAAACACAGCATTAGCAGGTCAGAAATATCTTACTGTTTGTTAAGTAAATATTTGTTACATTTCCAACAAATAAGGTGAATACATCATTTTTCCATCACACAGCTTTGTGACATCAAATATAGACTTTAGTGGTCAAGATGTGTTGGTATCCGTACTGATGCACAGGGAGACATAGTGGAGAGGTAACGCGTGTGCAAGCAGTTGCTCCCGACGCCACTTGGGTTTCTCACACGACTGGCCTATGTGATGTTCTTTCTCGCCTGAATGATCTGAATCTAGGATTACAGGGACTCTCCGCAACTATATTCAATGTGCGGGACAAAATTGAGGCTATGATTAAGAAGTTGGAGCTCTTCTCTGTCAGCATTAACAAGGACAACACACAGGTCTCTCCATCATTGTATGATTTGTTTGTGCGTAAATGAACTCAAGCTTGTGATGTGATATAACGAAGCACCTGAGTGAGTTGGGTGTGCAATTACGCAGGTACTTTCCCGAAATGGATGACACAAACCAAACAACTGGATTCGTTATCCCTTTCATGCCCTGCCTCCACTTACTGATATCTGAAAAAGAGAGCCTCATCGAAATTGCAACAAGCGGTTCTGTGAAAATTGAATTTAATCAGAAGCCACTGCAAGATTTCTGGATTGGGCTGCGCTCAGAGTATCCTGCCTTTGCAAATCGCGCTGCTAAGACACACACTCAGGCTTACAACGATGGCAAAAAAACTAAATTAGAGAGTGCGCTGACTCTGGTGCTAGAAGGGGTATGGGACTATAAAAGTTTGGGAACCACTGCTGTAGACTAACCAGGTGAATCCAGGTGAAAGCTATGATCCCTTATTGATGTCACTTTTGAAATCCACTTCAATCAGTGTAGATGAAAATAAATACATGTTATTTTCTACCTGACTTGTGTGCGAGTGTAATTAAAGCCTCTAACTTATAATACCATGTGTGGCTGGAAAATTACACCATCATCAGATTAAAATGAAAGGATCTCTCAGCACGTTACCAGACATAAAAGAGAAAGGCAGGAGATAAAACATAAAGCCTACTTATTTTATAGGATGCTGTGTTTATGATCTTAACTGACCCCACAAAGAGATTTTCTCTGCCACTGGCCTGGGGAGATAGAGTGTAGGTGAGGCAGAATACCTGCTAGACTAGAACAGATAACAGAACAGCATGACACTCACCTGGAATGATTATGAGACGGAAGGAGAGAATGAACAATAGTAGTATACTATACAGGCTAACTGGCCATCTCAGCTGCATCATTCACTTCAATGTTTCATGGTGATGATAGTTATAGTCAGCTGTCACTCCCTGATCTGTTTCACCTGTCCCTGTGATTGTCTCCACCCCATCCAGGTTGTCGCTTATTTTCCCCAGTGTATTTATCCCTGTGTTTCCTGTCTCTCTGCTAGTTCGTCCTGTATGTTTAGTCAAGTCAACCAGCGTGTTTTTCCCCATGCTCCTTTTCTATTCTCTTTTGCTAGTCTTCCCGGTTTTGACCACTGCCTGACTCTGGACTACTTTCCCGCTTGCCTGATCATCCTGCCTGCCCTGACCTTCAATCTGCCTGCCCTTCGGTACCTATTGGACTGGTGTTCTTTAGTAGTGGTTTCTTTGCAGCAATAAGACCATGTTGGTCTGATTAAGGCAGTCTCCCCCGAACAGTTGCTATTGAGATGTGTCTGTAACTTGAACTCCGTGAAGAACAATATGGCCTTAAATGGCCAATTACTCTTATAATCTCCACCTGGCACAGCCAGAAGAGGACTGGCCACCACTCGGAGCCAGGTTCCTCTCTAGGTTTCTTCTTAGGTTCCTGCCTTTCAAGGGAGTTTTTCCTATCCACTGTGCATTTACATCTGCATTGCTTGCTGTTTGGGGTTTTAAACTGGGTTTCTGTATAGCACTTTGTGACATCGGCTGATGTAAAAATCGCTTTATAAATACATTTGATTGATTGATTGAAGCATTCATTTGGTCTGCAATTTCTGAAGCTGGTAACTTTAACCAACGTATCCTCTGCAGCAGAGGTAACTCTGGTTCTTTCTTTCCTGTGGTGGTCCTCATGAGAGCCAGTTTCATCATAGTGCTTGATGGTTTTTGCAACTGCACTTGAAGAATTTTCCAGATTGACTGATCTTCATGTCTTAAAGTAATGATGGACTGTCGTTTCTCCTTGCTTATTTGAGCTGTTCTTGTCATAATATGGACTTGATCTTTTATCAAATAGGGCTATCTTCTGTATATCACCCCTACCTTGTCACAACCCAACTGATTGGCTCAAATGCATTAAGAAGGAAAGAAATTACACAAATTCACTTTTAACAAGGCACACCTGTTTTTTTTTAAATGCATTCCAGGTGACTACCTCATGAAGCTGGTTGAGAGAATGCCAAGAGTGTGCAAAGCTGTCATCAAGACAATAGGTGGCTACATTGAAGAATCTCAAATATAAATCTATTTTTATTTGTTTAACACTTTTTTGGTTAATACATGATTACATATATGTTATTTAATCATTTTGATGTCTTCGATATTATTCTACAATGTGGAAAATAGTAAAAAATAAAGAAACACCTTAATGAGTAGGTGTGTCCACATTGTGAAGACATTGAAGTTGGTAATGTATTGTGCTTGTATACATACAGTACCAGTTAAAAGTTGGTACTGTATGTATACAAGCACAATACATTACCCACTTCAATGTCTTCACATTCTTTCGAGAATTTTGTTAAAAGTTTACACAAGTTTCACAGAGTATCAGCTAAATCAAACCCATCTGACAACAATTTTGACCATTGGTAATTTGTATTCTTGACCAAATCCATATGTTTGATCAGGTTAACAAAACACGTTATATTAACACATTGGTAACTGTAAAAAAAATCCTGTATCATCAACTCTAACACAAATAATTTTTTGTAACATACCATCCAACTCTAAAGCCTTGGATAGATAGTATTTATTATGGATCCCCAGCTACTTTTCCTAGGGCCCAGCAAAATTAAGGCAGTTATATAATTTTAAAAACTACAGTTCGTCCTTGAGATCTAACAATTGTTTCAACAGATCCTTGAATCTTGGGCAATGGCAGTTGAAAACTAAAGGCCTTCAGAGCCCTAGCCAAGGCCGGTTTCAGTCTTGGTGTATAAAATGGTTTTGTGATGTCATCGAAGTACCTCTCAAAATAATATAATCTGGTTGAAACAAACAACAATGCCTTAGCTGGCTAAGATGGTTTACTTCACACCATATGCACAACTTATTTGGCTTGATCGCTACGATGTGCTCCAGGATAAAAAACAATGTTGCCTTGATAACCTTTACGATTGGGGTGGTGAGTCTGTCCGGGTCATCAAGCACTTCCACAGGCTTTGGCAGGCATGTTAGATTCAAAGGCCCTATTTTCGAGCCAGTGGTAGTTTGTTGGTGGAAAAGCCTCCAGAGTCGTAGGTATTTGGGGAGGACATGCGCCAGGAAAACCAGTCTGCACATTGTCAGCCAAGGCCTCAAGGTACCAGTCCATAGGGCTGTGGTCTTCAAAGCCGGTTTGTGAATATTCTTTAGACATACTCTTCAAACTGGTGCCAGGAATTTGTCATTCAATAGTTGTCTTGTCTCTTTTAAACCGTTGTTCTGGTAGCTCGAGGCGGGGCCACAATACGTCAGTGTTTAATATCCACAGTCACACTCTAGCTCATCTTCAACATTGGCCAGAAGTAGCGCTGGTCTAATATAGTCATTCCGTTTTAACCCTTCAATACATTTGAACAACACATCTATTCTGTTAGCGACATCTTGCGTGTGAGACACAGAAAAAACACTCCTGAAATCACCCCATACCCTTGAGGTGAAATCCACATGTGGTGTCTTACTTTGCAAAAACTCCTTGCTTTGTGACATTATAAATACCTAAAGTGGAAAACAAAAATAAACTGGTGTGTAGTTTGAACCCGAGACAATTCAGATCAAAAGCGTTTACAACCACAGGTGAAACCACCGGGTTATCTATTTGAATTACCAAATGTTATTACCACCGGACATGCCCCCATCTTAAATCCAAAGGTGTGCAATACAGTTTGACACAAACCGCCCGACAATAACTACTAATGTCGTTTTGGTAAGCAACTCCAGTGTATATTTGGCTTTGAGTTTTATGTTATTGCGTTTGTCTCCCAGTGTCTGTTGGAAAGCAGACTGAACCAGGTTTTCTTCTAGGATTTTGCCTGTGCTTAGCTCTATTCCTTTTCATTTTATCAACAACAACAAAAACATGTTGCCGATGAAGAGTGGTACTCAGTGATGTGCGGTGTTGGATTTGCCCCCAACATAATGCTTTGTATTCAAGCCAAAAGGTCATTTCTGTGCCACATTTTTTACATAATTACTTTAGTGCCTTATTGCAAACAGATGCATGTTTTGGAATATTTATATGATGTACAGACTTCATTTAGGTTAGTATTGTGGAGTATCTACAATGTTGTTGATCCATCTTCAGTTTTCTCCTATCACAGCCATTAAACTCTGGAACTGCTTTAACATCACCATTTGGCCTCATGGTGAAATTGCTGAGTGGTTTCCTTCCTCTTCAGAAACTGAGTTAAGAAAGGCGCCTGTATCTTTGTAGTGACTGGGTGTATTGATACATCATCCCAAGAATAATTTAGAATTTCACCATGGTCAAAGGGATATTCAGTGTCAGCTTTTTTATTTTGACCCTTCTACCAATAGGTGGGCTTCTTTGCGAGGCATTGGAAAACATAATTGTATGTTTGGGGTACAGAAATGGGGTAATCATTCAAGAATCATGTAAACCACTATTATTGCACACAGAGTCCATGCAACTTATTATGTGTCATGTTACTCCTGAACATATTTACACTTGCCATAACATATGACTTAAATACTTATTGACTCAAGACATTGCAGCTTTACATTTATTATTCATTTGTAAAAAAAAATCTAAAAACATTGACATTGTGTGTTATTGTTTGTGGATCACTGGCACAACATCTCAATTGAATCCATTGTAAATGTAGGATGGAACACGACAAAATGTGTGTGGGGGGGCAAAAAAATCACTCGCCTGTTGTCAACCCAACTCTGACGTTGTCGACAGCATTAAGGAATGATTGAATAACCCGTTAGGGGGGATCATTTTTTGTACATTGAGAGAATATGAAAATATGTAAATTGAATATGGATGCAGCACCTTCCCACACAAGACTCTGGTTGATCTCACGTTACTGTATATATATATATATATATATATATATATATATATATATATATATATATATATATACTGTTCATAGGAGTGTATTCTTGGCATTGACCATAATGAACATACTGTATTAAAATGGAAGATGGTGAGTCAAGACTCAAATATTCTGTGATGCAGGGAAGTAATTACTTACTGTTCCAGAAAAGACAGAGTGATAGGCCTGCATGGTGGGTAAGATTTGCAAAGGGGGGAGGGGGGAGAAGGCTACATCATGTAGGGTACAGTAGCTACTGCTTTGATGCCATGTTTATGTTTATAAGAGTGTAGCTATCTCTCGTGCAGAATTCGGCACAAATTCTAAGTATGTCTGTGGGAGGAACTTGATATTTCAGATCACTCAGTAATTACTCAGTAATTGCCGTGTTTACAGCTAGGTCTATTTATAGCTGTGGCTTTAAGGAGGTTGGTGGGAGAGTGGTTGTGAGTGGAAACAAGGTTGCATTTGTAGCCCAATTACATGAGAAAGAGTGTGTGTATAAGTCCTCCTGGCTATGCATGTTTTGGCCTCCTAGCGTTATGGTTCACCAACCACTGCATTAGCCTTAAGAGGACCGCAGTACCTTAATTCATGCTAACAGAATAGGTGACCTAGACGTACTTCTCAAGTGTTTGGTGATATTTATAATACCAACAACATTTACATAACTTCTCCTTGCTCCATTGCACACATCAAACACATTTACTGCTGTATGCTTTAGGACATGCTTGTACTGCTCTTGGCTAATCATTCCCTTTATGAATTAGGGCACAGGACACACATTAAAAGGTGTTAACATTTTACAACTTCAGAGCTGTTTCCTTTCATGTTTAATAAAAGTATTCCGCTTAATTTCCAGGCAGGATTAAAAAATAGCAGTGTGTGTGTGTGTGTGTGTGTTTCTCTGTTCAACCATTATTATTATTATGTTTCTCTGTTCTAAAATTATCTGCCGAAATTGTTGCCACCCCTATTACTAGCCTGTTCAACCTCTCTTTCGTGTCGTCTGAGATTCCCAAAGATTGGAAAGCAGCTGCGGTCATCCCCCTCTTCAAAGGGGGGGACACTCTTGACCCAAACTGCTACAGACCTATATCTATCCTACCATGCCTTTCTAAGGTCTTCGAAAGCCAAGTCAACAAACAGATTACCGACCATTTTGAATCTCACCATACCTTCTCTGCTATGCAATCTGGTTTCAGAGCTGGTCATGGGTGCACCTCAGCCACGCTCAAGGTCCTAAACGATATCTTAACCGCCATCGATAAGAAACATTACTGTGCAGCCGTATTCATTGATCTGGCCAAGGCTTTCGACTCTGTCAATCACCACATCCTCATCGGCAGACTCAACAGCCTTGGTTTCTCAAATGATTGCCTCGCCTGGTTCACCAACTACTTCTCTGATAGAGTTCAGT
This sequence comes from Oncorhynchus mykiss, assembly GCF_013265735.2. Classification (NCBI taxonomy): domain Eukaryota; kingdom Metazoa; phylum Chordata; class Actinopteri; order Salmoniformes; family Salmonidae; genus Oncorhynchus; species Oncorhynchus mykiss. The sequence continues at coordinate 63,527,083 of NC_048575.1, read as the reverse complement.
GTGTCAAATCTGAGGGTCTGTTGTCCGGACCTCTGGCAGTCTCTATGGGGGTGCCACAGGGTTCAATTCTTGGACCGACTCTCTTCTCTGTATACATCAATGAGGTCGCTCTTGCTGCTGGTGAGTCTCTGATCCACCTCTACGCAGACGACACCATTCTGTATACTTCCGGCCCTTCTTTGGACACTGTGTTAACAACCCTCCAGGCAAGCTTCAATGCCATACAACTCTCCTTCCGTGGCCTCCAACTGCTCTTAAATACAAGTAAAACTAAATGCATGCTCTTCAACCGATCACTACCTGCACCTACCCGCCTGTCCAACATCACTACTCTGGACGGCTCTGACTTAGAATACGTGGACAACTACAAATACTTAGGTGTCTGGTTAGACTGTAAACTCTCCTTCCAGACCCATATCAAACATCTCCAATCCAAAGTTAAATCTAGAATTGGCTTCCTATTTCGCAACAAAGCATCCTTCACTCATGCTGCCAAACATACCCTTGTAAAACTGACCATCCTACCAATCCTCGACTTTGGCGATGTAATTTACAAAATAGCCTCCAATACCCTACTCAACAAACTGGATGCAGTCTATCACAGTGCAATCCGTTTTGTCACCAAAGCCCCATACACTACCCACCATTGCGACCTGTACGCTCTCGTTGGCTGGCCCTCGCTTCATACTCGTCGCCAAACCCACTGGCTCCATGTCATCTACAAGACCCTGCTAGGTAAAGTCCCCCCTTATCTCAGCTCGCTGGTCACCATAGCATCTCCCACCTGTAGCACACGCTCCAGCAGGTATATCTCTCTAGTCACCCCCAAAACCAATTCTTTCTTTGGCCGCCTCTCTTTCCAGTTCTCTGCTGCCAATGACTGGAACGAACTACAAAAATCTCTGAAACTGGAAACTCTTATCTCCCTCACTAGCTTTAAGCACCAACTGTCAGAGCAGCTCACAGATTACTGCACCTGTACATAGCCCACATATAATTTAGCCCTATCAACTACCTCTTTCCCAACTGTATTTAATTTATTTATTTATTTTGCTCCTTTGCACCCCATTATTTTTATTTCTACTTTGCACATTCTTCCATTGCAAAACTACCATTCCAGTGTTTTACTTGCTATATTGTATTTACCTTGCCACCAAGGCCTTTTTTTGCCTTTACCTCCCTTCTCACCTCATTTGCTCACATTGTATATAGACTTGTTTATACTTTATTATTGACTGTATGTTTGTTTTACTCCATGTGTAACTCTGTGTTGTTGTATCTGTCGAACTGCTTTGCTTTATCTTGGCCAGGTCGCAATTGTAAATGAGAACTTGTTCTCAACTTGCCTACCTGGTTAAATAAAGGTAAAATAAATAAATAAAATAAAAAACCAAACAAGATTTTTCTGTTTATCTTCAAGAAGATTTTGTGTTCCAGAGTGGTGGTCGTTCGACGTCTCAAGCCTGATGACAGTTGTCCACGTATGTTCACCCCTCACCCCCTCACAGGCTGTCATATTGCAGTTGGTAGTGGGAGCCTTTGGGTAGCATATGTGAAGGAGTCATCTGCTACTGTTTGCTTCCCTTTGATGAACAGACATCACATGTGAACATTTGCCCCCATCTCCCTCCCAGTGGTAATACGCATTTATTCCAGCACAGGGACAGAGACAGGAAGCTAGAGAAGCTGTGTGCTGACATGCAGGGTGACTCCCTCTCAGGGTGTGCTCTTCTCATTCCTCAGTGTTACCCATGGCTGTTAGGAGATCAGACATCGTCGGTTGGACAGGATGGGGTTGGCAGTCCTGTGGGTCTGACTGCCACAACCAGAATGTCAGCATGCTACAGGAGCAAAGGCTATTTTCTCACTCCCTCGTTTGTTGTGTATGCTCCTTTCTCTCCTCTCAGTCATAATATATACCAGGGATCATCAACTAAATTCAGCCGGCGGAACGATTATTTCCTGAGCGGATAGTCAGGGGGCTGGAACAAACTTCCAAATAATTTGCAGATTACTAATTGACCGGAAGAAGCCCAAAGTTATATATTTTTTGAGGAAAAAATAATCATTTCAAACCTTGCTTACATTTGTATGCAATCATGTGTCTCTCTATTATGCAAGAGAATACTTGGGAACATAGTTCTTGAATTAAAATCACTTGGAGGTGATTTCCTGGTGTTTTTACAGTCTTTTATGTCCAACGATGAAAATAAAAAATACATTTGTTTTCTTGTTATATTTTGCTCAGAAAACTTGGGAGGACAAATAAAACAATTTTGGCCTGCAGGCTGCCAGTTGGGGAACATTGCTGTACACCCAGCTAGCAACAAACGTTCACACAACAAAGAATGTTCCCCTAAAAGGTTAGGGGTTCCAAAATGTCTTTGGCACGCAATTTGACGTAAAAATTATTTTGAGGCCCCACTCAAAAAACGTTTTCATTGGGGCTATAACAATCTATTACAAATCAGTCTGAAAGTAGTTTTGACAGTATTTCAGGCTGAAGTAAATATGGTTGAGTGACTGAACATATTGGGAAATTCAGAAGATCATTAGGCAATAATTTTGTATGATCTTCTTTGTGGAAAAGAACATCATAATGGATTGTTCTTTTCCCCACAGTCTGATTTAGTGCCTGATCTTATCCACTCTGTTCTAATGAGGCTTGTGGGCATTGTAGCGGGAAACAGAGAGTCTTATCTTTCAGTGACGGGGTCATAATATTTTGTAGCTTAAACCGTTCAAAAGATAGAGCCACATTTGTTAGAAGAAAACAGATACCGCTCTGTTTATTACAACCACATCTATTGGCTACCGGAGGTTACAGACGTAACCCAGTTCTATGAACCAAGCTCAATTTTATTTTATTTTCTTTGTGTTTCCCTCGTGACCCCATTATCAAATCAGGCAATCCAACATGGGGTTGTGACCCCTAGTTTGCAAATGCTGGTTTTATCACGACTCAGGATATTACCCAGATGCAGACATAGGAGGCGGATAGTACAGTTCTCAGATGATTTATTGAAAACACAGTGCAGGCAAACAGCAGGTTGAGGACAGGCCTGGGTTCGTGATCAGGTCAGAGTCAGGCAGGTACAGGACAGCAGGCAGGCTCGGGGTCAGGGCAGCCAGAATAGTCAGAACCGGGAAAAATAGGAAAACAAACTTGAGAAAAAGTAAGACGGGAAAGCACGCTGGTAAGACATGACAAGACGAACTGGCAAAAGACAGAGAACACAGGTATAAATACACAGGGGATAATTGGCAGATGGGCGACACCTGGAGGGGGGTGGAGACAAAGCACAAAGACAGGTGAAACAGATCAAGGTGTGACAGGTTTAGGGTTTCTTCTGGACAGAGCCTAATACTGGCCCATAAACACATGCCCTATACGTAGATATCCCTTATCGGGAGAGTGGTTAGGATGTTTGTCATTGGTGCTGATGGCCTGGCAATTTATATCAAAAGTGAAGTTCACCCAAAAACACTTCTAGGCCTTTTATAACACTTGGTGGTTCGTCAGTACCCCAGACAGTTTTTAGTTTTTAGGTCCATTGCTTGAGTATTTAGATGTAAGTAATAAGCTGATTCTACCCCCACCTTCCCATAGAAACTCCATGCAACTTTACTCCCAGCCATCTAACCTCAGCTAACATTAGTTAGCTAACAGCAAGCTTTAACTTGGGGTATTTTGTTTAGACATGTCACGTTAACGTTAGCTAGCTAAAAAATTAAGTATAATCCCAATCCATAGAGTAACGTTACAAGCAATACAAACCGATTGTCATAGCTAAAGTTAACCAAATAAATTAGGTTCAATGTTAACGTTAGCTAGCAAGCGAGCCATCGAACTCCAGCTGGCTAGCTAACAGCAAGCCTTAACTTGCAATGAAAACAACTTTCTGAAAAAATTTGAAATATCTGAAACTGTAGCTAGATTCTTACCCATATACATGGATGAAAGCTTCAGGGCAGATTGCAACCCCTTTCATTAAATAAGACATCCTGTGTTGTTTCTGGTTAGTTTGCACAGCTTGTTTGGCCCGTTGTGTTCCACTGATTTCAAAACTTGGTCAACTTCTTCCGTGACAACAACACTGTTGATTGCTGTATCTTCGCCATCACTGTCATCAGAAGACTCAATGTCTTCTTCAAGGAAAATGTTTTTACCTAAATCAGAGATTTCCTCATCGTCTGTATCATTTTCAAAGTCAGAGAGTCAGCATGCCACGATCGTCCTCCTTAAAGTAGTCCATCCCAACTTTTCCTACAGACCTTTGTCGATAGCACCTGATCAATTCAGAGCAGCAATATTATTGAGAGCAGTAAAAACATATTTGCAGTTCTCCACGGCTAACGTTATATCTTTAGAAAAAACTGCAGTAGAAAGCATTACGAGCAGCTCATTTCATAGACACAAGATGCTACACCACAGAACAATCTGAAACAAATCTCTCGGCATGTTCAGCCCACTCATTGAGAAAACTAGACTGCCCACCTCAGTCACACCCTGACCTAACCAAAACAGAGAATAAAAAGGATATCTAAGGTCAGGGCATGACAAACAGGCTGAGTTCAAACCAAGACATGAATTGAGGGGGTATAAGGGGGTATGCCATAGGCCTACCTTGTATTAAAGGAAATAGCAAAAAGTACAGGCTTTTTAGCTTAAGTTTTTAAAGAAAATTAAATGGATCTGATTATATAAAGTAATCTATAAGAGCGCTTTGGTCCGCAATGCTTTATGCTAGATGGAGTCTGTAAAATACCCGGGAAAGACTCTGATGCATAATGGGCATATCATTGTTTTGTTTCTTTGACATTCAGAGGCTGAATTTGTTTGGGAAGCAGTCCAATTCTGTCACTATCCATTGATTAAGTTATTCACTTTTTGCACATTAGATGTACATTAGATGTTTAAAACCTCTTAAGAATCTCTTGCAACCGTTGGATGGTTGAGCTAATGTGCGCTAATGCAATTAGCATGAGGTTGTAAGTAACAATAACAATTCCCAGGACATAGACATATCTGATATTGGCAGAAAGCTTAAATTATTGTTAATCTAACTGCACTGTCCAATTTACAGTAGCTATTACAGTGAAATAATACCATGCTACTGTTTAAGGAGAGTGCACAGTTATGAACTTGAAATGTTTTTAATAAACCAATTAAGCAGATTTGGGCAGACTTGATACCACATTTTGAACAGAAATGCAAGGGTTCATTGGATCAGTCTAAAACTTTGCACATACATTGCTGCCATCTAGTGGCCAAAATCAAAGATGATGGTACAAAAAAATACACAAAAAAACAGTAGTTTTTTTCTTTGTATTATCTTTTACCAGATCTAATGTGTTATATTCTCCAACATTAATTTCAATTTCCACAAACTTCAAAGTGTTTCCTTTCAAATGGTATCAAGAATATGCATATCCTTGCTTCAGGTCCTGAACTACAGGCAGTTAGATGTGGGTGTCATTTTAGGTGAAAATTGAAAAAAGTGTTGGATCCTTTAAACCCAGACAGCTTTTGAGAAACATTTGTGACCATTGTTGGGTTAAGCCTCAGAAGAAGATTAAACAGCAGTTAATGGTTACATTTTTCTGGGTTAGGTTTACAAAATATATATTATTATTTAACCTTTATTTAACCAGGAAGGGCTCATTGAGATTTGAAAGCTCTTTTTCAAGAGTGTCTTGGCCAAGATAGGCAGCACCAAGTCATTAAACAATTAGAGAGAGAAACAACATGAAAAACAGGTAATCCAGTAAAAAAACATAGAATTCACAAGAGTATAACAAGATCATAAAACAGCAAATTAAAAACATTGACAGGTCAGGGAATCACCCTCAAAATCCTTCATCAATTATTTAAAAACACCAATCGGGACAAGTTCTTCTAGTTTAAAAGTATTTTGTAAGGCGTTCCAAGCCAAGGGTGCCCTTTAACCAAATTCAGTTCGGAAATTTGAAACAGTTAGCACGATAAAGTCCTGCGAACGAAGAGAGTACCCACCACATTTCTGAACAATAAAAATGTCCAAATAAAATGGTAGTAATCTCAAAATGGCTTTGTAAATAAAAGTATACCAGTGACTGAGCCTACGATTGACTAGAGAAGGCCAGACGTCCCTGGTATATAAAGTGCTGTGGTGCGTAAGGGTTTTGCAGTTTAAAATAAATCTCAATGCTCCATGGTAAAGGGTGTCAATTGATCTTAAACACTGAGCGGAAGCATTCATATATAAAATATCCCCATAGTCTAGTAAAGGCATAAATGTAGCTGATACTAGCCTCCTTCTGGCTTCAAAAGAAAAACAGGCCTTATTCCTAAAATAAAGTCCCAACTTCAGCTTACATTTTTTTGTAAGTTTTGAATATGCTTTTTAAAAGAGAGGCCATAATTAATTACAATTCCAGGTTACAGTCTCAATCTCATTGCCCTCACAGGTAGTAATAGGTTAAAAACGTTCATGGGTCTATTTCTTGCTTTAGAAAACACCATTTGTTTAGTTTTGTCAGTATTGAGGATAAGCTTCAATTGACACAAGGTATGTTGAACAGTATTAAAAGCAGTTTGCAAGTTCTGGAAAGCTTTTGTTATCAGCATGAAAGTGAAGTTGCGCATTTTGCACAGTTTGTCTAAATTTACATAAATAGTGAATAAGAGGGGACCAAGTACAAAGCCCTGGAGCACACCATTACAGACAGACAATTTAACAGACCATCAAATTGAGTTAACTGAGTTCTATCAGACAGATAGTTAGCAAACCATGCAAATGCATGCTCCGAAAGACCTACACTCGACAATCTCTGCCTCAATATAGCAAGATCAACTGTATCAAAAGCCTTAGAGAGATCAGTAAAAAGTGAGACACAGTGCTGTTTTTAGTCAAGGGCTTCAGTGATATCATTTAAAACCTTCAAGGCTGCTGTACTTGTGCTATGCTTCTTCCTGAAGCCCGATTGGTATATTCATCAAATAGAGTTAGTATGTAAAAATGCTTTTAGCTGTTCACTAACAAGGGTTTCAAGTATTTTCACCAGGGGTGACAGCTTTGAAATTGGCCTATAATTATTTAAAAGAGTTGGACCCTCCCCCCTTTAAAAGTGGTAGGACAAGTGCTGATTTCCAGATCTTTGGAATTTAATTTACATTCCAGGGTTAAATTGAACAGATATGTAAGCGGTTCAGCTATGAAATCAGCTGCCGGGTTTTAAAAAGCTCAAGATGATCAGGACCTGCAGGGTTTCTCTGATCTAGTATTTCAGGGCTTTATGTACCTCCTGCACAGAGAATGGCAAAAATCTAAAAGTTTGACCAGCTCTCACTGGTTCATCCACACAGGGTTATACAGAGACAGAGGATACTGAATCAACACAGCCTACCAGATGATACAAAGTGCTCAGTGAAAATTCAGCATTTCAGTGTTGTCATATACAGCAATAATGTCCTTCAATACATATGACGGTAATTCATTAACATGACTGTTACCAGACATAGACGTACAGTAATAGCCTTCCAAAACGTTCTAGGGTCATTCAAGTTATCAGTGGTAACAGACATAAAATATTCAGACTTGGCCTTCCTGAGAAGAAAATAACACTTGTTTCGTAACTGGCTAAAAATAAGCCAATCAGCATCAGAACATGATTTCCTTGCTTTAGCCCAGGCTAGATTACGGTCGTGAATAATACAAGACAGCTCAGAAGAAAACCATGGATTATCCCGCCCTTTAACCCTGAACCTGCTGAATGGAGCATGTTTGTTTACTATTTGGAAAAAAACATAATGAAAGAATTTCCGGGCAGTTTCCACATCAGGAATAAACTCAATCTTGCTCCAGTCAAAATAAAATAAAGCATAGGTTTGTCTTAGGAACCTTAGTAATTCTAACAACAACAACAGCACAATGGTCACTTAAATCATTTAAAAAAAACACCAACCGCAGAATATTTATGTGGAACATTTGTCAATATCAAATCAATCAGGGTAGATTTCTCTGGACATTTGAGATTTGGGAGGGTGGGTGAGTTAATCAACTGGGTAATATACATGTACATAGAATTACAATACATTTTAAAATCATCAGACACCGGCTTTAACCAACACCAGTTGAGATCGCCAATCAAGATAATTTCACTGTAAAGAAGTTTAGACATAAGGTGCATTAGAGAAGAACATGCATCACAGAGAACAGAGGGGGGGTCTATAACAGCCAATCACAGTTATAGAGAGACCCTTGGAAACCTCAAAATTCAAAGCAAGAAATTCCAACTGTTTACAAATAGTTTCAGACTTTGCCACACTTACAAGGGATTTAGTCGTTACATAGTGTACTGTATATAGCCACATCCCCACCTTTCAGTGCGATAAACATTGTAACCATTTATACAAATATCCTTATCAAGAACATACTTGCTGAGCCAGGTTTCAGAAAACACAATTACATCAGCATCAGTTGATTAAGCCCAAATCATAACCCCATCAATTTTTGACAACAGGCTGCGTACATTTAAATAAAACATACCTACACTAGATCTACATTTAAAATCAGAGGGGGTTTGGAGACATTGCATATCAGGGCCAGGGTTAGGTTGCACGTTACCTGATATCAACAAAATAAGAATAACTAGGCACCTCTGTTTAATAACCTTGCATGACTTCTCTTCTTTAAGAGACCTACTGCAAGCGAATTCTAGAAGTGAGTTTCCAGACAATAAAAAAACAGTCATTTAAAACGATTAGACTTTGGTAGTGACACAAGTTCGTACTGTTCACATCATGCCACAAATGCATCGGCACTTGGACGAGTGGACCGAGTGAAAAAGAGAGAGTTCCCGCAGACAATATGTCTAATGGACGGGAGAGCACATTGTCAGATGTACTCACCCAGCGACAATGTTTGTTTTGTCCAGAGTTCAGTAAAGTCAGTGCACAAAGCAATACCACGAAAATTGTCATTTTTCAGAGAGATGTAAGAAATAGAGGCCAAGGAAAAGTAAGGAGAGAGAGGGACTCTGTGTATGTATGAGTCTGTATGTGAGTGTGTGCAAGTGTGAGTATTGGGTGTGGAGGTCGATTGAGAGAATAGGTTGGGGATTGTTGTGCTGCCTCTGTGAGCCAGGCGGAGAGCGAAAAGGAGCAGCTTGGATGAGACACTGGATGAGACACTCCGCAGAGTGTCTGCGGAGGGAAAGCTGAGGATAGAACCCAGGCCAGCCAGAGAGAGGGTAGCTTTGGAAAACTTCAAGTAAATTAGTGTAAATAGCGTAAATAGCGAAGAAAATAAATCTGAGTTGAGGGAGCAAAACAGCAAAACAGCAAAACAAAATAGTTTTCACTACACAACAAGGAAATTGTAGATTTTCTTCACCATAAATTAATAGGTTATTAGGTTAAAAACTACTAGTCACAGACAAACAACTTCACATGTTGCCATCTTGGATGTACCGCGTTAGGGTTAGGGTTGGAAGGCCTCAGTGGAGGCTCCTCAGAGGAGGAAGGGGAGGACCACCCTCCTTAGTGAATTTCATTAAAAAAAAAATGGTAAAACATTGAACTATACTAAACTATACTAAATATATTCACGTCACCAAATAATTGATTGAAACACACAGTTTTGCAATGAAGGTCTACAGTAGCCTCAACGGCACTCTGTAGGGTAGCACCATGGTGTATCCAGAGGACAGCTAGCTTCCGTCCTCCTCTTGGTACATTGACTTCAATATAAAACCTAGGAGGGTCTTGGTTCTCACCCCCTTCCATAGACTTACACAGTAATTATGACATTATGACATAGGGCAGGTAGTTTTCCCCCAGTGATGCGTTGTGCAAACAGCACCACCCTGTAGAGAGCCCTGCGGTTGGGGGCAGTGCAGTTGGGCACTTAATCTTAATGGTTGTACAGTCGTCTCAAATAAAACTGTGAAGGACCTCGGCGTTACTTTGGACCCTGATCTCTCTTTTGACGAACATCTCAAGACTGTTTCAAGGACAGCTGTTTTCCATCTACATAACATTGCAAAAATCAGAAACCTTCTGTCCAAAAATGATGCATAAAAATGTATCCATGCTTTTGTTACTTCTAGGTTAGACTACTGCAATGCTCTACTTTCCGGCTACCCGGATAAAGCACTAAATAAACTTCAGTTAGTGCTAAATACGGCTGCTAGAATCCTGATGAGAACCAAAATATTTGATAATATTACTCCAGTGCTAGCCTCCCTACACTGGCTTCCTGTCAAGGCAAGGGCTGATTTCAAGGTTTTACTGCTAACCTACAAAGCATTACATGGGCTTGCTCCTACCTATCTCTCTGATTTGGTCCTGCCGTACATACCTACACGTACACTACGGTCACAAGACGCAGGACTCCTAATTGTCCCTAAAATTTCTAAGCAAACAGCTGGAGGCAGGGCTTGCTCCTATAGTGCTCCATTTTTATGGAATGGTCTGCCTACCCATGTGAGAGACGCAAACTCGGTCTCAACCTTTAAGTCTTTACTGAAGACTCATCTCTTCAGTGGGTCATATGATTGAGTGTAGTCTGGCCCAGGAGTGTGAAGGTGAACGGAAAGGCTCTGGAGCAATGAACCACCCTTGCTGTCTCTGCCTGGCCGGTTCCCCTCTTTCCACTGGGATTCTCTGCCTCTAAACCTATTACACTTTTTTGGTTACCACATGATTCCATATGTGTTATTTCATTGTTGTGATGTCTTCGCTAATATTCTACAATGTAGAAAATAGTAAAAATAAAGAAAAACCCTGGAATGAGTAGGTGTGTCCAAACTTTTGACTGGTACTGTATACATTTTTAATCCAGTTGGATGAACACTCCAAAAAGCACACCGTTGCCTCGTTTTATATCACATTCCAATGATAAAACGAAATTTGCGTCCCTGACTACAATACTGTACATAGGTACAATAATGTCAAATAAAATACACGACTACAATACAGGTGGAAGTTGTATGATTGCCATCCCCATGAGCGTACCACCCTCCTTCTGGCCGTGGATGAGGCATGAAATGCAAATCAAGGATTGAAACCAAAATTATTTTATATTAATTTTCTTCTGAACAAACCATTATTTTCGTTCCGTTCCACTGTTCTGACCACCAAAATAAAGTTATGAACCCGTTCGAACCTTTCTGTTCCTTTTTAAACCTGACATTGACATTAAATTACTTAAATTACTTATCCACCAATCAGTGGGGATAGAGCAGCTCGCTGTGGAGCGAGAAGCGATTTAATCTGTATTGGAAATTTGTTAACAGCTAATTCTATTTTGCCAAAACAGCATGGTTTAATCATAATGAAAGACAAACATAAACACTCACAAGTCTAGGGCGTGAGATGCAACTGAAATTTTGAGGGTAAGGAGAAAGCGAGAGAGGTTGGATGAAGCTTGCCTAGAAGCGCTGGGCATTTTGTTTTGAGAAACTTTTAATGGCTTTGAACTTCTGAGTTGGTTTAACGTTGGACCAGCACAAACAGCAAGCTAACAAGCCTGTGTGTGCCGAGCAGCACTACAATTAAAAACACATCTTACCTTTTTGTTGTTAGTAAATCCATTGTGAAACGTGATAACTATAGTGTCCTTAACTACACTGAATAAAAATATAAACACAACCAATCCACCTGTCATTTATGGCCTATCAAGAAACGAACAGCATGATCATTACACAGGTGCACCTTGAGCTGGGGACAATAAAAGGCCACTTTAAAATGTGCAGTTTTGTCACACAACACAATGCCACAGAGTGTGCCATTGGCATACTGACTGCAGGACTGTAGAACTGTTGCCAGATCATTTAATGTTCATTTATCCACCATAAGCTGCCTTCAAGATCGTTTTAGAGAATTTGGCAGTATGTCCAACCGGCATTACAACCGCAGACCACGTGTAACCACTCCAGCCCAGGATCTCCACATCTGGCTTCTTCACCTCAGGGAACGTCTAAGAAACAACCAACTGGACAGCTGATGAAACTGTGGGTTTGCACAACTGAAGAATTTCTGCACAAACTGTCAGAAACAGTCTCAGGGAAGCACATCTGTGTGCTCGTCGTCCTTGACAGGGTCCTGACCTGACTGGTTTTCTGATCCACGCCCATACTTTTTTTTGTATTCCCAGTCATATGAAGTACATAGATTAGGGCCTAATGGATTTATTTCAATTTACTGATTTCCTTATATGAACTGTTACTCAGTAAAATCTTTGAAATTGTTGCATTCTGCATTTATTTTTTTGTTGAATGTAGCATTGGAAAAGTCGATCAATTCTTCTCTAATAAAACATCTCTCCCTAATTTCTGATTTTTTCTTGTAACGTCGTCAGTAGGCTACAGTAACCTATGCCTACACACACACACCCACTGGCAAAGATTTCCAGCTGGCAGGCAGATGCTGGAATGAGTTTCTGAGTGGCAGAGGGAGAGCTTTGTATCGGTGCTTTGTTGCGGTTTTTGTGGGACTTGAAAATAAGTGGCCGGAATGTGAAATAACTTTTTCAACTGGTTCCCATGCTTTTAAAATAGCGGTTCCGACCCTTGATGCAAACTAGTGCCTGCTAAACATTATGTTTCTTTCATTTCTTTCATTTGATTACATTGTGAACAGTTAAACTTTCAGTACCAGTCAAATGTTAGGACACACACCTTCTTTTTTTTTACATTGTGGAATAATAGTGAAGACATCAAAACTATGAAATAACACATACAGAATCATGTATTAACCAAAAAAGTGTTAAACAAATCAAAATATATTTTATATTTAAGATTCTTCAAAGTAGCCACCTTTTGCCTTGATGACAGCTTTGCACACAGTAGAATACTGGATTGGAAGTTGTTCTCTTGTTATGTTAGTCAGTGACAGTCACTCATCCATGGCAGCTAACATTTTCTAGATTGGTAAATTAGTATAGTCAGCTTTCTAAACTAGTAATAGTAATAATAATGAAACATTTAGGAGTGGGATAATATTTCTATGAAACGATCATCCTGACAACGGATACACAGAAACGTTCTTACAAAATTCCCATGAAACGTGTCTAGAACATTAATATATTACATTCTGAAAACATGGCAACCATGTATTGTGTACAATGCATTTGGAAAGTATTCAGACCCCTTGACTTTTTCAACATTTTGTTACGTTACAGCATCATTCTAAAATGAATTAAATTGTTTTTTCCCCTCATCAATCTACACACAATACCCCACAATGACAAAGCAAAAACAGGTTTTTAAAAATGTTTGCAAATGTATTCAAATCAAAAATGTGAAATATCACAATATCATATAATAGTCCAAAACATGCATCCTGTTTGCAATAAGGCACAAACTGCAAAACATTTGACAAAGAAATTAACTCTATGTCCTGAAGACAAAGTGTAATGTTTGATGCAAATCCATCTCAACACATCACTGAGTACCACTCAGTACTCAGTTCATATTTTCAAGCATGGTGATGGTTGCATCATGTTATGGGTATGCTTGTCATCGGCAAGGACTAGGGAGTTTTTTAGGATTAAAAGAAACGGAATAGAGCTAAGCACAGGCAAAATCCTAGAGCAAAACCTGGTTCAGTCTGCTTTCCAACAGACTCTGGGAGACAAATTCGCCTTTCAGCAGGACAATAACCTATAACACAAGGCCATAAATACACTGAAGTTGCTTACCAAAATTACATTAAATGTTCCTGAGTGGCCTAGTTAAAGTTTTGACTTAAATCGGCTTGAAAATCTATGGCCAGACTTGAATATGGCTGTGTATTAATGATCAACAACCAACTTGACAAAGCTTGAAGAATAAAAAACAAGCTCTTAGAGACTTACCCAGAAAGACTCAAAGCTGTAATCGCTGGCAAAGGTGATTCTAACATGCATTGACTCAGGGGGTTAAATACTTACCTAAACAAGATATATTGGTGTTTTATTTTTTATATATATTTTTTGTTAGTTTTTTTGTTAGAATTTTTTTTACGCTTTAACATTACAGAGTATTTTGCGTAGATCGTTAACAAAAAATGACAGTGAGATCCATTTAAATCCCACTTTGTAACACAACCTAAAAACCTTCTTCACCCGCTTTGAGGATAACACAGTGCTACTGACGCTGCCCTCTACCAAGGACTGTGGGCTCGCCTTCTACATGACCGACGTCAGTAAGACATTTAAGCGTGTTAACCCCTGCAAGGCTGCCGGCCCAGACGGCATCTCTAGACGCGTCCTCAGAGCATGCGCAGACCAGCTGGCTGGAGTGTTTACAGACATATTCAATCTCTCCCAATCCCAGTCTGCTGTCCCCACTTGCCTAAATATATCCACCATTGTTCCTGAACCAAAGAAAGCAAGGGAAACTGAACTAAATAACTATTGCCCCGTAGCACTCACTTCTGTCATCATGAAGTGCTTTGAGAGGCTAGTTAAGGATCACCCTAGACCCACTTCAATTTGCTTACTGCCCCAATAGACCAACAGACGACGCAATCAACATCGCACTGCACACTGCCCTATCCCATGTGGACAAGAGGAATACCTATGTAAGAACGCTGTTCATTGACCATAGCTCAACATTCAACACCATAGTACCATCCAAGCTCATCATTAAGTTCAGGGCCCTGGGTCTGAACCCCGCCCTGTGCAACTGGGTCCTGGACTTCCTGGCGTGCCGCTACCAGGTGGTGAAAGTAGGAAACAACACCTCCACTTCGCTGATCCTCAACACAGGGGCCCCACAAGGGTGTGTGCTCAGCCCCCTCCTGTACTTCCTGTTCACCCACGACTGCGTGGTCACGCACGCCGCCAATTCAATCATCAAGTTTGCAGACGCCAGAACAGTGGTAGGCCTGATTAACAACAATGACGAGACAGCCTAAAGGGAGGAGGTGAGGGTACAGTCTGCTCAACGCATCACTGGGGGCAAATTACCTGCCCTCCAGGATACCTACTACACCCAATGTCAAGGACAACAACCACCCGAGCCACTGCCTGTTCACTCCGCTATCATCCAGAAGACAAGGTCAGTACAGGTGCATCAAAGCTGGGACCGAGAGACTGAAAAACAGCTTCTATCTTAAGGCCATCAGACTGTTAAATAGCCATCACTAGGCAGCTTCCACCCGGTTATGTAACCCTGCACAGAGGCTGCTGCCCTATATTCATAGACTTGAAATCACTGGCTTCTTTAATAATGGAACACTAGTCACTTTAATAATGTTTACATATTTTTGCTTTACTCATCTCATATGTATATACTGTATTCTATTCTACCATATTTTAGTATATGCCACTCCGACATTGTTTATCCTAATATTTATATATTCCTTAATTCCATTCTATTACTTTTAGGTTTTGTGTGTATTGTTGTGAATTGTTAATATATTACTGCACTGTTGGAGCTAGAAACACAAGCATTTATCTACACCCACAATAACATCTGCTAAACATGTGTATATGAACAATACCATTTGATTTGATTTGAACAAAATGTGGAAAAAGTCAAGGGCTGTGAATACTTTCTGAAGGCAATGTAAGTTCTGATTGACATTAAAGGGAATGTTCTTAACTTTAACACCAAAACATGCTAAAAAGGTTCTCAGTAGGTTTTTTGCTAACATAGATAGAATATTCCCCTAACTAATGGAAAACTGGCCACTCAAACATTTGGGGAACATTACGAGTAACATTACAAAACCATTCTCTCTCTCTAGAATAGACTCCACTAGCGCGTTCGATTAAATGCAGTAGACACATTTCAGTGGAATGCATTCAGTTGTACAACTGACTAGGTATTCCCCTTTCCCAAATCGTTCATTATTTTCCATAGAACACATAGCCCCTTGTTGATTATCGCTTACATATGACTCTCGGGATATGAAGCAGACAGCTGCCAAACTAATGCTGAATAAAATATTTAGCTGGGAGCAGGTTGATAATAATGAGGAGTTTTTGGGTCACTGTCCTCATTCACTCCTCCAGACACCTCGGTCATGTTTCAGAAGCAAATCTTTTTGGATTGTTTTGAGTTCATCTGAAAATGTATGAATGTTTCAGGACTAGACCTACAGTATACAATGTCTTAAGGTCTATCCTGATTCCCTCTATGAAAGGTCTATAAATCTAGCCAGCTTTGTTGATATATTTTGCATTATTTAGGTTTTGCTCTTTAGTGATGAGATCTTTTATGTAACAATGAAGGAGCCTTTTAAAGGCCTCTTGACGGTTTCTTGTTTCAAAGTGCAATATGACAGGGCATATTTTAAGTGTGAAACAGCTGGCAGAGATCTAACATCTGTGGGTATTAAATAGTTCATGACCATATGAATGTCTGAGTGGCTGGGGAATATATGTGCATACTGGAAGAAACCACTGTGAGATTTTAAACCAAGTGCTGCTTTATTTACAAAGTGATGAAATAAATATGCTTTCATTTCTCCAGGTAAATTTGAGAGAATAATGTCGGCAAAGCAGTTGTAGACGGTATGTGAATGAATTTTGTCGACACTAGACACTTTAAATAACATGGAATCATATGACAAAATATAGTGCAAGCCAGGAATAGATATCTGTTTGCAATAATAATGAACAAGTACTTTACAAAAATCGAGGTAGAGAAAGCACACGCTGCTTCAATGATTACGTTTTACACAGATCAATACAGAGAATGTCAACAGAACAGATCAGCTGTTGTGATCAACCGAAGTTGAGGCAGAGTTCCTAGAAGTTTGACCACATCCTGCTATGGAGTAGGGACAGCAGAAGTAGCAATACCTGATGCTTCAGGTGTTAGAGATGAAGACGTTGATGGGTGGACTTATTCCTTGTTGGGTGAACCTCATCAGCACAATTAGTGCCTTTTCCATAATGGTCATGTTGAATAGTTTGATCAGCTTTTGTTACAAAACAATCATAACGGTAGGGAAAATCAGTCTGTTTCGAGCAGCCAACTCTAACTGTTTGTGTATGTGGTAAAAACTCAACTCAGCAAAAACATCCCCATAGATCCCACATCCCCAGTTTGCTACAGCAAGAAAATAATCCAGCAACAGGAAATGTGAATTATTATGTGGATTATAATGAATTACATTTTTTTAGGGGTTGATATACTTTTCGTAAGGGGAAACCAAGTCTGGAAATTACAAACTCCAGAAGCCTATTTAAACCTCAAATACACTACAAGTTTTAAATGTCCTGCATTGCAGGAAAGCTCTCATGCAACAGGGTGATCAAAGTAGCCCTTTCCTGCAGTCAAATGACCTTGTTGCCTCATGGGTGGAATGTTATTAATAGTTTTCATAATTTCATAATTAAGAAACATCATTTTTTTTAAACCGACGTGTGTTTCTATGTCAAAGCTTTTGTTATATTTCAGTCTTCTGTGATGTATATAAAGTGTACATTTAAAACATGATCTATATCTGACAGGGTACAGGTATCTTCTTTTTTAAGCCCATAACCATGTGTGTGAGGTGTATACTTTTGTTTCAAAGTAGATTTGTTTAAGACTACCAAGAAACACTCTGTGTGACCCTGTTTTAGTCCACTGCAGTAAAAGGTTTTAAGATCCTACATACAGTGCCTTGCGAAAGTATTCGGCCCCCTTGAACTTTGCGACCTTTTGCCATATTTCAGGCTTCAAACATTAAGATATAAAAAAGGTGGATTGTATTTATCATCATTAGTCATTTAGGTCAACATTGGATCATTCAGAGATCCTCACGGAACTTCTGGAGAGAGTTTGCTGCACTGAAAGTAAAGGGGCTGAATAATTTTGCACGCCCAATTTTTCAGTTTTTGATTTGTTAAAAAAGTTTGAAATATCCAATAAATGTCGTTCCACTTCATGATTGTGTCCCACTTGTTGTTGATTCTTCACAAAAAATACAGTTTTATATCTTTATGTTTGAAGCCTGAAATGTGGCAAAAGGTCGCAAAGTTCAAGGGGGCCGAATACTTTCGCAAGGCACTGTATGTACTGTATGTCAGATTTACTATGCACAACATTCTGCTCCTCCATGGAAAATGCATAGCATGTTAGACAGATGCAAGTTTCAATGCAGACTCCACTGAACAATGAATGTCAAATGAAGAGTTTTGTTTTCTGAAATAGTGAGGGTTCCTGTGGATTTTGTAAATGGGCATTTCTCAGAGATAATATGTTTCTAGTTACAGTACATTCTCAGAGATAATATGTTTCTAGTTACAGTACATTCTCAGGCGCTAACCATTAGACCTACTTGTTGTATCATCTCTTTTTTCTCTTACCCATTAAATCACTTCAAATCACAGGCTTGTCATATTTGCTACCCTCAGGTGCTTTGTGGTAACATTGAACGATTTTGTTTGTTGGCTTTCATTTGAATTACGATTTATATTCAAAAGTAATATACTATCTTGGCCATGTACTGTGTGTGTGTCCCTTGGGTCTCTGTGTGTGTACCTTGGGTCTCTGTGTGTGTCCCTTGGGTCTGTGTGTGTGTCCCTTGGGTCTGTGTGTGTGTGTCCCTTGGGTCTGTGTGTGTGTCCCCCTTGGGTCTGTGTATGTGTCCCCCTTGGGTCTGTGTGTGTGTGTGTCCCTTGCGTCTGTGTGCGTGTGTCCCTTGCGTCTGTGTGCGTGTGTCCCTTGCGTCTGTGTGTGTGTGTGTCCCTTGCGTCTGTGTGTGTGTGTGTCCCTTGTGTCTGTGTGTGTGTGTCCCTTGGATCTGTGTGTGTCCCTTGGGTTGACTTTGTAGTTAACTCTTTAATAGCTAAGTGATGTTGGCCAGCAGAGATCAATGTATTCTATTCAATGATTGAATAGAGAAACTGACAGTCAAAGGCATGTCTGGAAATAAAATGACAACGCAAAGGTGCCTTCTGAGGTGTATACTACAAAGCAGATTCAGTGAGTTAGACAGCTAACTTTGATAAACAACTACAAATAACAGATGATATTCTGGTTCATTAAAAAAGCTAAACATAGATACATGTGTGTGTTTTTGGTTGTTGAGTCAATGAGACAATGGCAATTTCAAGATAATCTTTCTGAAAACGTTCAACATTTTCAGAATATTCAGGCTCCTTGATCCTGCTTTGTAGTATACCCCTCTGTTCTGCAGTGTTTTTGTTGGTAAACAGAAAACACTTAACTGCCTCCACAAAGTAATAGATTCACATATACCTATACAGACCACTTTCAATTGTTCACCATCATCACCTACTGTACCACAGACAAGATGAACTGGAAACAGTTATGTAGATACCGATTCCGTGACCTTCATTGGTTTAAATCAATAGCCACTGGCACCCACTTGCTCAAGCATCAATTTGGCAAATATCATCATGCAGAAATCTATTCGCAGCCCATGCTTTGAATGACCCAGAATTATCGCCTAGGTCCGCATGTCATTTCCCCAGTCAATGCACCATCCACCAGACATGAATATGAAGTCAGGACTGTGTAGCATATGCACAAAGCCAGTGTCAACTTGAATAGCCCGTCAAATACGGTCCATGGTTTTGGGTCCCAAAATAGAATGACTGAGCGAGTCACACAGACACAGACCTAAGGAATGGCCTTATCTCTGTGCCTCTGCAGTGGGTTACAGAGGAAGTAACAGTCAGCCTCTGTCTTTATCTGTCTTTATCTACAATACTACTGCCAGGGCACAGGTCATCCCTCTAAGCTTCCATTATACAACCACAGAAACTGCACTTCCCAGTAGTTTTTGCAATAAGGACGGCATTTAAAAATCCTTGGACGATTCTGGGGCCCCAAACTCTCCTCCTCCTCATCCTTGTCCCCTTCCTCCTACACCTTGAGGGCCTCATGCACGCCCACGGCGGACAGGCGTCGGTTGATGTTGCGGTAGCGGCATCGTAGCAGGTCCTTGTATGTGGAGCGCAGATCCCGGTTGAAGAAGGCATAGATGAAGGGGTTCATGAGGGAGTTGGCATAACCCAGCCAGAGGAGGAACCTTTCCAGCCAGATGGGCACGCAGCTGCACTCCACCCCGCAGATGAAGGGCCTAGCTGTGGACAGGATGAAGAAGGGCAGCCAGCAGACAGAGAACACACCGACGATCACCCCCAGCGTGGTGGCTGCCTTCTGCTCCCTTTTGAAGATGGAGATGTTGCGGCGCTCACGGGACAGCAGACGGGATAGCGCCGCACACTCCTCGGCCACACCTTGCGGCTTCAGGCCCTGCATCCTCAGCGCCTCACTGGCCACTGTCTCCAGCCGCTCCCGCCGGGCAAAGTCGGTGAAGCGGTGCTTCAGACCACTCTTGCGGGCGGCCCTGAAGATCTTGTAGTACATAAAGAGCATGACAAGCATGGGGATGTAGAAGGCCACTGCCGTGGAGTAGATGGTGTAGCCAAAGTCCTGGCTGATGAGGCACACGCCGCCCGTGTGGACATTCTTGGCCCAGCCACAGAAGGGGGGCAGGGTGATGGAGGCGGACACCAACCACACCCCCAGGATCATCTTGGCCATCAGCTGACCGTTCTGCCTGGCTGGGTATGTGAGGGGCCGGGTGATTCCCAGATACCTGAGAGAGAAGAAACAAAAATAATTTAGCAAGGTAAATTTTATTATCCCATATGGAAATGCAAGCAGGATAAACATACAAGGCTACATGCCCCCCTTCTGCGGCTGGGTCAAGAATGTCCAAACGGGCGGTGTGTGCCTCATCAGCCAGGACTTTGGCTACACCATCTACTCCAATGTAAAGATGGCGCCGGAGAACAAGGCTGATGTTTTACGTATTCCTAACCAATTGAGTTTTTTTGTTTGTTTCTTTGCGTTGTTAGTAACTTATTAACTTATTTTGTACATCATGTTGCTGCTACTGTCTCTTTTGACCGAAAATAACTTCTTGACATCAGAACTTCGATTACTCACCACGGACTGGCAGAATCCTTTTTTAATTTAACAAGTTCGACATGAATGATATATCACTTTCCCGGAAACAGGCCCAGATCCCCGTCATTTGCGTGAAGAGAAGGTGGAGAAAAAGGGGCCATAGGGTGGGCTACCTTCTGAGAATTTGTAGTCAATCGAATAAACCCCCATTTCCTTCCCTTCTGCTAGCACACAGCAATCTTTGGAAGATTAAATTACCAACGGGACATTCAAAACTGTAATATCTTATGCTTCACGGGGTCGTGGCTGAACGACAACATTATCAACATTCAGCTGGCTGGTTAAACGCTGTATCAGCAGGATAGAACAGGGGCATCTGGTAAGGCAAGTGGTGGCGGACTATGTATTTTTGTAAATAACAGCTGGTGCACGATATCTAAGGAAGTCTCAAGGTTTTGCTCGCCTGAGGTAGAGTATCTCATGATAAGCTGTAGACCACACTAACTACCTAGAGAGTTTTCATCTGCATTTTTCGTAGATGTCTACTTACCACCACAGACTGATGCTGGCACTAAGAAAGCATTGAATGAGCTGTATTCTGCCATAAGCAAACAGGGAAACGCTCACCCAGAGACGGCGCTCCTAGTAGCCGGGGACTTTAATGCAGGGAAACTTAAATCTGTCTTACCAAATTTCTAGCAGCATTTTAAATGTGCAACCAGAGGGAAAAAACTCTGGACCACCTTTACTTCTTTTCTCTACTGTGTCATTGACTTGTTTGAGTTATTGGCTTGTTTATTGTTTACTCCCTGTGTTGTTGTCTGTGTCACACTGCTTTGCTTTATCTTGGCCAGGTCGCAGTTGCAAATGAGAACTTGTTCTCAACTAGCTGTCGTGTCTTTACTATCATTAAACTGAAGACGTATAGTTTTTATCAAAGATTCTCTGTAATTAGTATTACGCGAACTGATCAAACTGATTAATCATGTAACTGTAATTAACTAGGAAGTCGGGCACAGAGGAAAATATTCAGATTACAAAGTTATAATTTCCTAATATAACCTTTCAGATATTTTCACATCTGATCAATAGTCTTCCGATTAATTAATTATTTACTTTACCTCACGTTAGTCTCATTCCAAACGTGAATTGTTTGTCATCTGCACGAACCCAGTCTTCACTATGAGTCATCCATACATCAATTGTCTTAAATCATGTATTTATTAACTAACAATCACAGAAGTGCACACACAAACAAACAAAGTAAATATGGTTACAAGAAATGATAGGAGAATGTGCCCTAGTGGGCTAAACCGGCATGGCGGCTTGTTAGACAAAAGGGGGAGTAGGGTTCACCTGAGAAGTCACTACAGATTTGATAATTGTAGCAATTGAAATACTAATCCTTTGCACATGAACGCTCACTCATTCGGGAACAATTGCAATCAATCAATATATTTACGCTCAGTGTGTCGTCTTGATCACTGTTGAAAAGTTTGTTCCTTTTGTAGAATTGTCCGTCTCGCTCTCTCTCACTTTCTGTCGTGGTTAGAGGGGATAGTTCAGAGCGACATTCATTCATGTTGTTGTAGAATGGATGTTTCGGCGATTGTCGTTCTTCGCGTTCAATGATTCCTAGCTGCAGACTAGTAATTAATATCAAAGACTTGTTCTTATTCTGTCGGTATCGATAGTCTAAGAGTTTAACCACGTATTATGGTTAAAAGATTCAGCAATGGTCTGCAACCTTTGTACACTCGTAATAGAGAAAAACATGGTCTACTGAGAATTTCTCAAAGTTGGGGTTTTATTCGGAATTGCAGAAAAGGGCTGTCCCGGGATGCTCGGCCCTAACTGGGCTCATGGGCAGTCCTCGGATTTAGTTAAACTCAAAAGGGAATTGGAGTTTCCTTCATTAAACAGTCCACAATCACATTACACAATTTTACAAACTGTATCTTCCTCACTCATTCATCTTATACAACAATTAGATGTAAACCTCATATCTGAGGCTATTATACAGTATAAACAGTGTTATGGTAATGTGGCCGCACCGTCTCCCATGAGCCTCACCACAATGTAACAAACGGACCAGTTCGTAGCTGGATTCTTCACTGATCTTTTATACCTTCTCTGGAACATAAATGTTGTTCGAACCTCAAGTTCTGTGAGGTGCAAGAAATTCCTTTTTTCTCTGTGAAAATTCACTCTGTCGTTATACTGTGTGGCCATGAGGAGATCCTCTCCTCGGGAATTTACGACCTCTCTCTGACCACAGCAGTCTGGTTGTAGGAGCAGAGAGCGGGGGATGGTGCTCGATGTACCCAAAGAGGGCAACATCATGACATAGCCTACCTGGTTAAATAAAGGTGAAATTTCAAAAAAATAAAACTCCACACAGAGACGTATACAAAGCTCACCCTCACCTTCCATTTAGCAAATCTGACCATAATGCTATCCTCCTGATTCCTGCTTACAAGTAAAAATTAAAGCAGGAAGCACCAGTGACTCGATCAATTAAAAAAGTGGTCAGATGAAGCAGATGCTAAGCTACAGGACTGTTTTGCTAGCATAGACTGGAATGTTCCAGGATTCCTCTGATGGAATTTAGGAGTACACCACATCAGTCATTGGCTTCATCAAAAAGTGCGTTGATGATGTCGTCCCCACAGTGACCGTACATACATACCCCAACCAGAAGCCATGGATTACAGGCAACATCCGCACTGAGCAAAAGGCTAGAGCTGCCGGGACTCTAACCTGGACGCTTATAAGAAATCCCGCTATGCCCTCCGACAAACCATCAAACAGGCAAAGCATCAATACACGACTAAGATCGAATCGTACTACACCGGCTCTGACACTCGTCAGATGTGGCAGGGCTTGCAAACCATTACAGACTACAAAGGGAAGCACAGCCGAGATCTGCCCAGTGACACGAGCCTACCAGACGAGCAAAACTACTTCTATGCTCGCTTCGATGCAAATGACACTAAAACATGCATGTAAGACCTTTAAACAGGTCAACATTCACAAGGCCACAGCGCCAGACGGATTACCAGGATGTGTACTGCGAGCATGCGTTGACAAACTGGAAAGTGTCTTCACTGACATTTTCAACCTCTCCCTGTCCGCGTCTGCAATACCAATATGTTTTAAGCAGACCACCATAGTCCCTGTGCCCAATAACACTAAGGTAACCTGCCTAAAAGACTACCGAATCATAGCACTCACATATGTAGCCATGAAGTGCTTTGAACGGCTGGTCATGGCTCACATCAACATCATTATCCCAGAAACCCTAGACCCACTTCAATTTGCATACCGCCCAAACAGATCCACAGATGATGGCATCTCTATTGTACTCTACACTGCCCTTTCCCACCTGGACAAAAGGAACACCTATGTGAGAATGCTATTCATTGACTACAGCTCAGCGTTCAACACCACAGTGCCCTCGAAGCTCATCAATAAGCTAAGGACCCTGGGACTAAACACGTCCCTCTGCAACTGGATCCTGGACTTCCTGATGGGCCACCCCCAGGTGGTAAAGGTAGGTAACAACACATCCGCCAAGTTAATTCTCAACACAGGAGCCCCTCAGGCGTGCGTGCTCAGTCCCCTCCTGTACTTCCTATTCACGCATGACTGCACGGCCAGGCACGACTCCAACACCATTTAAGTTTGCCGATGACACAACAGTGGTAGGCCTGATCACCGACAACGACGAGACAGCCTATAGGGAGGAGGTCAGAGACCTGTCCGTGTGGTTCCAGGACAACAACCTCTCCCTCAACGTGATCAAGACAATGGAGATGATTGTGGACTACAGGAAAAAGAGGACTGACCTTGGTGTCCACATCACCAACAAACTATCATGGTCCAAGCACACCAAGAGAGTCGTGACGAGGGCACGACAAAACCTATTCCCCCTCAGGAGACTGAAAAGATTTGGCATGGGTCCTCATATCCTCAAAAGGTTCCTCAGCTGCACCATCGAGAGCATCCTGACTGGTTGCATCACTGCCTGGTATGGCAACTGCTCGACCTCCGACCGCAAGGCACTACAGAGGCTAGTGCGAACGGCCCAGTCCATCACTGGGGCCAAACTTCCTGCCATCCAGGACCACTATACCAGGCGGTGTCAGAAGAAGGCCCTAAAAATTGTCAAAGACTCTAGCCACCCTAGTCATAGACTGTTCTCTCTGCTTCCGCACAGCAAGCGGTAGCGGAGAGCCAAGTCTAGGTCCAAGAGGCTTCTAAACCGCTTCTACCCCCAAGCCATAAGAATCCTGAACATCTAATAAAATGGCCAACCAGACTTTTTGCATTGCCACTCCCCCCTATTTTACATCACTGTTACTCTCTGTTGTTATCATCTATGTGTAGTCACTTTAATATCTCTTCCTACACGTACATATTACCTCAACTAACCGGTGCCCCCGCACATTGACGCTGTACCGGTACCCCCCCGTATATTGTTTCGCTATTGTTATTTTACTGCTGCTCTTTAAATGACTTGTTACTTTTATTTCTTAGGACCACTTTAAGCCATACACTCCACAGAGCTGGGCTTTACGGAAGAGTGGCCAGTAAAAAGACATTGCTTAAAGAAATAAATAAGCAAACACGTTTGATGTTCGCCAAAAGGCATGTGAGAGATTCCCCAAACATATGAAAGAAGGTACTCTGGTCAGATGAGACTAAAATGTAGCTTTTTGGCCATCAAGGAAAACGTTATGTCTGGCACAAACCCAACACCTCTCATTACCCCGAGAACACAATCCCCACAGTGAAGCATGGTGGTGACAGCATCATGCTGTGGGGATGTTTTTCATCGGCAGGGACTGGGAAACTGGTCAGAATTGAAGCATGGTGCTAAATATAGGGAAATTCTTGAGGGAAACCTGTATCAGTCTTCCAGAGATTTGAGACTGGGACGGAGGTTCGCCTTCCAACAGGACAATGGCCCTAAGCATACTGCTAAAGCAACACTCAAGTGGTTTAAGGGGAAACATTTAAATGTATTGTAATGGCCTAATCAAAGCCCAGACCTCAATCCAATTGAGAATATGTGGTATGACTTAAAGATTGCTGTACACCAGTGGAACCCATCCAACTTGAAGAAACTGGAGCAGTTTTGCCTTGAAGAATGGGCAAAAATCCCAGTGGCTAGATGTGCCAAGCTTATAGATTCATACCCTAACAGACTTGCAGCTGTGGCTGTGCTGGTGGCTCTACAAAGTTCTTGTAACCATATTTACTTTGTTTGTTTGTGTGTGCACTTCTGTGATTGTTAGTTAATAAATACATGATTTAAGACAATTGATGTATGGATGACTCATAGTGAAGACTGGGTTTGTGCGGGGGGGGGGGGGGGGGGGGGGGGTTGTGAACGTTCAAGTCTTCTGTTTTTTTGTCTTATTTCTTGAAAAAATATTTTGCATCTTCAAAGTGGTAAGCATGTTGTATAAATAAAATGATACATATCCCCCCAAAATCTATTTTAATTCCAGGTTGTAAGGAAACAAAATAGGACAAATGCAAAGGGGGTGAATCCTTCCGCCAGCCACTATCTTGCATCTACTCAAATGTGTAAGCATTTCACTGTAATGTTCACCTGTTGTATTCGGCGCATGTGACTAATAACATTTGATTTGATTTGACAATACAAAACATAGAGACACTGGGGCAGCAGGATCAGGAAAACACGACAGCACTCCGAGCTAGAACATAACGTTCTGAGAACCATCTGTTGTATAGAGCTTGAGAGCGTTCAGTAGATGTCCTATGGTTATTTTGCATACAACGTTCCCACAACTTTCTGGGAATGGTGCAAGATAGGTATTAAAGAAACTTGACAAAGCATTTGTATTTTCTTTATTTTTATTACTTTAACTGAATGTTTTCTAAAAGTTCTAACATGGTTACATTTTATATTTTTCTGGCAATAGACATTTCAACTGGTTTGACATTGGGAACAACATTGGGAAAAACGTTCTTCTGTGGAAATTTCAGTACTTCAGCATAACATTTCCTACAGGTTTCCTCATGGTTCTATTGAAAGTAATGTTCTCAAATAGTTCAGAGAACGTTAAGAAATAACATTCTTCTACAGAATATTCCACGCGCGTTCCCATGTGATAATATTTAATGTCATATTTTTATAACATTCCGGGAGCATTAAAAAATGGTATGACTTAAGAGATGTTCTCAGAACATTCAAAGAATGTATGTATCTCTTATGTCAGTCCTTGGCAATATTCCAGGAATGTAAAAAATAATCTACACATTAACATCAATTAGCTCTAAATTCCATTCTCAGAACATGAAGAAAACTTTACATACAAAAATAGAAGAACATGTAAATAACTTTCACAGAATGTTCTAAGAATGTTTTTAAAAAACATATACATTCCATTCTCTTATCAACTGGGTGATGGTAAGCTGAGAGTTTTTCCAGGATCAGACTGGTAGGTTGGTGTATGTGTCTTGCCTTGGTTACACAACAACAGAGTCATGCCACCACTCCACTCCACTCACTCCCCCATCCCAACTCTTACTAATGCATTAATAACCATCTCAGTCTCAAACTCTCTTTCTCTGTCAGTCCCAGTACACTTACACCACTGTGGTAAGACTGTGAATGGGTAATTAAATACAGTGCATTCGGAAAGTATCCAGAGTCCTCCTTTTCTCTCTCTCATCAATCTACACACAATACCCCATAATGACAAAGCGAAAAAGGTTGTTTATTTTTTTGATGAAAATGTATTAAAAATTAAAAACAAAAAAACATATTTACATAAGTATTCAGACCCTTTGCTATGAGACTCGAAATTGAACTCAGGTGCATCATAGTTCCATTGATCATCATTGAGATGTTTCTTCAACTTGATTAGAGTCCACCTGCGGTAAATTTAATTGATTGGACATGACTTGGAAAGGCACACATCGGTCTGTATAAGGTCCAACAGTTGATAGTGCATGTCAGAGCAAAAACTAAGCCATGAAGTCGAAAGAATTGTCCGTAGAGCTCTGAGACAGGATTGTGTCGAGGCACAGATCTGGGCATGGGTACCAAAAAATGTCTGCAGCATTGAAGGTCCCCAAGAACACAGTGGCCTCCATCAATCCTGCTCTCCCCCCTTGGGTTGTGCCGTGGCGGAGATCTTTGTGGGCTATACTCGGCCTTGTCCCAGGAAGGTGGTTGAAGATATCCCTCTATTGGTGTGGGGGCTGTGCTTTGGCAACGTGGGTGGGGTTATATCCTTCCTGTTTGGCCCTGTCCGGGGGTATCATCGGATGGGGCTACAGTGTCTCCTGACCCCTCCTGTCTCAGCCTCCAGTATTTATGCTGCAGTAGTTTATGTGTCGGGGGGCTAGGGTCAGTTTGTTATATCTGGAGTACTTCTCCTGTCTTATCCGGTGTCCTGTGTGAATTTAAGTATGCTCTCTCTAATTCTCTCTTTCTTTCTCTCTCTCGGAGGACCTGAGCCCTAGGACCATGCCTCAGGACTACCTGGGATGATGACTCCTTGCTGTCCCCATTCCACCTGGCCATGCTGCTGCTCCAGTTTCAACTGTTCTGCCTGCGGCTATGGAATCCTGACCTGTTCACCGGACGTGCTACCTGTCCCAGACCTGCTGTTTTCAACTCTCCAGAGACAACAAGAGTGGTAGAGATACTCTTAATGAAACTGACAATTATTCCTGAGGTGCTGACTTCCTGAACCGTCGACAACTACTGTGATTATTATTATTTGACCATGCTGGTCATTTATGAACATTTGAACATCTTGGCCATGTTCTGTTATAATCTCCACCCGGCACAGCCAGAAGAGGACTGGCCACCCCTCATAGCCTGGTTCCTCTCTAGGTTTTTTACTAGGTTTTGGCCTTTCTAGGGAGTTTTTCCTAGCCACCGTGCTTCTACACCTGCATTGCTTGCTGCTTGGGGTTTTAGGCTGTGTTTCTGTACAGCATTTTGAGATATATTTATAGCAGCCACATACAAACAGCATGATCACTTTGCTCGTTTTATAATATCTCCTTCTCGCATCTACGCACTCTCCTCTCACCTTTCTCTTCACTTGTGAACACAACAGAAAAGCTGTCTGTGAACAGGTGAAAAAAACTTTCCAAGCCAGACCTTCATACCATAACCGCTAACCGTTACACACAGCCTACATCATTGTCACCATATTAGCTAACGTCAAAGTCAACATAGCTACTAGAACTAGCTCGTTAGAAAATCTGCTACAATCATGCAGTACAGAGTACAGCAAGCAGTTTAGCAGTTACACCGGTGGGCCCTGGTGACAATACATTTATAAAACCAAAAGCTCACCTTGACTTGGAAGGGTTCCAGTGTTGGATAGTCATAGCCAGCTAGCTAACATAGCATTCCTTTCTGTTTGAGCAGGCTGTTTGAGTAGGCTAAACTAGCTACCTGCATTCGCTAGCTAAGTAAGTGAAAGTGAAAGAAAATCCTACGGAATATAACGTTAGCTAGCTCTCTCACTCTCTCTCTCTTACCTATCCTTCATTTTTGAAGAAATGTATTTGTTCAAAACTGTTAACACTATTATCTTTCTCTTTGAGTCAACTA